>NC_091079.1:37387121-37690151 GCF_032405125.1 Capricornis sumatraensis
AGTGCAATTTTTTCAAAAGATTGAAAAAGGGAATGTTAATTCTTGAAAGAAAATACTAGGCATCCAGCAGTGGACAAAATCTGGTTATCAAAGATAGTCTTTGGACATTCTCACAGTAGTTTCCCAGGCTAAGTAAAGAGGAATGTGGGAAAAATTATCTGTATAATTTGGACAAATACAATTCAGTTCATCTTTTGTCCTGTGACCTGTATTCACTGGATTCTGTCTGTATGTGGAACATACTTTACCTCCCTTTTTTTTCCCCCTAGGTTGTTAGTTTACTTTGCATGTCAGTATGAGGTTTATATGGGTGAATGGGATAAAGTATAAAGATAAAGCATATAAACTCAAAAACAGCAGAATCAAGCTCTAGGTGTCCTCTAGCTTTCTAGGGAAGATATTTTCTGAATTATACAGATAATTGCTTCATCTCTTCTGTTCTTGGCCTATATAAATGTGTCTACAGAGTAGATATGATATCAAGGTTTAATAGTTGTATCAAGAATAATTGACACAAAAAATTGAGGGATCAGGTACCTTCAGCCTGGTTAATTTAGCTACTCTGAGGCCTCAGTTATCCAGTTTGACTTTTGGCATGACCCATCTTACCTTGTAGCTGGTGCTGTGTAGACCCATGTTGAAAAAAAAAACAAAACACATGTAGAGTCGCATGAAAAGCATTGTGATGAAGCAGAAATGTGGAGAAGTATTCGACCATGTTCTTCCTAACTTTCTGCTTCCTTTTAATACAGACATCTATAGTCCATCCATCCGGCCTAAGAAAAAACTGCACATTCTACCTTCAGAGTACAAAAAGGTACATATTCTACAACGTAGACTCTCACTGATTGGAGAGCTTGTGGGAAACAAACAGACCATGCCATTAAATGAGACTAAAACTTGAGTTTGCCTTTTTAATTATTTATGTTCTAAGTTAAGCTTGATAACATTCAGATTCTCTCATTCTTATAAAAGATTGAATTAATTGCCTGTATTTATTTTAGCAATTATTCAATGTATTTCCAGTATAGGATGTATAGTATAATTGAATTTTTTTGTAAATAAAATATTTTTGATAAGATTATTGCCTTTTTTTCTAAGGGAAGGGGGAATTCAAATAAAACAATGTTTTATTTTGATTGTAAGGGTATGGATTTAAGAATGGGGTATATAGAAAAATAAACATTGTTAGTCAACAATAAGGGTCATTTAATGTTATTAATCAGAAGGCAGAAATCTCTAGAATTGATATGGTTGGGAATCTAGAAAAATAAGAGACAGTCCCAATTAACATGACTTTGTCTTTCTTGAATCTTCTTTTTCTGCCTTGTCCCTGAAAAGAGCCCCAATTTAGACAGTTGTTTTACTATAGTAATCTATCATAGTGGGGAAAAAAAAGTTTCAGAGACATCATAGGCAAGTTTGTTACAGCATTATTTACAAATAATAACAAAATCTTAACATAATTTAAGATTTAATAATGTGGGTAATAATTAAATGAATTATGGCATTTCCAAACAATGGACTATAATTACCCATTAAACATAATGTTCCTAGAGAATATGAGGCTGTTGAAGAAATGTTACATTTAAAAATACAACCATTTTGTACAATAATACCCTGATTTTGTAAAAACAAAAATGTTAAAACATGGTTATCTCTACTCATGGGAATATGACCGATTTATATTCTGTATACGTTTTTTTGTATTTTCCAAGTACCTTAATTATGTATTGCTTTTATGATCAGAAAAGGACAATAAATATTGCTTTTTTTCAAAAAGTGGGTTGGGGCATCTAATAACATTTCCTGGTTTGAGGAGCTTTAATAGTAATTCATTTTACCACTTATCCCTCAAATTCATCTTATTTCCCAATTCTTTTTATTATTTGCTTCCTAAGAATCCTTCATTACCTTCATACAGTTACATGAAAGAACAAAACACTATAGCCATTGAACATTCCTGCCACTCTGAACACCAACATAGTGATGGTTTTGTCCCAGTAATTTGCTGATAAATGTCACTGTGCTGTACTAGAGGTTGGCAATCTTAATGTAAAGAGCTAGATAGTATACAGGGCAGACTTTCCTGGCTATATGGTCTGTCATGTGACTACTTACCCCTGCTTAAGTGAAAGTGAAGTCGCTCAGTCGTGTCCGACTCTTTGCGACCTCATGGACTGGAGCCTACGGGGCTTCTCCGTCCATGGGATTCTCCAAGCAAGAATACTGGAGTGGGTTACCATTTCCTTCTCCAGGGGATCTTCCTGACCCAGGGATCAAACCCAGGTCTCCCACATTGCAGGCAGACACTTTAACCTCTGAGCCACCAGGGAAGCCCCTTACCCCTGCTATTCTAGCACGAAAGCATTCATAGGCCATATGTAAACAAACTGGTGTGTTCCAATAATATGTTTTATGGGCTTCCCAGGTGGCGCTAGTGCTAAAGAACCTGCCTGCCAATGCAGGAGACATTCAATCCCTGGGTCAGAAAGATCCCCTGGAGGAGCAAATGGCAACCACTCCAACATTCTTGTTTTGAAAAATCCCATGGACAGAGGAGTCTGGTGGGCTACAGTCCATGCAGTTGCACAGAGTTGGACATGACTGAGCAACTAAGCACTTACCCAGAACCATATCTATTTACAGTTCCATCCACTTCCTCAGCATAAATTCTTTGAAATCAATGTTTTTATTTCCCAGATGGATACTGAGTCTTTTTGCCTTTTCATACTGTTCATGGGGCTCTCAAGGCAAAAATACTGAAGTGGTTTGCCATTGCCTTCTCCAGTGGACCACGTTTTGTATTGAGTCTGCTTTTTGAGAGAAAAATAAAAAAACGAAAACAGAAGATAGTGTGAGAAACAGGAGTGTACAGAGAAAAAGTTGTTTAAGATGCAGTTGCAACCAAGGCTCCAGCCTATCCATCAAAGTTTCTAGAAATGGAATGGCCCTCCAGAGTTGTCCTAAACTTAGACAAGGGGACCATGCTTTTGTTAATACCCTTCTCCCTTCATATCAATCAGTAATTGGGTGAAAGGTGTTCTGGGGTGGGAGACAGGAGGAAAGACTCAGCCATGGGCAAGGAAGCTCACTTTAGCAATTGGAAATTCCAGGAGAGTAACTCAACTCATTTAACGACAGTTAGTACTAATTGGTCTGTGTCCAGTCATGTCCGACTGTGCAACACTTCGCCCGCCAGGCTCCTCTGTCCATGGGATTTTTCCAGGCAAGAATACTAGAGTGGGTTGCCATTTCCTCCTCCAGGGGATCTTCCCAACCCAGAGCTCAAACTGGCATCTCCTATGTCTCCTGCAGATTCTTTGCCACTGAACCACCTGGGAAGCCCCCAGTACTGTTGGTGGCTGGGAGCACAAGTACCTCTGTCCTAAGGCAGAGAAATAGGAATTGCCTTTGCTAGAGTGTACTCATTAAGAATCAGATTCCTAGGTAGTTAGTGCTTCTTAGCTAATAGACCCTAGGTGGACTTTAAGAATCTGTGAAAGTGAAAACACGTTAGTTGTGTCCAACTCTGTGCGATCCCATGAACTGTAGCCTGCCAGGCTCCTCTGTCTGTGGGATTCTCCAGGTAAGAATACTGGAGTGGGTTGCCATGCCCTTCTCCAGGGGATCTTCCCAATCCAGGGATCAAACCTGGGTCTCCTGCATTGTAGGCAGATTCTTTACCGTCTGAGTCACCTGGGAAACCCTAGGAATCTATACATCTAGCCACAGTGATTCTCATGTACTTTGTGCTTCTGTCTGTTTTGGTAAAAATGATTCTGATAAAGCTTGAAGTCAATGTCTCAACTGGAAGAACACTTTTCTTAATATTCTTCTTCTCCCCATTCTCCATCAGAATTTTCCTGTTTATCAGAAGACCTTCTCTTCTGCTTGCCAGATTACCCGCAATGGATCACTTAAGAAAAAAAAAATATATATGTATACATACATATAGATGTATGTATGTATAAATATTTGGCTGTGCTGGGTCTTAGCTGTGGTGTGAAGGCTCTAGCTCCCCAACCAGGGATTGAACTTGGGCCCTTCTGCACTGGGAGCATAGGGTCTCAGCCACTGGACCACCAGGGACGTCCTTACAATGGATCTTTAGATTTAGGACTTCTCTAACACTTGAGAGTTTCTAAGTACAAGGTCCTTTCATTTTTCCTTACATTGCTTCTCACTCATAATTTTTTTCTACTTTTTTTTCCCCTGAAGCATTTGTAGAATAATGCCGATCACTCCAAAAGGCAGTAAGCCTAGCTCTGACCAACCTGTGATAAAATATTGCAATTTATTACCAAAACTTGGGATGAAATTCCAGGGTCTCCTGGAGGTCTGTCACTTAAACTCTTGGCTTTTCTTGAATGAAAATTGAGTAAGTAGTTGTCCCAAGACTTGCTCTATAAGAATATGCTTTATGACACAAGAGTAAGCATGGTGCTTCCAGCTGTTTTCTTCGAAGCCCAAATGTGGAGGGTTATTTGTGCCTATAAAGAACATTGGTACTAAGATTGGAAGTCCAGAGTCACAACCTTTTAGATGAAGTTGAAGTTAGAGAGATTGTCTAGTCTTTGTCATTCTTTATGTTCACATGTTCTTGTATTTCAGAAGAGTTAACTAAGGATGCTGTGGACTCTGGATCTGAAAGGAGAAGCAAAGTAAAGTTGGTGCCATGGCCTAGACCTATATTTAGGTTTTCTGAAAATACAAATCCAAGAATCCTCTCTACCAAGCTAACTAGGCCTAGGCAAAGGTAAGTCACAAGTGCAACAAAGGAAATTTGTGCATCCTCTATGGAGCAAGACAGCTTAATCAATTCCAATCCCTCTTACTTAAGAAAAGAGTCAAGATAATCCTTTCTCAGATAAGATAGAGTTGTTGATACTAGAGTCAATAAGGCTTCCCACATGGCACTAGTGGTAAAGAATCCACCTGCCAATGCAGGAGACACAGGAGACACGAGTTCAATCCCTGGATTGTGAAGATCCCCTGGAGAAGGAAATGGCAGCCCATTCCAGTATTCTTGCCCGGAGCATTCCGTAGACAGAGGAACCTGGTGGGCTACATACCGTCCATGGGGTCACAAAGAGTTGGACATGCTGAATGACTAACACACAGACCCAAATTCAGAGGAATCTGGCAGGCTACAGTCCATGGGGTTGCAAAGGTGCTAGAGTCAATAGGTCTGAGCACAGCACAGCTGGCTAGAGTCAACAAGAACTGGACTAGCATAATGTTCCATGTGTCAACCGCAAAACACTTCCTTTTGGAGTCAACTTTTTTTTTTAATTAAACTTTTCATGTTAAGATAATTGTAAATTCAACAACAATGTTAGAAATAATACAGAGAGGAGTGGCCAAGAAGGCAGAGTAAGAAGACCCTGAGCCCACTTTCTCACAAGACACACCAAAATCACAACAATTTACAAAGCACCTATCATTGAGAATGATCTGAAGACTAGATGAAAATGTTTCCCCAAACTGAAGATATACAGAAGGAGCCATAATGATACAGGCAAGAAGGGTGGAGACACAGTATAGTTCATATCCACATCCCTGGGTTAGTGACCTTCAGGTGGGAGGATAATAACAATTGCAGAGGTTATCCCCATGGAGAGAGAGGCCCAAGCCCCACGGTGGGCTCCATAGCCCTAAGGTCCTGCACTGGAGTGTGAGCCTCCAGAACTTCTGGTTTTGCAAGCAGATGGGATTTGAGTACAAGAGAATCAGAAGGTTGTAGGAATCAGAGACCGATAAAAGCTCCCAAGTTCTGAGACCTAGTACAGAAGCAGTCATTTGCATGGAGCCTGGGTCAAGCTCATCTGCTGAACTTAGAGAACCTCCCAGAGAGGCAGGAGGCAACTGGGACTTTCTCAGGATGTGGCAGCAATTTGGGGAGTTTATTTTGCCCTCAGTCCACTGCTGCAGGCTGGTGCCATTTTGGAGTCCCCCATCTAGCCAGTTAGCACTGTGGACTTAACTTAGCCACAGTGCACTAGTACCAGCTCGAGATACCCTAGACCCTACAGCTAGATATCATGGGACCATACTGACTCGCCAGTGAGCCTGCCCTGTGACCCCTGGACACTGAAGCCAGCCATGCTGGTATCCAGCCTCACCCATCAGTGAACCCCACCAGCCCCAGAACTCCCAAAGTCCTGATGAGTTTCAAATACTGTACCAGCAGGTATGTGTGTTTTCTTAGTCACTCAGTCTTGTCCAACTCTTTGCAATCCCATGGAGTGTAGCCCACCAGACTCCTTTGTCCATGGGATTTCCCAAGCAAGAATAATGGAGTGGGCTGCCATTTCATATTCCAGGGGATCATTCAGACTCAGGGATCAAATTCTCATCTCTCGCATCTCTTGCATTGGCAGGCAGATTCTTTACCACTGGCGCCACCTGGGAAGACCAGGCTCAGTTCAGTTCAATTCAGTTGCTCAGTCATTTCTGACTCTTTGTGACCTCATGAACCACAGCACGCCAGGCCTCCCTGTCCATCACCAACTGCCAGAGTCTACCCAAACCCATGTCCATTGAGTTGGTGATGTCATCCAACCATCTCATCCTCTGTCGTCCCCTTCTTCTCCTGCCCTCAATCTTTCCCAGCATCTAGAGGCCAAAGTATTGGAGTTTCAGCTTCAACATCAGTCCTTCCCGTGGACACCCAGGACTGATCTCCTTTAGGATGGACTGGTTGGATCTCCTTGCAGTCCAACAGACTCTCAAGAGTCTTCTCCAACACCACAGTTCAAAAGCATCAATTCTTCGGTGCTCAGCTTTCTTTATAGTCCAACTCTCACATCCATACATGACAACTGAAAAAACCATAGTCTTAACTAGACAGACCTTTGTTGGCAAAGTGATGTCTCTGCTTTTTAATATGCTGTCTAGATTGATTATAACTTTTCTTCCAAGGAGTAAGCATCTTTTAGTTTCATGGCTGCAATCAACATCTGCAGTGATTTTGGAGCCCAGAAAAATAAAGTCAACTACTGTTTCCACTGTTTCCCCATCTATCTGCCATGAAGTGATGGGACTGGATGCCATGATCTTTGTTTTCTGAATGCTGAACTTTAAGCCAACTTTTCACTCTCCTCTTTCACTTTCATCAAGAGGCCCTTTAGTCCTTCTTCACTTTCTGCCATGAGGGTGGTGTCATCTGCATATCTGAGGTTACTGATATTTCTCCCGGCAATCTTGATTCCAGCTTGTGCTTCTTCCAGCCCAGCGTTTCTCATGATGTACTCTGCATATAAATTAAATAAACAGGGTGACAATATACAGCATTGACGTACTCCTTTTCCTATTTGGAACCAGTCTGTTGTTCCATGTCCAGTTCTAACTGTTGCTTCCTGACCTGCATATAGATTTCTCAAGAGGCAGGTCAGGTGGTCTGGTATTCCCATCTCTTTCAGAATTTTCCACAGTTTCTTTTGATCCACACAGTCAAAGGAAGACCAGGTACATGCATATAAATTCCATGGTAACCACAACACAAAAGTCTAGAATAATACAAAATGTATACACAAAAGAAATCCAAATAATACACTAAAGATCATCATCAGTCATAAGGGAAGAGTGCAAAACAAGAAGAAAGGAACAAAAAAGAATACGGAAACAACCACCACATGATTAAGAAAAGGGCAATAAGTAGATTCCTATCAATTACTTTACATGTAAAGGGACTAAATGCTTCCATCAAGAGATCTACTTCAGATGTGAAGAGACACAGAAACTGAAACTGGGGGGATTCAATATTGTTAAAATGACCGTACTACCTAAGGAAATCTACAAATTCAATACAACCTCTATCAAAACACAAATGATGCTTTTCACAGAACTAGAATAAATAATTCTAAAGTTTGTATGGAAACACAAAAGACCCCAAATAGCTGAAACAATTTTGAGAAAGAACAAAGCTGTAGGTATCACACTCCCTGATTTCAAACTGTACTATAAAGCTAAGTCAAAGCTGGTGTAAGAAAGACACATAGCAATAGAACACAATAGAGAGCCCAGAAATGAGCCCACACTTACGTGATCAGTCAATCTAAGACAAAGGAGGCAAGAATAAACAACAGAGGAAAGACAATACCACCAATAAATGGTTTTGGAGAAACTGTATAGCTACATGCAAAAGAATCACAGTGGGTTACTTTCTCACACTATATACACTTTCTCTCTCTAAAAACTCAAAATGGATTAAAAACTTCAAGGTAAGACCTCAAACAATACAACTACTAGGAAAAACACAGGCAGTATTATTTTTGACATCAGTCATTTATTTTGGCTATTCTGGCTAGGGAATCAAAAACAAAAATAAACAAAAGGAACTGCATTCAAATTAAAAAGCTTTGTACAGTGAAGTAAACTATTAGCAAAATTAAGAGGCTGCCTACTCAGTGGAAGTATATATTTGCAAACAAAATATCTGATTTAGGGGTCAATTCCAAAATATACAAAAAATATAGAAATCAATGTCAAAAAAATTAAAAATGGGCAGAAGACCTGAATAAACATTTTTCCAAAGAAGATATACAAATGGTCAATAGATCCTGAAAAGATTTCCAACATCACTAATCACCAGGGAAATAGAAATCAAAACCACAATAAGATATCACCTCACACCTGTCAGAATGGCTATTATCAAAAGGACAACAAAAAAAAAGTGTTTATGAGGATGTGAAGAAAAAGGAACCCTTGCTCACTATTGATGGGAATGTAAATTGGGGCAGCCAAGATGGAAAGCCATATGAAGGTTCCTCAAAGAATTAACATTAGAACTGCCATACAATCCAGCAATTCCACTTCTGGGGATTTTCCCAAGGAAAACAAAAACAATAATTCATAAAGATATAGTCACTCCTATGTTTAACATAGCATTATTTACAGCAGTCAAAAAGTGGAAGAAACCTAAGTCCTCATTGATAGATGAATGGATAAAGAGTAGGTGGTATTCCATAACCACTAATCTTTATTTCATTCTTTATTATGGCTGAGTAATATTCCATTACTCAGCCATAATAAAGAATGAAATCATGCCATTTGAGATAACGTGGGGTGACCTGGAGAGTATTATGCTAAGCTAAATAAACAGAGCCAGACAAATACCATGATTTCACTTACAACATGAAATCTAAAACAAACAAACATAACAACACAGAAGCAGAGTCATAGTTACAAGCAACAAACAGGTGGTTGCCAGAGCATAGGAGCTGGGGGGCAAGTTAAATAGGTGAGGGAGATTAAAAGGTCCAGAGAGACAGTTATAACATAAATGAGTCATGGGGATGAAATGTATACATGGGGAACACAGTAGATAATAAAATAATGCCTTTGTATGATGACAGATTCTAATTAGACTAACCATGGTGATCAGTTTGTAATGTATAGAAATATCAGATCACCATTTTGTGAACCAAGAATTAACATAGTGTTGTAGGTCAATTACACTTCAAAAAAAAAAAAAAAGAACTCATAGAAAAAGAGACTGTATTTGTGGTTACCAGAAGTGGGGAGTAGGCAGAGAAAGAATTGGATGGAGGTGGTCAAAATATATAAACTTCCAGTTATAAAATAGATAAGTACAAGGGAATGTTGTGCAAAATATGGTTAATGTCATTAACACTGCTGTTTGTCATAGATGAAAATTGCTAAGAATGAATCTTTAGAGTTCCCTTCACAAGGTAAAATTTTTTTTCATTTCCTTTTAAATCTGTATGAAATGATGGATGTTCACTAAAGTGTTAATTATTGCATGATGTATATTATTTGTTATGCTGTATACTTTAAGCTTATGTAATGCTGCATGTCTAGTAAATCACAATAAACTATAAAAAAAGACTTTATTAGCTAGTTTTTTTTTTTTACTCAATTAAAAAAGGAAAAAGAAGAAAGAATAAAAAGAGATCTTACTCATTTTACCCAGTAATCCTCACGCCCCCATGGTAGCAACTTACAAAATCATAGTACACTATCCCAATAAGGAAAATGACATTGCTATAACCCATTTATCTTAGATTTCCGAAGTTGGTTGTTGTTTTTTTTTTTTTTTTTGGTACTGAAGTGTTTGTGTGTTGTATTTAGCTCTTTGATGGGGAAAGGAGCTTGCAAAAGTTATTTTACAATTTTATGGACAGCTTGGGACTAAAAAGGTCAAATGAATGAAGTAACAGGCTGAAATCCTTTATTCAGACATGAGATTCATCAAGTGAAAGTATACTGGGGTCTTTTGGATCCCAAGTCACGGCTTAGACACCCTGAAAATGAGACGTATATCAGGGGTCAGAACTCGTGAGGCAGTGTACAAAACTCAACACAAGACCATGCTCTAAGCAAAGAGCCATAGCCAGTCTGGCTCCCTATGAGCTATGGAAAGGAGTCAATGAAACACTGAGAGGTGGTCTGAGGGAGGGAGTGATGCTACTTTATTTAATTCCTCAGACAGGACTTTCATGTATTCCAAGGTTTCCACTTAGCTGAAGGGGTTTCTTAAAGATGCCCAAGTCTCTGTTTTCATTTTTGTAAAAAAAAAAAAAAGAAGGTCCCAAATTAAAAAAATAAGTCAAGGAGCCATATGCTGTGTACACAGATTTCTAGAGGCTCAGCCGCGAACATTCTGGAACACCTAATTGAGTATCCTAAGATCTTTGTAGCCAAGAGGAAAGTCCCTGGCATCTTGCCCCCATTACAAAGCATGTGTTCCAACTTTAGTCTCCCCCAACCAGTACTTGCCATGATGGTTTTCATTTAGGGTTGGCTGGACCCCCCAAGTAGACTACTTGGAGAATGCTTCTGAATCAACTTCCCCATGCTATACTTGGGTGCTAAATTTGAGCAAAGAAAAAGAAAAAAAAAAAAAGTAATACTCTTGAAGTCCAGAAAAATTTGGCTCAAGGACATAATAAAAAGTAACAAAGGGAAAAAATGTGCTTGTTCTTTTAAAATACGGAATCAGTAACTTAATTCATAGTCACAATTCTCTGTTAAACTTCAATCACATTTTAAAATGCATTTGAGAAAAAGTTGTGAGGTGAGTGTCTAGGTTGGGATTATATGAATCACTGCTTGACAACGCTGTTGATTCCAAGATTCAGGCTAATTACTCAGGCAGGGCAGCCAGATCATCAGCTATCGCCAATAGAGAGAATGGACTCCACATTCAGTTGAGTAACTTAAGCCTCTCTGGATGTCCAACCCATGCTCTCTACCCACACTCAGAACAGGCTGTCCTGAGGCTTCATCTCTGAACCAAAGTGAACAGGGAAGGCAAAGAAGGATTTCTGTCTGCCCCTTCACTCTCTGAGCTCAAGCTTCAAAAGGCAAATGAGAGATTCCTTTATCCCTACTCTTGACCTTTTTTGCAATTCAATCTCCAGGATTTGAAGGGTTTTAAATTAGTGAGTATACACAAAAAAAAATTCTACTTTTTGAAATTTGGTAATGTTAATCTTTTTGCCAGTTTTTCTAAATGTCCTATGGACATCTAACAACAATGTTTGAGATACAAAATTTTAAATATATTTGTGTAGGATAAGATTTGGAGAAGGCAATGGCACCCCAGTCCAGTACTCTTGCCTGGAAAATCCCATGGACAGAGGAGCCTGGTAGGCTGCAGTCCATGGGGTCTCGAAGAGTCAGACACGACTGAGCGACTTCACTTTCACTTTTCCCTTTCATGCATTGGAGAAGGAAATGGCAACCTACTCCAGTATTCTTGCCTAGAGAATCCCAGGGACGGGGGAGCCTGGTGGGCTTCTGTCTATGCGGTCGCACAGAGTCAGACATGACTGAAGCGACTTAGCATCAGGATAAGATTAATATAAATTAATTAAATATAAATCTATTATATTAAAATTATTAATGACATCATTCTAGACTCTCTCTCATCATTCTTATTTTTTCTGTACTTGATAAAATATTCTCAGAGAATTGTTATTATGTCTCACTATGATTATGTATATTTTTTCCTTATATTTCTTCTGATTTTTGCTTTATGTATCTTTGTTTCTTTATTGTTAAGGTGTCTAATGGTTTATGATGTCTATCTTCTTTGTGAATTGTGCCTTTTATCATTAAAAATATTCATCTTTGTTTCATTTTTTAAAAAAGAAAAGAAAGTGCACAATAAATGAAGAAAAAGTTATTAAAAAAAAAAAAATCAGTGTGTCTCTGGGTCTTCCCAGATGGCCCTGTGGTGAAAGAATCTGCATGCAATGCAAGAGACATGGGTTCGATCCCTGGGGTGAGAAGATCTGAAGTAGGAAATGGCAACCCATTCCAGTATTCTTGCCTGGGAAATCCCAGGGACAGAGGGGCCTGGTGGGCTACAGTCCACAGGGTCTCAAAGAGGTGGACACAATTTAGTGACTGAGCACATACACAGGCATGCAAATCAGTGCGTCTCTACTCTGTTTAGAAAGAATCATGGACATCTCCAAGTCAAGTTGTATTTCAATTCCACTCTAGCCTGTGGGGATATGTGACGCCCTGTCCTCTGTGCCAGTCCCAGGCCCTTAGGTTTAGATGTCATGGTGCTGGTTCTCTGGTGGTTGACAGGTTTAGTGATTAAACTCTATTTAGATGTAGAGTATAAAGGTTTTAAACAGAAGCTACAGAATCAGATTGCCTATGGCAAAATCTCAGCGCATATGTTTAAAAACTGCATAACCTTATTCTAGTCAGTTAAACCCAAGTCTATTTCTCTATCTAAAATATAGAGATAAAAAAAAAATAGTGAACACTGGTGTAATTCTTACTCTCTGAAATATGCTTTCCACTCATGTAATCTTTTAAATATTCTTATGAGTCAGGTACTCATACCAATCACTGTTTTATTGAGCATAATAATTCTATTAAGAATAATAGAGCACAAAGAGATTAATTACATGTCCTGGGTTAGCACTCAGTGGACAAGGATTATACACAGCACATTTCGCTCTAGTGACTTAAGTGCCCAATTACTATGCTGTATTGCTTTTCCAACTTTGATAGAAATGAATAGTGCCTAACTGAAAGGGGTATAGTGATGTGTGAATGAGCTCTATGTAAACAAGTAAGGATAGGGTCTGGCCCATACTGGGGTGGGTAGCCATTCCTTTCCCCAGGGCATCTTCCTGACCCAGGGATCGAACCCCAGTCTCCTGTACTGCAGGCAGATTCTTTACCATCTGAGCCACCAGGGAAGCCCTCCTAAGTGCTAGCTATAATTATTGATGATGATGATGACAATATGGTGGTTATAAGAATGTGATGATGGTGATAATGATGCAGCTTGAGAAAATATACATCTGTCTTTCCCAAGCACAGGTCAGCTTCTTGAGAACAGGTATCTAGGACCATGGAGTTCCTCACCATCTTGATCTGATGGAAATGGAAAAAAGCTCCCACTTCTTGAAAAATAAACCCGAGCTAGGACCTCACAGTCATTGGGTTGATGGTGAAAGAAAAGGGATAGAGAAAAAAGGCATCAAACAATGGCTTCTCTACCCTCTTTCTTCAAATTTAATTCATACTCACACCCTGTATTAGGTGACTTCCCCAACAAATTTGCTGGATGGGGATCATTTTACAATTTTAGCAGTGAAGACACCAAAACATTAAAGAGGCTAGGAAACCTTTTGAATATGGCAAGCAGAGAATCTCTGAGCCAGGGTTTAATTCAAGCCCATGTGCAATGCAGGTGTGGCGGTAATCAGTAATTGTATGTGAAAAATAATTGGATAAACTGCAGAGAGTCCCCAGGGCTAGACGCATCCCTGTCTCTGTGCCACCTCTCACTGACAAACATATAAAGAGCATCTTTTATAATCGGTAAAAGGCCTGGGATGCCTGACGACTTCCACACACCATGCCCAGCAGGCTTCAGAAAGTGTCTGGTCAGTTGAAAGCAGGGCTCCAGAGTGGTTAGGCAGAGCCAGCTGTCCAGGAAGATATTACACAAGGACACAGGCTCATAATTCCTAACAGTTGGGAATTTGTTGTTTTAAATACCCTCTGCTCTGCTTTAGTTCTCTGTAGGTAAAAATAGTTCAGTTGCCAAGAAACCTGCAAGTGGTGATAAGGTCTCACCAAACAGATGGACAAGTTTGTTGTTAAATGAAACTCTAAAAGATACTCCTTAAAGCTTCAACTCCTGTTGCCCAATATAAGATGGGTCCATCACAAGACGCTACAATGTGTTATTATATTTAAGTAATACAGGTTAATAGAAGACTACACTGACCACAGAAAGTTAGAGCATAGCTATAGTTCCTCTTCATCTCATCCCAGAGTCACAGCTTTCCTTCCCTCCTATAGTAGACGAGCCAGAGTCAGGGTTGCAATGAACTGAATCAACATCCTGAGTGGAGTTTTTCTGCTGGTTCCTGCCCAGCATGAGCAAGGGCTCAGAAATAGGTTGGTATACACAAGAGGGCAGGTCCAAGAGTGGGATCTATGTGAAGGACAAGGATGGGGAGGCCAGAGAAAATTTTCCTCTGGCAATCAAAGCACCATGAAGAGAATATGGTTCTGATCATATGATTAAGGCTGGAAAGAAGGCCTAGGGAGCTGGACGCAGTGCCTGGGGAGGAGGGTTTACAAGGCCTGGGTCCTATTGCACAGCTTTCAGAATACTTGGACTCACCCATTGTGAGCTTCTATAGCCCTGCTCCCAGAAGGTGCATGGAGGAGCCCTTTGACCTCTCTTTGCCCAATAAATTGCCCACCCTTGAAGACTTTTGCTGCCGGCTGTCTCCCAAACAGCTGCCCCAAAAGGCTTCACTCCTCTAATCCACTTGGCTGGACCAGGATGGCCTTTGACATTGCACCCAGAGAGGAGGCATGATGCAATCAATCTGGAAGTCTTGATCGGCCAAGGCGGGCTTCCCGGAATTGGAGGCGTCACTCCATGTTGACTTTCAGTTCAGCCTTAGAGTGAAGCCAAGAGGTTGATTGAAGAAAGGAGGCAACTGAAAAGAGGCCGAGTTACTTCAATGCCCTTTGTAGATTTCAAAGTTGTTGCTGCTGTTTGTTTGTTTCCCCTACAGATTTCTCTTTGCTCTAAGGCATATGATAATGTACCTTTGGGGATTTTAGACAGGATGATGATTTATTTAAAAGGTCATTTTAACAGAATTTTTAGAGTCAGCCCACATTCAAACATGCCAGTGATGAAGGACTTAAAATGTGGATTTATATAGAATTGGCTAGAACATATAGTTATGCCCATCAAACAATTTATAGATACAATCTAAAATGTTACAGAACAGAGTTGAAAAGAACTCGTAAATTCTAAACTTTTTCCTTTCATCCCAATGTGTGCAAATTCATTCATTTCTTACATTAGTTTTTACTATATTTTTCTAGAGACTGAATAAGACTATTCAAACAGCTGATATACTGTTGTGTTTTTTTAAATAGCTGTCACACTCCATCAAAAGTTTTCCTAGTATTTTGCCCATTCTTTTATATTTTCAATAAAAATTTCTCTCTTTAAAGTACCTATTTTAGTGTGTATATTATGTTGTGTATGCATTAGAATTTTGGGATAAATTCAGAACTCTAGGTAGACATTTCTGGATTATAGCATTGTAATTATGGTATAATTTCTACCATTCTCTTTTTCCCAATATAATACAATATGCTATCTAGGTTTTTCATAGCTGTCCTTCCAAAGAGCAGTGTCTTCTAATTTCACTATCTACAATCACTATCTGCAGTATAAGGAGAAATATGATTTGGCCCATAAAAAAATAAAATAATAGCTATTATTTCAACCTAGTTCAGTTCAGTTACTCAGTCATGTCTGACTCTTTGTGACCCCGTGAACCACAGCATGCCAGGCCTCCCTGTCCATCACCAACTCCCAGAGTCCACCCAAACCCATGTCCATTGAGTTTGGTGATGCCATCCAACCATCTCATCCTCTGTCGTCCCCTTCTCCTCCTGCCATCAATCTTTCCTAGCATCAGGGTCTTTTCAAATGAGTCAGCTCTCTTCGCATCAGGTGGCCAAAGTATTGGAGTTTCAGCTTCAACATCAGTCCTACCAATGAACACCCAGGACTGATCTGCTTTAGGATGGACTGGTTGGATCTCCTTGCAGTCCAAGGGACTCTCAAGAGTCTTCTCCAACACCACAGTTCAAAAGCATCAATTCTTCAGTGCTCAGCTTTCTTTAGAGTCCAACTCTCACATCCATACATGACCACTGGAAAAACCATAGTCTTGACTAGACGGACCTTTGTTGACAAAGTGATGTCTCTGCTTTTTAATATACTGTCTGCTGCTGCTGCTAAGTCACTGTCTAGATTGGTCATAACTCTTTTTCCAAGGAGTAAGCATCTTTTAATTTCATGGCTGCAGTCACTACCTGCAGTGATTTTGGAGCCCAGAAAAATAAAGTCAACCACTGTTTCCACTGTTTCCCCATCTATCTGCCATGAAGTGATGGGACTGGATGCCATGATCTTAATTTTCTGAATGCTGAACTTTAAGCCAACTTTTTCACTCTCCTCTTTCACTTTCATCAAGAGGCTCTTTAGTTCTTCTTCACTTTCTGCCATAAAGGTGGTGTCATCTGCATATTTGAGGTTATTGATATTTCTCCCAGCAATCTTGATTCTAGCTTATGCTTCTTCCAGCCCAGTGTTTCTCATGATGTACTCTGCATAGAATTTAAATAACAAGGTGACAATATACAGCCTTGACGTACTCCTTTTCTTATTTGGAACCAGTCTGTTGTTCCATGTCCAGTTCTAACTGTTGCTTCTTGACCGGCATACAGGTTTCTCAAGAGGCAGATCAGGTGGTCTGGTATTCCCATCTCTTTCAGAATTTTCCACAGTTTATTGTGATCCACACAGTCAAAGGCTTTGGCATAGTCAATAAAGCAGAAATAGATGTTTTTCTAGAACTCTCTTGCTTTTTCCATGATCGAGCGGATGTTGGCAATTTGATCTCTGGTTCCTCTGCCTTTTCTAAAACCAGCTTGAACATCTGGAAGTTCACAGTTCACATATTGCTGAAGCCTGGTTTGGAGAATTTTGAGCATTAATTTACCAGTGTGTGAGATGAGTGCAATTGTGCAGTAGTTTGAGCATTCTTTGGCATTGCCTTTCTTTGGGATTGGAATGAAAACTGACCTTTTCCAGTCCTGTGGCCACTGCTGAGTTTTCCACCTAGACAGCATATTAAAAAGCAGAGACATTACTTTGCTGACAAAGGTCTGTCTAGTCAAAGCTATGGTTTTTCCAATAGTCATGTATGGATGTGAGAGTTGGACTATAAAGAAAACTGAGCACCAAAGAATTGATGCTTTTGAACTGTGGTGTTGGAGAAGACTCTTGAGAACCCCTTGGATGGCAAGGAGATCCAACTAGTCAATCCTAAAGGAAATCAGTCCTGAATATTCACTGGACGGACTGATGCTGAAACTCCAATACTCTGGCCACTTGATGCAACTCAATGGAAAAGACCCTGATGCTGGGAAAGATTGAAGGCAGGAGAAGAAGAGGATGACAGAGGATGAGATGGTTGGATGGCATCACCAACGTGATGGACCTGAGTTTGAGTAGGCTCTGGGAGTTGGTGATGGACAGCAAGGCGTGGCGTGCTGCAGTCCATGGGTTTGCAAAGAGCTGGACATGACTGAGTGACTGAACTGAGTATGTATCAGGCCTGGAGTTAGACACTTGAGGTGAGATCTCTAATCTCACCTAACACACAGAGAAAATTTTATATAAAAGAAACCTTGCTTCAGAAATGTTAAGAAAACCACTTAGAGTGACAGTGTTAATAAGGAGTGTGGATGAAATTTAATTCAGGAATTCTCAAATATAACACCCTTGAGCTGGACAATGCTGCAGCTGGGTTAGCCAAGTTTTATGGGGCCTCACATCAAGGAGAAAACACATCTGATTGAGAGATCAGTAAAGATTTTATGTCGTGATTTGACACTGTGGTACATATGGCCACATAGGAAGTCATCTATAGAGACAGAGCCCAGGAGCTGAAGGGGGAGCTTGTCGAACTAGGATTTCATGCCAGGTCATTCTGTAACTTCCCCCTTTGCTACTGTGAACTTTAGGATGAGGTTGAGGATGGGGAAGTTCAGGAACAAATAAGGCAGTTGAGAGAACGGGCCTGTTAGGAAGCCACTGGTCAATATGGATGGTGCAAATGAAGAGGAATCTGAAACCTACAGTCCAGGATCCAGAGACAGCTCAGATGACAAGGTCATTGAAAAGTGTTCTGCTTAACCACTGCAGGCTTAGCTCCAGGGTCTCTGCTAGAAGAAGTGCAGTGATACTTAAAAGACAAAAGCCAACTTCAGAACCAGAAAGGAAGAGGAGGTGAGAAGGGAAGAAAGGGAGGGTCATGTGCTCTCATGTGAAGACTCCTGAGAAGCTTCAAATGGGTACCTCTCTTAGGATTTATGGGCTTCCCATGTGGCTCAGTGGTAAAGATTCCCTGTGGTTCAGTCCTGATGTTGGGAGGATCCCTGGTGAAAGAAATGGCAACTGGTTCCAGTATTCTTGCTTGGGAAACCCGAAGGACATGGAGCCTGGTAGGCTACAGTCCCTGGGGTCTCAAAGAGTTGGACACAACTTAGCAATTAGACAACAATTTAGGATTTCTAACTGAGAACAGTAGCAGAGGCAATACATCTAAGGGATGTACATTTATGCAAATAAGATCATGAAAGTTTTCTTAGACTTTAACCCAATGATTACCAAACTTTGTTGCAATTAGAATTACTTAAGATTTAAAAAATCCTGATGCCCCTGTAGCACCCCATGCTAACTAGCTCAGAATGTTTCAGGAGGTATGCATCAGTAATTTTTACAGTTTCCCTCGGGACTGGATGTACCACAGTATTTGAGAACCACAGCTTTTTAACCTTTTGTTGACCATACTTTCTAATCCACTGTTAGAAGGCAAATGGCCACAAGCAGAAAGTCTTGTAACAAAAAAGCACATTTCCACATATCTTGCTAGTGTTACCTGCCTAAGTTGAATGATAATTCTAATCATTCTATCAGTACATATGACTGGAAGCCTATCTCTCCCTCCTCCTACACAGCAGTAGCTTAAAAGTAAAGGAAACCTGCATTCTAAAATCATTTCGGCTATTTATTAGAAGTGATCTTGAGTCATGCATCCACTAACCAAATATTTTTTAAAATATCTCCTTTTGTCTTTTGTGCTTTTATGTCTTTAAATATTGGCTACAATTAAAAGGACATTGATCTAATCTTTATTAGATTTTGGACTATAATGATACATCCTATGTGTTAGTCACTGAGATCAAGCCATTCCTTCAGTAAAGCTGGTTCTAACTGTGCCTTTAAACCCTTTGTGCTGAGATCCTAGGCAGCAACTCGATACCTTGTAGAAATAGAAAGTGCATATGCATTTATAACTCGAGTTACTATTCCTTTTTGTTAAGACACTGAAGCCATTAATATCCCATTGAAATTGTTATAAGTGTATGTATTCCTTACCAGTAAGTCTGCAAAGATATCATTCCCATTTTGCAGATAAAGAAATGAGGTCGGAAAGTAGATATCAATTTGCTCTTTGTATTCATGCTTGTTCTGGTGACTATAATGAGGAAACTGCCTGCGTGCAACCTACATCCATCCTTCTTCTAGACACTCAGCTGTGGGTTAAAATCATTAAAATTAATGTTGAGACCAGTTCGACAAGCATGGTTTCCAAAAGCTCAATACGGCAAGAAAATGAGAAACAAGACACAAGGATTCAGTGAAAAGTGAGGATCAGGGGACCAACACCGCTTCAAGGTGATGGTGTTGAAACTAAATCCAAGCCAGCTTTATTATACTTTCAGCCATGAAGGGAAAGAATATGCGGGAAGGTAAGTTATAACTCATGCGGCCTTCAGGGCCAAAGAACAAAGTGATCAAAACCATTGAGTAGCTAAGAAACAGTAATCAATAACAAATCAGTAACTCAGACTAATATTCTTATCTATAGATTTTCCACCAGATACGTAAAACATGTGACTCTGAGATGCCAGTTGAGAAACAGTCTGGGATCGGTTTTCCAACCCTAGGATCATATTTTGTTTTCAAGACTATGAACCATTCCCTCTGAACTTGTCCCAAGAGTCTTATGCCTTATAGCATCCAGTTAATCAATAATTATAAATTTCTTTTGTGACCTTTGCTGAGGCTTTCTTTTCTTTTATTCTTCCTGTCTCCTACAAGTTAATAAGTTAATTATACCCTAAACATTTGATGTTAGGGATATTAATTGTCCAAGGACACACGGCTTATTCATAGTTGGACAGCTAATAGGAGGCAGAACTTAGGCTTGAATCGACCTCTTCTCCATTCTGCTATTCTTTCCACTATGTCAGAGTTATCCCTTGTTAACTAGCAAGCAGCTTCCCAGGTGGCACTAGTGGTAAAGAACCAATTGCCAGTGCAGGTAGATACAAGAGACATGGGTTTGATTCCCTGGTTGGGAAGATCCCTTGGAGAAGGGAATGGCAACCCACTCCAGTATTCTTGCCTAGAGAATTCCCCATGGACAGAGGAGCCTGGCGGGCTACAGTCCATAGGGTCGCAAAGAGTTGGACACGACTGAAGCCGACTTAGCACACAACTAACAAGCAACAGCTTAAAGGGAACGAGAGTCAGGCTGACGAGGTGGTTACTAGCAGGATGGTAATCCACAGAGGGCTGACATCCCTGAGTTCTAACTGTTGAAAATTTGCTTTCAGGTATTGAATGAAATGCGTTCTTTCAATTTCATAATTAGATGAAGTCAATATAATTAGCTACACTTTATAGATGAAGTGTAGCTTCATCTGTAATTTAGATGGCAACTACTATATAGCTTGTTCAAGGTTACTCAGCCTTTGAAAGGAAGAGCCAGGTGTGTATTCCAATTCAGTCTGGTTCCAGAAGTCAAAATATGTTCATGTGCACTTACACACGCATACGCATAGACATCCTTACTACCAAAACACAAGAAACTGACAATAAATATTGTAAGAATACTAGATATCTAATTGATTTAAAAAAAGAACTCATTATCACTCATGCCTCAAACTTGACCCTTAAATTCACAAAATTGCTCAGATTTCTTCTGGGGAACATTTGCCTTTTCTTTCTTTAAATTTTTTCAGGGGTGATGAAAATATGGTCCCTAGTATATACCACATACGTTCATATGGATGACGGGAAGAAAAAGAGGAAAAACCCATATGTGATATGAGAACTCAAGGAGAAGTTCTGCTTAAGCTCTCCCCCATTGACCCCATAGACTTCAGAGATCTTTACTAAGAATGCTTTTCTCTGAAGCTGAGTTTGTTAAGCTTGGGTGTTCCAGCAACCAGAACTGCAATGAGAATTGTAGGTGGGGAGAAACTCTGACTTTGTATAGGGTTACGGTGCTGTCATAGACCTGTCAGCACCCACTGCAACCAGCAGCACTATTTTCTTCCTGAGCTACAATTGCTCTGGGTAACAAGGTCACAGAGCGGTCGCATCCTGGGAAGTTGCCTGAATCATGCCCGTGGTGAAGGCTGGAATGGATAGCACGAAACCCAGGGTGTACTACTTCCATAAGTCATTGCTGAGCTTCTCTGTTTTATTATTTCAGCCATCATTCTGATTTCTAGGCTTTTAACTGTACTGACTCTGATTTGGGTGGGGTTTACTTTGGAAGAAGGAGTTCTGTGTAACATCATGTGTTTCTTTGATTTGCCTTAGATAACCAATACAATTTATCTTAGACTTTACTCTCTGACTGATACCACACTAAGCATTCCCCTCTCACCTGAACTCAACCTCTGTTCTTCAGAACTACTTAATATTCAACCGAAAGACAGAGATTTCTAAGCAATGTAAACAATTTTTTTCAAGTTATTTATACCTATAATTTAAAATTAGACATAAAAGATATGGTTTATCTAAAACTTTATTTTTCCTTTAGGAAAAAAATCTTGACTGGTTATTTATATTGATTTAGTGCAATTCTTTGGCATATATGTAAAACAGATACTTAATAAAAGGTTGTCCTGAAGGAGCATGCTGAGATATTTCAAATAAGCACTTACCAAAAATAATATAATGCCAAAGATGAAAATCTCAATATTCTGATAAGATAGTGAAGGAGGGTTGAGAATGTCTGTTTTTTTCAAAATTTGTATCTGAGGATATATGTACTTATAATTGTTCATCTTTGGACTACAGAAGCTTGATATGAACTTTTTCCACCCAGTGTGGGGAAAAAAGGATATCGTAGTAGTTTTCTAGATTTTCTAGCAGAATCAAGTCGCTTTTGAATTCTAAAACAAAACACTGAAATCAGCTAGATATTTACACTGTCTCAAGAAAGTGTCATTAAGTTTAATCTCACTTTTAATGCCTAATAAATAATTCAACAAGTTAAGATATAATTTTCATTAGGTTTCTATTACTGGGGACTTTGGATAAAAGGAAAAAATATTCTAAAAGATAATTTAGGTATCTGTACTACTGGTATGTGACAAAAAAGAAAATTTAGTTTTCTCATTTCTGAAAAACTTGGAGGAAATTATTTTTGTTCAAAATAGTAAATTGGTATCATCTCCCACTTCTGTAGGAATATCTTAATTAAAAGGTGCAATAAGGTGGAATCGTCAAAGTCATAGTCTCCAGGGTCAAAAAACCCTTGGTGTGAATACCAGCTCCACCACTAAGCAGTTGTATATATTTTTTCTGAGCCTTAGAGTCCTAATCCATGAAATGGGGTCAACAAGATCACTGTGGAGGTTAAAAGAAATCTATTAAAGTGCTTAGCAAAGCTCCTGGTAGGTGGTGTTTAGTAAATACTGATCATTATCATTTCAGAAGAGATGTAATAGAAAATAATTTTCTAATCATGTACTGTGATGTCATGATTTTTAAAAATCCAATATATTTAAGATGAAAAGCAAAGTTTGTCTATTTCTCCTACTTCCCACCCTCTTCCTCCAGGAACTACCAATCCATTTTATTTTTTTCTTATTTATAATCCACATAGAAGATAGATCATGATATCTATCCTCGTCTGTCTGAATAAAATCTCATTAAGTCCATACATTACAGTGTTTTTATTCATTCATTCATCACTAGACACTTAAGTTGTTTCCTGTACTGTCTGTCATATGCAATGCTGCAGTGTTTTTTGTTTCCTTCTTGTTTCCTTTTCTAATTCTGTTCCAAAAAGCTTCTAGAGCTGGTCTGGTCACCCTCATAGCCATTATTACCCTTATATATCTGGGCAAGAAGTTAAGGAATTTTTTTTTTTAAAGAAGGGAAAAAACTGCTGGATGAAGGATAACCTTAAGGGCTCAGTATATATCCATTGCCCCTGCAATAAAGACAGAGGAGGGCCCTGTGCTCTATCAGTCTTCATTGACTACTTGAATCCATATGAATTTATTCACTTAACTAAAGCATATTTATTGAGCACATACTATAAATACTACTACAATAATATAATCTAATACCTATTATATAAACAGTTTATGGTACAGAAATACACAGTTGATTGTTACACAAGTCCCTATACCCAAGGAGTGTTCTTAGTGCTACTTAGAAAATCAAGCAGGGTCAGGGGAAACAGTGACAGGCAGTGAAGAAAGGTCAGGGAGGAAGCGTTACTTTATTTTTATTTTTAATGTTTCCTTTTATTTTTTTAAAAAAGTTATTGGAGTAGAGTCAATTTACTGGCAGAGTTACTTTAGAAGAAGCAGTATGCTAGGACCTCTCAGAAGAGGTGTCACTTGGCCTTAATGTCCACAGCCTTTCCCAGATGCTGACTCAACTCATTAGAATTCACTTTAGTTTTTCCCTTATCCAAAATGGAAGCCCCCTTCATGAGAGCCGTAGGAACTCAGTTAGGGCAATGAGAACAGTTTTATTCTCTCTCATCCACTGTTTGCTCTCTGGTTAATAGAGGAAGGTCAAGGGGGAGGAATTGTGCCCAATGGTACCCCAGTGACCTACAGAGTCCCACTTGGGGTCTATGGGCAAACAACAAGGCTTATATCTGCTCAACAGGTAGAACAAATGGAAACTGAACTACCTTTCTTACAGTGAAACAGGATTCTGACTTTGGGCATTAAGAGCCACACTGCTGCTGCCTAGATGGAGCCACCAGCCAGCCCTCTTTGGGACCACATCATTCCAGGCCTATTTTGGCTGTGGGAACGTAGGAAGGTGTATGAGTCCAGAAATCTTCTCTGAGTATTATTGGCTGGTGGTGTATCTGTACCTGAGTACCCAATACTCATTTTTCTATTATAGCAGGAAGACAGTTTTCAAAGTTCTTTTCTAATCTTTCCTTACAATACAACATGTTTATTAACCAGAAATAAAAAGATGCTGCCTATTTTGTCATGAAAGTTCAAATATATTCAGTTAATATTTACTGAGAATAGTCTAATCACCTGGCATTTATGTCATCATGTAAACTGGGGCGAGTTTTGGGATTTGGGGAAGTTACTTAAATACTCAGTCTTGGCTGCCTCGTCATATGTATATATGATTTGTAATATGAGATTAACAATATATTTATTGTTAAATAGAATCTTGCTATTCAAGGAAACAGATTTGCCCCAATGCCTGGAGCCTAGTAAATGATGAATAAGAGCTGACAAAACAATGATGCCAGTGATGATATTTAGGAATAAAGTCACATTCATCATTCATTTCCTGAATACTAACCTTAGCCAAGCAATGTTATATATATATATATATATATATATATATATATATAGAGAGAGAGAGAGAGAGAGAGAGAGAGAGAGAGAGAGAGAGACTTTTACACTTTTTACATTATGGTGCACCAAGCTATTCTTTAACACTTGGTTTGGACTAGAATTCTGTGAAGACTAGTCCTTAGTAAATAATTGGTATCAAATCCAAAAGCAATTTAAAAATCAGTTAAAAGGCCACAATCTGATAGTGGGCTTTGTATTTTTGTTTGTTTTCTTGGTTTTTAAAAATTTATTTATTTTTAACTGAAGGATAACTGTTTTACAGCATTGTGTTGGCTTCTATCAAACATCAGCATGAATCAGCCATAGTTTTACCCATGTCCCCTCCCACCTCCCTCCCCATCTCACGACTCTAGATTGTTACGGAGCCCAGGTTTGAGTCCCCTGAGTCATACAGCAAATTCTCACTGGCTATCTATTTTACATATGGTAATGTACGTTTCCATGTTACTCCCACCCTCTCCTTCCTCCCCCAGCAGCCATGTCCCTAAGTCTGTTCTCAATGTCCATGTCTCCATCGGTGCTCTGAAACTAGGTCCATCAGTACTATCTTTCTAGATTCCATATATGTGCGTTAGTATACAATAATTGTTTTTTTCTTTCTGACTTACTTCACTCTGTGTAATAGATGCTAGGTTCATCAGCCTCATTAGAACTGACTTAAATGCATTCCTTTTTATGGCTGAGTAATATTAGATTGTATATATGTACCACAGCTTCTTTAGCCATTCATCTGTCTATGGACATCTAGGTTACTTCCATGTCCTAGATATTGTAAATAGAGCTGCAATGAACTTTGGGTTACATGCGCCTTTTTCAATTTTGGTTTCCTCAGGGTATATGCCCAGTAGTGAGATTGCTGGATCATATGGTGGCTTTATTCCTGGTTTTTTTAAGGAATCTCCATATTGTCCTCCATAGTGGCCATATCAATTTGCATTCCCACCAACAGTGCAAGAGGGTCCCCTTTTCTCCACACCATCTCCAGCATTTATTGTTTGTAGATTTTTTGATGATGGTCATTCTGATCAGTATGAGATGATATCTCATTGTAGTTTTGATTTGCATTTCTCTAATAATGAGTGGTGTTGAGCATCTTTTCATGTGTTTATTAGCCATCTGTATGTCTTCTTTGGAGAAATGTCTGTTTAGGTCTTTTGACCATTTTTTCATTGGGGTTTTGTCTTTCCGGTATTGTCTTGTATGAGCTGCTTGCATATTTTTGAAATTAATCCTTTGTCAGTTTTTAATTTGCTATTTTTTTTTCCATTCTGAGGGTTGTCTTTTCACCTTGTTTATGGTTTTCTTTGCTGTGCAAAAGTTTTTAAGTTAAATTAAGTCCCACTTGTTTATTTTTGTTTCTATTTCCATTACTCTAAGAGGTGGGTCATAGAGAATCTTGCTGTAATTTATGTCAGAGAGTGTTCTGCCTCCATTTTCCTCTAGGAGTTTTATAGTTTCTGGTCTTACATTTAGGTCTTTAACCCATTTTGAGTTTACCTTTGTGTATGATGTTAGGACGTGATCTAATTTTATTCTTTTATAGGTAGCTGTTCTGATTTCCAAGCATCACTTATTGAAGAGACTATCTTTGCCCCATTGTATATTCTTGCTTCCTTTGCCAAAAATTAGGTATCTATAGGTGCATGGGTTTGTCTCTAGGCTTTCTATTTTGTTTCATTAGTCTATATTTCTGTTTTTGTGCCAGTACCATACTGGCCTTGTTGTATTTTAAATATTTTAAATATTTATAGAAGGTAGCTTTCTAAGTCATCATTGTACCAAGTAGTAATCTCTTGTGGTCAAGGATGGGACTAACCATATTTTTCAGTTTAATAGTAAAGCCATATGTCTGACAAACAGGGTTTGTTTATGAAACAGAATATTTAAATTGGGGATTGTCTCAGAAATTCTCACACATATGGTACCCATATCTCTGAAATCACTCAGGGGAAATTATAAAGAAACCCATCCTGTTTGTCAGTCTCTGGATCAACTTAGTCCCTCAGTAAAGTGGCTCTAAATGTACCTTGCCCTGTACTCAGATGCTATATGTATCATACTAGGCAACGATGCAATATTTTTCAGAAATAGAAAGGTTCAACACTTGCCACATCGTTGCAGTTTACTAACAACTTTTCCCAGGCTGCAGAAGGACATTCTGTGGACTCCTATGATGTAAAAGGGTGTTCCCGCTTCAGCAGCAACCAACAGATGCTAGGGGAACACTCTCAGTCCACGTGTGCTGATAAAAGCAAGGAAAATGTGAATAATGGAAAAGAATGGCAGGCAGTTCTTTTGCTGGCTGTGGTGATTAGAAACACAAGCAGAACACACTTCTAAGCTTCTCCTAGGCTGAGTGTTTTCGTCCCCTTGAAATTGTTCACTCTCGTGAGAATGACTCATGTCTTGGAAAAGACAAGTTCCTGGTCTAGTGCTTCTAGCACTGTAGCCATTGGCTAATGTATACACTGGAAGTTTTTAGCATCCAGTTAGTGGTTTTAATTAACAAGGGATGCTGTGCTGTCTTGCCTTTCACTGAAAACTCAATGTCTCACCATTGCCTGGCAGCTTGAATTCTTCATCTGTGTCGTGATTACCTTTATCAGGCTCACATGTTATAAGTTCCGATGCCCTATATAAGTGCCCAAAGTGGAACACATATTTGTTTTTATTGTTGTTTTTTAGCTTCCATGTTAGCTGACATTTTTAAACTGAATTGTGTTCCTGATTAAAAAAAAAAAAAACTTTCACAAACACTTTGGGTTTACTCTTCACGGTAGCCCTGTGAAAGCTGACAAGTATCACCATCTCCATTTAACAAAGGAAAGTAATATCCACAAGCTAGAATCCTGGTCTTCAGCCTGCTTTGTATTACTTACATTGTAATTGGGGTGAATTAACTAATAACAAGTATAAACTAAAACTCAGAAACCATTTCTCATTAACATAAAAGTCCAAGGCTTGCCAGATTAATGACCGGCTCCCTTCCTTATGGGAGATAAGGACCAAGCTCCCTCTATTTTGAGCTCTGCAACCCCCTAGAACATGTTGATATGTACATCAAGATTGTGGAGAGAAAAAATATATTGAAAGAGACCCACTCTACAGTCTGTTGGAAGTGGCAGAGCTCAGATTTCCAAAGGCTGGAATGCCATGGCCACATCAAGCAGTCTGTTCATCAAACACCTTTGGTGAGCCGTTGCAGTAAGTTACCCTAAAGTATAATGCATATCCACTCAGGACCACCTCAACGATGATCACAGGGACTAGAATGTATGGTGTCACTTGGAGCTGAGTGATGAGATGGCCACACAACTAGGAACAACCACAATGTTAATAGGTTTTATGTCAACATTTAATTTTAAGTCTTAATGTGGAATAGGAAAATACAAATAGCATATCCAGGAAGAGATTTTGTAGAAATAATTGCTTAGCCCAAAGTATCATTGTAAATAAATTTACTTAACTTTCAAAAACCAGTTGAATTAAGGGAAAAGTCTTTAAGTTATATTTACATATAATTAAACATTAATTATAAGCAAACATGACAAAAACCTGAAGTTGGTGTGAATGAAGATGAGGACATTGCAATTATACCAATTATGTCCTTCATTAGAGTTCATTCTTAGAAGAGGAGAAGGAAAAAAAAAAAAAAAAACTTCGGGGGAAAAACTGATAGGGTGAGTAATTATAATAAGAAATATGTATTTGCTCTTTGTTCTCTTTCTGACTCAGGGCATCTAAAACCTTTGGATTTTCCTATAATGTTAGAGGTGTCTTTTGTTATGTTCATGAGGTGACTTTATTTTTGCAATTTTAAAAATTGTAGTATAATTGCTTTACAATGTTATGTTAGTTTCTGCTGTGCAACACAGTGAATAAGTCATATGTATACATACACCCCCTCCCTGTTGAGCCTCCCTCCCACATCCTCATTCCACCTCTAAGTCATCACAGAGCACTGAACTGAGCCTCCTGTGTTATATTATAGCAGCTTCCCACTAGCTCTCTATTTTACAGATGGTAGTGTATATATATATAAATATACATATATATAAGTCATTCCTAATATCCCAATTTGTGCCTCCTTCCTCTTCTCCTTAGAGTCCATATGTCCATTCCATGAAGCATACTTAATGATGGGGTTGGTTGCCAGTGGAGCAAACCATGTGGTTAAATGGTTAGAACTTCCCATCCCACATTTGGGGTTTCCTGGTGACTCAGATGGTAAAGGATCAGCCTTCCAATGTAGAAGACACAGGAGATGCTGGTTCTAACCCTCAGTTAGGAAGGTCCCCTGGAGAAGGAAATGGCAATCCATTTCAGTATACTTGCGTGGAGAATTCCGTAGACAGGAGCTTGACAGGCTGCAGTCCATGGGGTCTCAGAGTTGGACATGACTGAGCAACTAACACTTTTACTTTACTTTCCTGTCCCACACTTAGACCTCTGGTAGGAGAGAGGGGCTTGAGACTGAGTTGGTTTGACAGTCGTCAATGATGTAAACAATCATAATGAAACCTCCATAAAAACCCAAAAGCAAAAGGTTCAGAGATCTTCTGGGTGGGTGAATATGTAGAGATTTGGGAACAGTCAGAGAACCCAGAAGCTCTGTGCCTTTTTCCTGTTCCTTGCTCTATGCATCTCTTCCATCTTGCTATTCTTGAATTATATCCTTTTTATAATAAACCAGTAATCTAGTGCAGGGGTTCCCCAACCTCCAGGTCACGGATCAATACATCTTGTCAGATCACTGAAGGCATTACATTAGAAATAATGTACACAATAAATAGAATGTGCTTGAATCATCCTGAAACATTCCTGTCCCCCACTCCTGGTCCATGGAAAAATTG
The DNA here is from genome assembly GCF_032405125.1 of Capricornis sumatraensis. Classification (NCBI taxonomy): domain Eukaryota; kingdom Metazoa; phylum Chordata; class Mammalia; order Artiodactyla; family Bovidae; genus Capricornis; species Capricornis sumatraensis. The sequence goes on from NC_091079.1 coordinate 37,416,746, forward strand.
TCTTTCACAAAATTGGTCCCTGGTGCTAAAAAGTTTGGGGACCTCTGAGTGAGTAAATGGGTTTCTGAGTTCTGTAAGTATTCCTGATTAGTGACTGGTCTCTTCAATGTGGAAATTTAAGGACCAGGCTCCCTGTATCTTTGGACTCTGAAATACCCTAGAAATTTGTGGATATGTACGTCACATCTGTGGAAGGAAAAAGATGGACTGTGGGAGGCCTACATTTTGCCTTTTAAAAGTCCCTGTTGGAAGCGATTTTTCTCATACTTCCATAAGGTTGGAAGGTCATTCACACATTAAGCTGCCTATGATCAGAAAGAGAGGAAACACAATTTGTGAGCAGTCACGCTAAGATTCCTCAAAGTGTAATGGGTGTTTACTCAGCATCACCTCAATGTATGATAAAGAGGAGTAGAATTTGCCATACCCAAATATGTCTCTTTGGCGTAAGGATTATATTGAGCTAAAGGCAATTGAAATGCAGCACATATGGGAAAAGCTTTTTAATTCCCCCTACACTGCCTAAACTTGCACTGGAAAGGGCTCTTACACCAAGAAAGGAACTATTTTCAGAGAAGTCTTGGTTGCTCAGTCATGTATGACTCTGTGACCTTATGGACTGTAGCCCGCCAGGATCCTCTGTCCGTGGAATTTACCAGGCAAGAATACTGGAGTGGGTTGCCATTTCCTTCTCCAGGGAATCTTCCTGCCCCAGGGATTGAATATGCATCTCTTATGTCTCCCGATGCTGGGAAATATTGAAGGCAGGAGGAGAAGGGGACGACAGGGGATGAGACGGTTGGATGGCATCACCGACTCAATGGACATGATTTCAAGCAAGCTCCAGGAGTTGGTGCTAGACAGGGAAGCCTGGTGTGCTACAGTCCATGGGGTTACAAAGAGTTGGACATGACTGAGCGACTGAACTGAACTGAACTGATGTCTCCTGCATTGACTGGTGGGTTCTTTGCCACTAACACTACCTGGGAATTCAATATCAGAAATACCTTTCTAATCACAACAGACAGCACAGAAATACAAATGACCATAAGAGACTGCTATCAGCAAATAGTAAAATGGACAAATTGGAAGAAATGGATGAATTCTTAGAAAAGTGTAACCTTACAAAACTGAACCAGGAAGAAATAGAAAATTTAACAGACCCATCACAAGCATGGAAATTGAAACTGTAATAAGAAATCTTCCAACAAACAAAAGCCCAGGACCAGATGGCTTCACAGGTGGATTCTACCAAGAATTTAGAGAAGAGCTAATGCCTATCCTACTCAAACTCTTCCAGAAAACTGCAGGGGAAAGTAAACTCCCAAACTCATTCTATGAGGCCACCATCACCCTAGTACCAAAACCAGACAAAGATGCCACAAAAAAGAAAACCACAGGCCAATATCACTGATGAACATAGATGTAGAAATCCTCAACAAAATCCTAGCAAACAGAATCTAACAACATATTAAAAAGATCATACAACATGACCAAGTGGGCTTTATCTCAGGGATTCAAGGATTCTTAAATATTCACAAATTAATCAGTGTGATATACCACATTAACAAATTGAAGGATAAAAGCCATATGATTATCTCAATAGATGTAGAGAAAGCCTTTGACAAAATTCAACACCCGTTTATGATAAAAACTTTCCAGAAAGCAGGGATAGAAGGAATATACCTCAACATAATAAAAGGCATATATGATAAACCCACAGCAAACATTATCCTCAATGGGAAAAAATTGAAAGCATTTCCCCTAAAGTCAGGAACAAGACAAGGATGCCCATTCTCATCACTACTGTTCAACATAATTTTGGAAATTTTAACCACAGCAATCAGAGAAGAAAAAGAAATAAAAGGAATCCAGATTGGAAAATAAGAAGTTAAACTCTCACTGCAGATGACATGATCCTCTACACAGAAAACCCTAAAGACACCACCAGAAAATTACTAGAGCTAATCAATGAATATAGTAAAGTTTAAGAACATAAAATTAACACACAGAAGTCCCTTGCATTCCTATACACTAATGATGAGAAAACAGAAAGAATTTAAGGAAACAATCCCATACACCATTGCAATGAAAAGAATAAAATACTTAGGAATAAATCTACTTAAAGAAACAAAAGACCTATATATAGAAAACTATAAAACACTGGTGAAAGAAATCAAAGATGACACAAATAGATGGAGAAATACACCATGTTCATGAATCAGAAGAATCAATATAGTGAACCCAAGTATACTACCTGAAGCAATCTATAGATTTAATGCAATCCCTATCAAGCTACCAATGGCATTTTTCACAGAACTAGAAAAAATAATTTCACAATTTGTATGGAAACACAAAAAACCTAGAATAGCCAAAGCAATCTTGAGAAAGAAGAATGGAACTGGAGGAATCAACCTGCCTGACTTCAGATTATACTACAAAGCTACAGTCATCAAGACAATGTGGTACTGGCACAAAGACAGAAATATAGATCAATGGATCAAACTAGAAAGCCCAGAAATAAATCTATGCATCTATGGACACCTTATCTTTGACAAAAGAGGCAAGAATATACAGTGGAGAAAAGACAATCTCTTTAAGAAGTGGTGCTGGGAAAACTGGTCAATCACCTGTAAAAGAATAAAACTAGAACACTTTCTAACACCATACACAAAAATTAATTCAAAATGGATTAAGATCTAAATGTAAGATCAGAAACTCTAAAACCCCTAGAGGAAAACATAGGCAAAACACTCTCTGACATAAATCACAGCAAGATCCTCTATGACCTACCTCCCATAGTAATGGAAATAAAAGCAAAAATAAACAAATGGAACCTAATTCAACTTTAAAACTTTTTCACAATGAAGGAAACTATAAGCAAGGTGAAAAGATGGCCTTCAGAGTGGGAGAAAATAATAGGAAATGAAGCAATTGAAAAATAATTAATCTCAAAAATATACAAACAGTTCATGCAGCTCAATTCCAGAAAAATAAACAACCCAATAAAAAAATGGGCCAAAGAACTAAACAGACATTTCTCCAAAGAATACATACAGATGGCTAACAAGCACATGAAAAGATGCTCAACATCACTCATTATCAGAGAAATGCAAATCAAAACCACAATGAGGTACCATCTCTGCCAGTCAGAGTGGCTGCTATCAAAAAGTCTACAAACCTTAAATGCTGAAGAGGATGCAGAGAAAAAGGAATCCTCTTACACTGTTGGTGAAATGCAAACTAGTATAGCCACTATGGAGAACAGTGTGGAGATTCCTTAAAAAACTGAAAATAGATCTGCCATATGACCCAGCAATCCCGCTGCTGGGCATACACATTGAGGAAACAAGAAGTGAAAGAGACATGTGTACCTAGTGTTCATCACAGCACTGTTTATAATAGCTAGGACATGGAAGCAACCTAGATGTCCATTGGCAAATGAATGGATAAGAAAGTTACGGTATATATACACAATGGAATATTACTCAGCTATTAAAAAGAATGCATTTGAATCAGTTCTAATGAGGTGGATGAAACTGGAGCCTATTATATAGAGTGAAGTAAGTCAGAAAGAAAAATACCAATGAAATATATTAATGGACATACATGGAATTTAGAAAGATGGCAAAGATGACCCTGTATGTGAGACAGCAAAGAGACACAGATATAAAGAACAGACTTTTGGACTCTGTGGGAGAAGGCAATGGTGGGATGATTTGAGAGAATAGCATTGAAACATGAATATTACCATATGTGAAATAGATCACCAGTCCAAGTTTGATGCATGAAACTGGGCACTCAAAGCTGGTGCACTGGGACAACCTTGCAGGATAGGATGGGGAGGGAGGTGGGAGGGTGGAAGGTTTGGACTGGGGGACACATGGATACCTGTGGCTGATTCACATCAATGTATGGCAAAAACCACAATATTGTAGAGTAATTGGCCACCAATTAAAATAAATTTTTTAAAAAAGAAATACTTTTCTACATGAGAAACTTACCTGTGTTAACCAGGCACCCTTTGTTTTCAAAACATCTCCTCCCTTTCTGTTTCCTCTTCTCCTACCTGTTTCATTTCCTTAGCTCTGAATGTTGTATAAACCTCCAATACCTGGCTGCCCTTTGAGTCTTCATATCTTTATGGGGCTCATATACAGAAGTGATTAATTCATTCTTTTAATCTATCTTATATCATTTAAATTGTTTAATGAGCCAAAGAACCTATAAAAGAAGAAGAAAAAAGTTCCACTACCTTATAGCTAGACCTGTCCATTGCTGCGGGGGCTGCTACAGCCAAGATTGTGGGATCTCTGACAAGAGAGCAGAAGGTAAGACTTCTTACTGCATCAGTCTCTAGATCTCTTCATGCAGTATTTGTTGAAATGAAAATGCTTAGAATTTCTTTTTCTCAATGAGAATATTTCTTATGAAGCCTGAAGGTGCGTATACTGATGTGCTTTTGGTAGCTAGTTGAGTAGGCTGGGTTCAGGGTCATAAATTCACAGGGAGCATCATCTTTGTCTGATCATATCAGCTTTCAGGGGAATTTTTCATAAGGGGTCCCAGTCCACAAGCGGCCTTTGTCCTGTCAACCTTCACTGTCTTGTTAGTGGTAGAAAAGCCCATTCTAGCAGTGCCTTCTTGGCTTGACAGATTAGCACATCTGTGACTAGAGGTATCTTACATTCTCATGAGAACTGGAAGAGATCCTTTTCACTACATCCTTCCTACTGCCTTATGACAATGAAGGTCTTTGGTAACTTTGGGAGTCACTTTTTGGGATCTTGTGAGGGCTATATCTTACGCATTCTCCTTTGGGATACCTACTACATCCATGGTTAAGGCTTTAAAAGATTTATTGACGTGAGTAGCTATTGTGATTAGCAGATCCAACTCATCAATTCAATCCTTTGAATTGACTATATTTAAAAGAAAAAAAAAATAGAGAACTCCCAGCCTAAACAATTGTTTTATTTGTACTTACATAAAGACCATGTTGAAAACTGGATGCCAAGGAGTGTAAGGGCTAGGGACTCCTTAACAAGTTAAAAAACAAGAATTATACTAATTATACTATAACGTTCACTTCTAATGTAAATTCCTGTTCTCTCCGACTCCCTGTCCTTGACCCCCTGGAAGATCTTTTGGGCTATCTTCTTACTTAAATACAGTCCTGTTCTTTGGCAAATTTCCTTAGATCCCCAAACTTCTCCAACCTCCCCAGAAAATCTCTGAAATACCCAACTGCTTGTTTTGATTTCCCTTTCTTGAAAAGATTTTCAGAGAGCCCTCCCAAAACATCCAGAAAGTAAATTTATCAGAATCACCCAAGATGGGTGATATGGCTCAATCTGCTACCCCTTACAACTCGTCCTACTTTCCATTTCTCTATAAACAGGCTTTGTTAGCTTTAGACTTTCATGTACAACGTCCTTTACAGATGTATCTTGGAATCCCACTGAGGATCATTCAAGTTCCCTGGACAGCAGCAGATCTGAATTATAAACCCCCTTTGCCTCCACTCAGAAAATTCTACCAACTTTAGATAGGGCTTAGAGGGACATATTTGCAACTTGAATCTTTCGAGAAACAAAAGTGTAATTCTGAGAGCAACTTGAAAGTTCACTCAGATTGTTTCCTATTTCCTGCAGAAATTTGCAAATGTAAAAAATCAGGACACTGGAAGTACAGTTCTGAACTTAAGGAAAAGAAGGAAAATTTCAAAAATAATTACTCTAGACTTCTGATAATAAACAAATATACCCTGAGACTCCTTGGATAAAACTTGGATATATTCTTTGTACTTTTGTGATATAGATTTTCTATTCCATCTCTTCTAGGATTTAAGATCCAAACATCTCCTATGCCTTCTTAATAATTTCTCTTTATTTATTTTTGGCTGTGCTCAGTTTTTGTTCCTGCTTGTGGGTTTTCTCTAGTTGTGGCGAGCAGGGGCTACTCTTTAGTTGCGGTGTGTGGCCTTATTGTGGTTGCTCCTCTTGTTGCAGAGCATGGGCTATAGGCACGCAGGTTTCACTAGTTGCAGCCCTCAGACTCAGTAGTTGTGACACATGGGCTTAGTTGCCCCCTTGGCATGTGAGATCTTCCTGGACAGAACTCATGTCCCCTGCATTAGCAGTCAGACTTTCAACCATTGGACCATCAGGGAAGTCCCTCCTGACTTTCTTGTAAATTGTCTTCCTCCCATTTGTGACTCAGTGTCCTAGCTCTTCATTAGCTCAGGATCTTGCATAAGCCTCAGTTACCTGTCTGTCTTTTCAGTCTTCATGTCTTTTGAGAACTCCCATAAGTATATAACTAAATTTGCTTTTCTCTTGTTAATCTATCTTATGTCATTTTAATGGTTTAACCAACCAAGAACCTAGAAAGGAAGAAGGGAAATTTTTTCCTCCACTATAGTGAGCACAGGGAATAAAATGTGAGTGATGCCTCTTGGATGGAGCTGAGCAATATGTTAAAAAACAAAAAACAAAACAAAACAAAACAGTAAATTTGAAGATTTAATTGGCTTTATTCAATAACTGGGGCTTCTCAGGTGGTGCACTGGGAAAGAATCTGCCTGCCAGTTCAGGAGATACAAGAGATTCAGGTTCAATTCCTGAGTCGGGAATTGGAGGATGAAATGACAACCACTCCAGTATTCTTGCCTGGAGAATTCAATGAACAGAGGAGGTTGATGGGCTACAGTCCATGGGGTTTCAAAGAATCTGACAAAACTGAGCACCCACACACAACAACAATAGTGCATTCAATCATTAATTTAGGCAGCATCCCACCTAACAAGTAAAAAGAGATCCCAGGAGTCATGCAAAATTAAAGACTTTTATGAGCAGAAGGAGGTGGGAAAAATGTTTGTACCAAAGAATTGGTTGTTTAAGGCAATATCACCTTCCTTTGGGATAAGGAGGGGATCTATCACAAATTATGTCATTAATGATGGCCAGGTAACTCCAGAGTGACCAGTCACACTCCTGGGAGAGAATGAAACTGCATTTAGTTTAATTATTAAGTCTCAGTTTGATGACTGAGGGCTTAGCACAGATGACTCCATTTATGGTGGTGTTGATTCATTTTTTAAAAAATTTTATTACTGGGGAATAATTGCTTTACAATCTTGCATTCATTTCTGCTGTACAATAAAGTGAGTCAGCTATATGTACATATATCCTCTCCGTCTAGGGTCTTCCTCCCACCCTCCTTCCCCATCCCACCTCTGTAGGTCATCACCAAGACCAAGCTGAGCTCCCTGTGCTACACAGGAGCTTTCCACTAGCTATCTATTTTACACATGGTAGTGTGTGTGTGTATATATATGTGTGTGTGTGTATGTGTGTGTGTGTATGTGTGTGTGTCCTACTCTCCCAATTTGTCTCATCCTCCATTTCCACCCCTGTGCCTACATGTCCATTCTTTGTGTCTCTGTCTCTATTCCTGCCCGGCAAATAGGTTCATCTATACCATTTTTTTTCTAGATTCTATATATATGTGTTAATATATGATATTTGTTTTTATCTTTCTGACTTATTTCATCCTATACAACAGATTCTACATCCATCCACATCACTACAAATGACCCAATGTCATTCCTTTCTTATGGCTGGGTAATATTCCATTGTATATATGTAGCATATCCTCTCTATCTGGTCATCTGTCAGTGGACATCTAGGTTGCTCCCATGTTCTGGCTATCATAAATAGTGCCACAATGAACACTGAGGCACCTATGTCCTTTTGCATTATGGTTGTCTTAGGGTATATTCCAGTAGTGGGATAGCTGGTTCATATGGATAGTTTTTTAAGAAAATATTTTGAGTTTTTTAGTTCTGTTTTTTAAACTATTTTAGCTTTATTTTTAGTTTTTTTTTTTTTTTTTTTTTTTTAAGAAACCACTATACTGTTCTCCATAGAAAGAAAGTGTGAAAGTGAGAATGTTAATCCTTTAGTTGTGTCTGACTCTTTGCTACCCCATGGACTATAGCCCACCAGCCTCCTCTTCCATGGAATTCTCCAGACAAGAATACTGGAGAGGATTGTCACTTCCCTCTCCATCGGATCTTCCTGACCCAGGGATCAAACCCAAGTTTTTTGCATTGGCAGGTGGATTCTTGACTGCTGAGCCAGCAGGGAAGTCCTATAGCTAGTTGATGGAAGAGCTAGTCCTAGAATCTAGTTACGCTGGCCTTTGATCTCAGCTGGCTGCATGAAAAAAGTGAGCTGAGGGATTTGTATCAGAGATGAGATGGAATTACACATGGGAAATTCAGCAAAACCTGTGGAGTTTTCACTGGGCAGGACTGGGGGAGACAGAACATCATGGAGCAGGACAAAGGTGTTTTGCTTGCCAAGAAGTTTAGATTATACACTTGGCTATGACCCGGAACATAAAGTGCATCTTTAGACAGATAATCTAGTAATATTGGCTTACAAATTATGATATTCAATGGTATGTCACACCGTCATCTCATCTGATGTTTAAAAGAGTCCTCTCAGGTATGTCGAAAGGGCATTCTTATCCTTTTTTGGCAGATGGGCAAACTGAGATGCAGAATGTCAATAGAGCTAGTTAAGTGACAAACTCAGGGTTAGAACACCTGGAATGCTTCCAGTCCAATGCGCTCCCTGTGGTACCCTGTATGTAACAAGTGTGGGACAAGAGTGGCTAACCAAGTGTATCATGTGATTGCTTCACAGATGCATTGTGAGAGGTTTCTATCTATCCTGAGAATATTTGGAACCACACTTTTTAGAGTCTCTCTCCTCACTGGAATGATCCTTTCTTATGTTATTGGCTACCAGTTTATCCACACAAATGATTACTATTTATCTTTTGGACCATATGGTGCCTTTTTAGCTTTACATGTTCTTATTCAAAACCTGTTTGCCTTTTTGGAGCACCGGAAAATGAAAAAATATGTAAGTATCCCCATTAACTTGGATAGAACTGTTGCTCTTTGCATTGCTGCATATCAAGAAGATCCAGACTATTTGCGGAAATGTTTGCAATCTGTGAAAAGGCTAACCTACCCTGGAATTAAAGTTGTCATGGTCATAGATGGAAACTTGGAAGATGACCTTTACATGATGGACATCTTCAGTGAAGTCATGGGCAGGGACCAGTCAGCCACTTATATCTGGAAGAACAACTACCATGTGAAGGGTCCTGGAGAGATGGATGAGTCACACAAAGAAAGCTCACAGCATGTCACCCAGTTGGTCTTGTCCAACAAGAGTATTTGCATCATGCAAAAATGGGGTGGAAAAAGAGAAGTCATGTACACAGCCTTCAGAGCACTGGGGCGAAGTGTGGATTATGTACAGGTAGGTCTCCACAGCTGCCAGGACAAACATACATTTAAATAAAGCATCTTTTGTATCTCTCCAGTCGTATGCTATAGCCCATCTTTGTCCCTTCTGGACACAGTACTTCTTTCAGTTCATCTGAAAACAGCCACCAGGGAAGCCCAAGAATTCTGGAGTGGGTAGCCTGTCCCTTTTCCAGGGGATTTTTCCAACCCAGGAATTGAACCGGGGTCTCCTGCATTGTAGGCAGATTCTTTACCAGCTGAACTACTAGGGAAGCCCCATGACTGTTGAAAGCACATTTCAAAAGAGAAAGAGAAAAAAATCATATAAAATGATTAAGACAATGAAAACACTTCACTTGTGCAATGTTATTGGTTAGAAATCAAGATTCTTTTGATCAGTAGATCCATCTCTTTCCCTCTCTTCCCTTTTCTGCCACCTTGGGCCTGCTAAGTCAAATCCAACATTATTTTCCACAATCTTAAAATCAGCCTTGTAAAAAAAATAGAGTCTGTTCCAGCCAGAAAGGTCCTGAGAAAGTCTACAGGCCCTAGGAAGTTTTTCACAGAGTCTAGGCAAAAAAAGAATGGAGAACACAATTTTGATTTAAAAGGAAAAGGAATTCAAAATTTAGACACAGAGAAAAGGAACAAAAAATGAAAAAGGGAAGGGGGGAGGAAAAAACAGCTTTTCAGAGCAAAACCTAAGTCATGTTTATTTCACTCCCCAAATAGCATTACCTCATTCACTGCAACTTGACCTTTGAAAACATTTGTGATGGTGTTTGCTTGTATGAAAATTAGACAGGCTGTGTCTCTCATTAATTCCCTGCCTGCACACTCTTGGGTTTCTCCACTCCTAGTTGTCACTGAGGCTTTCTTCTTTAGAATATTAGTAGGGTTCCTGTGAGATTTTTTTTTTTTTTAATGGGGGGTGGGGTGGGTTATGGAAGTGTTTCTTTTTTTCCCTTGCTTTTATTGAGATAGTTAGCAATAGAGTCTTATTACAAAAAATGTATAAACAAATCTCATTTAAGAATAGGTTAGCACAGAAGTTATCACAACATTATAAATCAACTATACATTCCTTAAAAAATAGGTGTAGGAATTTTCTTGCTCCTGGGAGTTTTCTAGTTATAATTTTTTACAGATAATTTTAGTAGATTTTGGCCGTAATTGTATCAAGAAAGGAGAGATGTTTCTGGCTTACAAAATCTGATGGACACTTTCCCCCCTTCTGTTGAAAGCAAAATTCTAGTTTTCAGAGGACGCATTGTATTCGTTAGGGGCCTTTATGATGCCCAGTGGGTCTCTCTGTGTGTAATGGGATAGGAATGGGCTTTGGGCTTCAGTGTCAACTGACTGAGGTTCTAGTCATAGTTAGTAATAGCTGCTGATCTTGAGGAAGACCACCTCCCAAACCTTGGTTACCTGGATACAAGAAACTAATCTCACAAGGGGTTTGAGATCATTATTACAAATCACGTATCCAAGTGGGCTTTACAAAAGTTGCTAATGATGGTATCGTTAACTTTATTAAAAAGCTTGCTGGTAATATTAATACTATTTTTTTTATATGATCATCTAGTACTTACTTGAAAATTATGGTCCATGTCAATTCCCACCACAGAGTGAATTTGTTTAATCTCTGAAGAGTTTTGAAGTATTTCTTTTTAAAAATTAATTAATTTTTGGCTCCACTGTGACCTTACTGAGGCACACACTGAGCAGTGGGGCGGTGCTGCTATGCTTTGTCATGGTTGCAGGGATTTCTCATTGCAGTGGCTTCTCTCGTTGCAAAGCACGAGCTTTAAGGCATGCAGATTTCAGTAATTGTGGCAAATGGGCTTAGTTGTTCTGGCATATGGGATCTTACCGGACGGGGGATTGAACCCATGTCCTCTGCATTGGGAGTCTTCCTGCCAACCACTGGACCACCAGGGAAGTCCTGAGGGGTTTCTTAAGTAGATACCATCTGTATATTAATCTCTCTTCTAGGGAATTGATAGAATTTCATTCCCAAGTTCTAATTTCTAGAGCTATCACAATTTAAGTAGTTTTAATTAACACAGGACATTCTCACATATTTACCTAGTGCAACTTCAGGCTCAGATGACAGAATAAAACATTTAAAGGAAAGAGTAACTTGGAAACTTGCAGAGGATTTGAAGAATGAAGCCTAAAAGAAGAGAACACCTATTTTGATACTTTACCTTTAATTCTAGTTAAAACAATTGTTACATTTGTCCTTTCTAATCAAGAAATCATTGTGTGGGGTTCCTTTTGTTTTTCAACCTGCTCTGCCCAAACTGCCTTCTCCCATCATTTTTGTTTTGAATTTTGTTTGTATTCTTGTAATTTGACATTGTATCTGTCCAATAAAAAATAAAATATAAAATGTTAGAATAGACTTCCTGCTACAGATGTAATCAGGCTTGAGAACTTCTCTTCCTTCAGGATGAAGCCTCCAGATCGACTGACCTAAGCAGCAACTGGTAACTGGGCCCTGAATCCTTTTTGGACTTTCAGCCCATTCCAACCATTCAAGTAAGGGTGAAAAAATCTTTTGGTATTCTGTGACCAGTAAATTCCATTCATCCTTCATCAAACCCTCAGATAGTTAACCATTCTGCCCTATAGGAGTGGAAATTACTAAAATTCAAATATTGTTGTTTTTCAGTCATTAAGTTGTGTCTGAATCCTTTGCAATTCCATGGACAGTAGCCCACCATGCTCCTCTGTCCATGGGATTTCCCAAGCAAGAATGCTGGAAAGGTTGCCATTTCCTCCTCCAGGGGATCTTCTGACCCAGGGATTAAACCTGTATCTCCTGCATTGGCTGGCAGATTCTTCACTGCTGAGCCAGCAGGGAAGCCCAAAATTCAAACATATGTATCAATATAACTGATTCACTTTGCTGTACGCCTGAAATGAATACAACATTGTAAACCAACTATACTTCAATAAAAATTGAACAGAAAACAAAAACACTGTTCCAGGGTCCAAGAGTTGTAGAGCAGAAGCTCCAGGAAGAGCAAGGAGGGAGCGGGTCGAGGTTATCAGCTCCTGAGCATTGCAAGTGCTTGGATGTGGAGTTCAAATTGATTAGGGGAGAAGGAAGCAATGTTCTTCCTAATACACAAGAGAGAATGGAGACTAGGAAGAAATTGACCATCTGCTTATACTTGCTAACCTGGCTAAAGAACACTGCTTAAGTGTTTGGAGAGATGGCCAAAATGATTGCTTCCAATTGCATCTGAATCCTTGGCACTTATCAGCACTCTTTTCACTTGATCTTGAATAGATGTCTTGTTTATTCCTCTCGTGTCTGTTGTTCCATGTCTTTGTCATTCTCCCAGGGCCTTACCCAAACTCCTCCCTGTTTGACTACCTGTGATCTTGCCTCCTATGAAAGAGAACAGCAAAAGTACTTGCTCCGAAGGCTATCAAGGCCTTCTTATCTCTTTCCTGCTTACAGTTCCAAAGGTACTGACCTTATTTCTTGTCTCAAGGCAACCTTCCATCTACCTCCGAGGCTCTCTCTGTTGGCATCCTCTGGTATATTCCAGACTAATTTTTATCAATTATCACCTCTTTGTCTAGCTCTTTCCACTATCATTTCTAGTCTTCTCTACTAATAACTGTCTCAATTTTATAGTCCCTCAAATAATTAATACTGACGTGGAATATGGAAGGAAGATTTAGTTTAGGATAAATCCAATGTAGTAGCAAATTCAAAAGTGATGCTAGTGGCTCCTTTCAGAGACAGAGAAGATATAAAAACAGAAGAAGAAAAATAACAAAATGAGAAAACAAAGATATGCAGAATGAGAAATAAAGAGAATGAGGAAGATTTTCTTAATTTTGAATAATGAGGAAACTTTTTCTTTTCTTTGACCTGCCTAGATACGGTTTAAGGTAGGGCAAAAGTCTTTCTTATCTTTTCAAAATATTACTTATGTTAGTTTTTTCCCTTGTCTAAATAACCCAAGATTATGGTAATGTTTTAAAAAATGTAGGAAACCACAATAAGCAAAATTTAAATCGTCTGCCACAAATACTTGACCCAAACATAGATTTTCAAATAAATACTTTCCAGTATATATGTCTTCTATCCTTTTTTAAATTTGAAATTATGTTATATTTGTCTTTTTGAACCATATTTTATTCTATAATATCAGAAGACTTTAAGTATCTTGTGACACCTAGATTATTTAATTGCTTTAACATATCTCCTATCACTGAACATGGATTTTATAAGGTAAGTGGCCACCAGTCTGCGTGATGAAAGAGAAAAATTGTCTTATGATGTGTGCAATTAGGATTTCCCAGGTATAAAATACACAATAAATATGAACATCTTTTTCAGATATTTTTCGGCCACTCGTATGGCCGAAAGCAAAGAGGAACTGAAGAGCCTCTTGATGAAAGAGGAGAGTGAAAAACCTGGCTTAAAACTCAACATCCAAAAAACTAAGATCCTGGCATGACATCCAGGCCCATCACTTCATGGCAAATAGGTGGGGGAACAAGGGAAACAGTGAGAGACTTATTTTCTTGGGTTCCAAAATCACTGCAGATGGTGACTGCAGCCATGAAATTCAAAGATGCTTGCTTCTTGGAAGAAAAGCTATGGCCAACCTAGACAGCATATTAAAAAGCAGAGACATTGCTTTGCCCACAGAGTAGTGTCTAGTCCAGTCAACATCTGGTCTGTCTAGTCAAAGCTATGGTTTTCCCAGTGGTCATGTATGGATGTGAGAGTTGAACTATAAAGAAAGCTGAGCACTGAAAAACTGTTGCTTTCAAACTGTGGTGTTGGAGAAGACTCTTGAGAGTCACTTGGATTCTAAGGAGAGCCAACCAGTCAATCCTTAAGGAAATCAGTCCTGAACATTCATTGGAGGGACTGCTGCTGAAGCTGAAGCTCCAATACTTTGGCCCCCTGGTGTGAAGACTGACTCATTGGAAAAGACACTGATGCTGGAAAAGGTTGAAGGCAGGAGGAGAAAGGTATAACAGAGGATGAGATGGTTGGATGGCATCACCGACTCGAAGGACATGAGTTTGAGCAAGGTCTGGGAGTTGGGGATGGACAGGGAGGCCTGGCGTGCTGCAGTCCATAGTGTTGCAAAGAATCAGATATGAATGAGTGAACTGAACTGAACTGATGAACATTTTCTAAAAGGGAAGTATTTAGGAGACATTGTTCATTGTTCAGTTGCTAAGTCATGTCCAACTCTTGCAACCCCATGGACTACAGAACGACAAGCTTTCCTGTCCTTCACTATCTCCTGGAGTTTGCTCAAACTCATGTCCATTGTGTTGATACCATCCAATCATCTCATCCTCTGTTGCCTCCTTCTCCTCTTGCCCTCATTGTTTCCCAGCATCAGGGTCTTTTCCAATGAATCACTCTTCACATCAAGTAGCCAAAGTATTGGAGCTTCAGCATCAATCCTTCCAATGAATATTAAGAGTTGATTTCCTTTAGGATTGACTGGTTTGATCTCCTTGCTGTCCAAGGGACTCTCAAGAGTCTTCTCCAGCACCACAAACTGAAAGCATCAATTCTTTGGTACTCAGCCTTCTTTATGGTCCAACTCTCATATCCAATCATGACTACTCTAAAACAGTAGCTTTGATTATACAGACTATTGTCAGCAAGTGATGTCTCTACTTCTTAATATGCTCTCTAGGTTTGTCTTAGCTTTCCTTCCAAGGAGCAAGCGTCTTTTAATTTCATGGCTGTGGTTACTGTCCACAGTGATTTTGAAGCCCAAGAAAATAAAATCTGTCACTGTTTTCACTTTTTCCCCATCTATTTGTATGAATTGATGGGACTTGATGCCATGATCTTATTTTTTTGAATGTTTGGTTTTAAGCCTGCTTTTTCACTCTCCTTTTTCACCCTCCTCAAGAGACTCTTTAGTTCCTCTTGACTTTCTGCCATTAGAGTGGTATCATCTGCATATCTGAAGCTGTTGATATTTCTCCCAGTAATCTTGATTCCAGCTTGTGAGTCATCCAGTGTGGCATTTCCCATGATGTACTCTGCAGAGAAGTTAAATATGCAGGAAGACAATATATAACCTTGATGTGCTCCTTTCCTAATTTGGAACCAGCCTATTGTTCCATGTCTGGTTCTAACTGTTGCTTCTTGACCTGCATACAGGTTTTTCAGGAGACAGGTAAGATGGTCTGGTATTCCCATATCTTTCAGAATTTTCCAGTTTGTTGTGATGCACAAGGTCAAAAGTTTTAGCATAGTCAATGAAGCAAAATAGATGTTTCTTTCTGAAATTCCCTTGCTTTCTCTATGATTCAACAGATGTTGACAATTTGATCTTTAATTCCTGTGTCTTTTTAAAATCCAGCTTGAACATCTATCTGGAAATACTCAGTTCATGTACTGCTGAAGCCTAGCTTGAAGGATTTTGAGCAAAATCTTGATAGCATATTGGGAAGATTCCCTGGAGAAGGGAAAGGCTACCCACTCCAGTATTCTGGCCTGGAAAATTCCATGAACGGTATATGGGGTTGCAAAGAGTGGGACATGACTGAGAAACTTTCACTTTCACTTTGTTAGCATGTGAAATGAATGCAAATGTATGATAGTTTGAACTTTCTTTGGCATTGCCCTTCTTTGGAGTTGGAATGAAAACTGACATTTTCCAGTCCTGTGGCCACTGTTGAGTTTTCAAAATTTGCTGACATATTGAGTGCAACATTTTGACAGCATCATTTCACTTTTCATATAGGAGATAACTTTATTATGAATTTAATCTGATAGCATTCTAGCTATCCAAGATTCATTGAACAGGAGAAAAATAAGACTGAATCATTCATAATAGTAGAGTTGACCAACATTATTCATGAATTTCATTTTTGTAAATTAACCTACTATCTAAATTGTATACTACCCCAAAATCAATAGTTGCAGTGCTTTTGTAATCATTTTCAGACATATGTGGAGTGGCACAGAGAAGGCAATGGCACCCGACTCCAGTACTCTTGCCTGGAAAATCCCATGGATGGAGGAGCCTGGAAGGCTGCAGTCCACGTGGTCGCTGAGGGTCGGACACGACTGAGCGACTTCACTTCCACTTTTCACTTTCATGTATTGGAGAAGGAAATGGCAACCCACTCCAGTGTTCTTGCCTGGAGAATCCCAGGGACGGGGGAGCCTGGTGGGCTGCTGTCTGTGGGGTCGCACAGAGTCAGACACGACTGAAGTGACTTAGCAGTAGCAGTAGTGGAGTGGCAAAAGATTTGTCAGCCAATATTCATGTTCTCTGCTGAAGTCAAACAAGATCATGCATGCCTTCTTGTCTCAGCTTTTACACAGTAAACAAATAACTTGTCTAGTCTATTATCATGTTTTTGTTTAAAATTGTCCCCAAGTATAATGTCAAAGTGCTGTCTAGTGTTCATAATGCAAGAAAGTTATAAATGCCTTGTGGAGAAAATAGGTCTGTTAAATGAGCTTTGTTCAGGCATGAATTCAAGTACATTGGACATAAGTTCACTGTTAATGAATCATAAGTGTGTGTGTCTTTGTGTGTGTTTTAAAACAGAATACAAATTTTAAAAATTTAGACATTGATCACTAGACAAAGATGTTGTGATCAGAGGCTTGGAGGAGTCAAACCCTGTATTTCAGCTGAAAGAAATTTTTGACATCTGCTAATTCATTGTTAATGGAAACTTGGTAGGAACATACCTACTGTGAATAACGAGAACTGACTGCATATAACATTTGGTTGATTCTTGTTTTATATAGGAAATCTAACTGAAATATTCTGAGGGCAGCTGTTGAGAATTTATATGTTTCTTTGTAGTCTTCATTTTATATGATAAGATGGACAGAAAGAGCTTTTGATTTGTTCTCAGTTTCCTTCATGCAGATCATGTCTTGAGGTTTTCCCCAATGTCAAGTTAAGCTCTTCATGAACTGGTGTATTTTCCCCCACAGCTTCTAGCCCAGGGCTGAATGGCCAACTTTCATGAAATTATACACTTTTATTAATTGGTGAAGAGACAGGTAGAAATTCTGCTTCTACTAGACTGGTTTTAAGAAGGGCTAGAGTTCTACCCTTCACACACAAATAGATACTATATGTCCATGAATATATTTCCTTTCACAGACTGTGGTAGATGATGGTTTTCTAGTTGGCATTCTATCACCAAATACATCCAGAAACTGAACTTCTACAAAGAACTCTTTAATCCCACTATAACAAACCCCTCCCAAGGGATTTCTGAAAGCTTTCCCTTCTGACAGTTAAATTCACCATGTGAACAATCTCTCTCAGAGAACTTCTGGCACTTTGCTGTTGGAAACTCGGAAGGGGGACCAATTTAAATAAACAGAACCTCAAAAGTTTGGTTAAGTTTAGTCTTTTCAGAGAGACAGTTCCCTTGGCTTACTTCTGCTCACAAGCAGGTGGAGTTACTCGAACAATAGTTCTAGATTGCTCCCATTCCTGTTGTTTTTAATCATATTTTAGCTTTCTGGTTTTACCTTTCCTGGCTTGAGTCAATGGAGGTGGGTGTGGCCATAAACTCTGGATGCTGAAAGGTTGAAAGGTGGGTTGAACTTCTGCCTTCACTTTTTACTACCTTAGTGACTGATCTTCCAGGCTTATGACTGTATATTTACAAAACAGTGATAAATAAGGCAAGATCAGAAAAACTTTGCTATTGGAGGAATCCGTTTAGGTTTCTTCTGAGATTTGTGTTAGAGAAATACTATTGATATTTTCTACAGCGGAAAACTTATGCCTCAGTTCAGTTCAGTTCAGTTGCTCAGTCATGTGTGACTCTTTGCGACCCCATGGACCACAGCATGCCAGGCCTCCCTGTCCATCACAAACTCCCAGAGTTTACCCGTACTCATGTCCATTGAATCGGTGATGCCATCCAACCATCTCATCCTCTGTTGTCCTCTTCTCCTCCTGCCTTGAATCTTTCCCAGCATCAGGGTCTTTTCAAATTAGTCAGCTCTTCACATCAGGTGGCCAAAATATTGGAGTTTCAGCTTCAACATCAGTCCTTCCAATGAATACTTAGGACTGATCTCCTTTAGGATGGACTGGTTGGATCTCCTTGCAGTCTAAGGAACTCTCAAGAGTCTTCTGCAACACCACAGTTCAAAAGCATCAATTCTTCAGCATTCAGCTTTCTTTATAGTCCAACTCTCACATCCATACATGACTACTGGAAAAACCAGAGCCTTGACTAGATGGACCTTTGTTGGCAAAGTAATGTCTCTGTTTTTTAATATGCTTTCTAGGTTGGTCATAACTTTCCTACCAAGGAGTAAGCATCTTTTAATTTCATGGCTGCAGTCACCATCTGCAGGGATTTTAGAGCCCCCCAAAATACAAAGTCAGCCACTGTTTCTACTATTTCCCTATCATTTGCCATGAAGTGATGGGACCGGATGCCATGATCTTAGTTTTCTGAACTTTTTCACTTTCCTCTTTCACTTTTATCAAGAGGCTTTTTAGTTCTTCACTTTCTGCCATAAGGGTGGTGTCATCTGCATATCTGAGGTTATTGATATTTCTCCCAGCAAACTTGATTCCAGCTTGCGCTTCATCCAGCCCAGCGTTTCTCATGATGTACTCTGCATACAAGTTAAATAAGCAGGGTGACAATATACAGCCTTGATGGACTCCTTTTCTTATTTGGAACCAGTCTATTGTTCCATGTCTAATTCTAACTGTTGCTTCCTGACCTGCACATGGATTTCTTAAGAGACAGGTCAGGTGGTCTGGTATTCCCATCTCTCTCAGAATTTTCCACAGTTTATTGTGATCCACACAGTCAAAGGCTTTGGCATTGTCAGTAAAGGAGAAATAGATGTTTTTCTGGAATTCTCTTGCTTTTTCAATGATCCAGGAGATGTTGGCAATTTGATCTCTGGTTCCTCTGCCTTTTCTAAAACCAGCTTGAACATCTGGAAGTTCACAGTTCATGTATTGCTGAAGCCTGGCTCGGAGAATTTTGTGCATTACTTTACTATCAAAATGTGGGCCACTGGAAAAGGGAATGGCAAACCACTTCAGTATTCTTGCCTTGAGAATCCCATGAACAGTATGAAAAGGCAAAAAGATAGGACACTGAAAGATGAACTCCCCAAGTGGGTAGGTGCCTAATATGCTCCTGGAGATCAGTGGAGATATATAACTCCAGAAAGAATGAAGGGATGGAGCCAAAGCAAAAACAACACCCAGTTGTGGATGTGACTGGTGATAGAAGCAAGATCCGATGCTGTAAAGAGCAATATTGCAAAGGAATCTGGAATGTTAGGCCCATGAATCAAGGCAAATTGGAAGTGGTCAAACAGGAGATGGCAAGAGTGAACATTGACATTCTAGGAATCAGCAAACTAAAATGGACTGGAATGGGTGAATTTAACTCATATGACCATTATATCTACTACTGTGGGCAGGAATCCCTTAGAAGAAACGGAGTAGCCATCATAGTCAATAGAAGAGTCTGAAATGCAGTACTTGGATGCAATCTCAAAAATGACAGAATGATCTCTGTTTGGTTCCAAGGCAAACTTATGCCTAGGTTTTGTCTATTGTTTTTCCCCTAGAAAAGTGAGACCATACTGGACTGATATAGAAAGGCAAGAAAATAAAAACTGGGTTTTATTTAGAAAATATATCTATCATGCTTCTAAATAAGCAATATAAAAGTAAAAATTAGAAGTTAACCCTGAAATTGATATAATTTAGCTAAATCTAGAGAGGTGATGTTTACTTTTTATCTGGATACCCTATCTACTCCTTAAGTCAGTGGTCCTCAACCTTTTTGGCATCAGGGACCAGTTTTGCTGAAGAAAATTTTTCCACAGACTGGAAAGTGCGGATGGTTTGGGGATGATTCAAGCATACAACATTTATTGTGCACTTTATTCCTGTTATTATTACATCAGTTCTACCTCAGATCATCAGGCATTAGACCCTGGAGTTTGGAGACCCCTGCCTTAAGTCATATAATGCATTTAAGTTGTTCCAATAATGCATTTGATTTGCTGTTTTCACCAAGTATTTTTTTATTAGTAAATAATCTCAGGAAAAATTATAATTAATAAAATTGAAACACATACATTTTAAAAATGTTGGGATTCCTTAGCTAATTATGTGAGGGTATCATGCCAAATATGTGTAAACTCCACTTCAAATGTGAGCCTTTATGCTTCTACAAATTGTTTTCTTAGGTTTTTTTTTTTTTTTCAAAACTGGCATATTAAATCCCTACTATTTTTATAAAGTAGTGAGAGAACTATAAAAATAATTGATATAAATAATTAGTCTAAATTTTGACTAAATTCCATCCAGGACTGCCAGACTTGGGAATTACAGATAACACCTCCATCTGCCAACCATGATATTTATTGTTTGGATGGGGAAGTTTCTACCAAAAAGTAGATTGCTTCAGGCAAAGTCATCTTCTTTTGGGAGAACCTAGGGGGTCAATCAGGCAGATTTCTTCACTGGTGCTGACCAGGTAATTCCAGTTTGATGGCTTAAACATCACATTCTTTGGAAAGGCTTAAATTACAATTAGGTTCAATATTAAGTTTTCATATACTGACATGGGTTAAGCACAACTGACTCCATTTTGGGCCTATTGCTTCTTTTTAACAATTCTCATATTTAGATCAGACTCTCAGCTTAACCAGAGAAGGCAGTGGCAACCCACTCCAGTACTTTTGCCTGGAAAATCCCATGGATGGAGGAGTCTGGTAGGCTGCAGTCCATGGGGTCGTGAAGAGTCGGACATGACTGAGAGAATTCACTTTCACTTTTCACTTTCCTGCATTGGAGAAGGAAATGGCAACCCACTCCAGTGGTCTTGCCTGGAGAATCCCAGGGACGGGGGAGCCTAGTGGGCTACTGTCTCCGGCGTCACACAGAGTCGGACACAACTGAAGCAACTTAGCAGCAGCAGCAGCTCAGCTTAACAGGGCTTTCCAATGCAGGAGAATCTGCCTCCCAGTGCAAGAGATATAACAGGTGTGGGTTCAACTCTGGATTGGGAGGCTCCCCTGGAGGAAGAAATGACAACCCATTCCAGTATTCTTGTCTGGAGAATCCCATGGACAGAGGAGCTTGATGAGCTACAGTCCATGAGGTCACAAAGAGTGGAACATGACTGTGTGTCTGAGCACAGTACAGCAGCACTCAGCTTAACAGAGATGATCAAATTTTAAGGAATTGTTCTTTAAAACAACTTAGGAAGTGTTCTTTAGGAACATTTGCTTGGCAATCAGTGACTGTGAACATGGCATTTAAAGTTTTGAAAGAATACAACGTACCAGGGAGAGTATGATGACTGTTATAAACAGGATAATTCCCAATGTCTGAAGTGGATTTTAGGACCAGGATCCCCAAGACCCAAGCCAATCAAAATCAAATAAGTTCTTTTTAAATAGTGCTGCAGTGAACTTTAGGGTACATGTGTTTTTTGAATTGTGATTTTCCCAGGGTATATGCCCAGGAGGGGGATTTCTGGGTCACATGGTAGTTCTATTTTTAATTTTTTCAAGAACCTCTATACTGTTCTCCATAGTGGCTGTATCTTACAGAGTGAAGTAACTCAGGAAAAGAAAAGCTAATATCATATATTAAAGGATGTATATGGAATCTAGAAAATTAGTACAAATGAACCTAGTTCCAGGGCAGGAATAGAGACACAGACATAGAGGATGGGTGTGTGGACACAGGAGTAAGGAGAGGGCAGGATGAATTGGGAGCTGAGGTTTGACATCAATACACTGCCATGTATAAAATAAATAGCTAGTGGGAACCTGCAGCATAGCCTACAGAGCTCAGATTGGTATTCTATGATGACCTAGAGGGGTGCAATGGGGGCATGGGGTGGGAGAGAGGTCCAGGGAGGGGTATATGTATCCATAGAGCTGATTCACTTCATTGTACAGCAGAAACATACACAACATTCTATAGCAACTATATGCATTTTTAAAAAAAGAAGTGAAAAAAGAGAATGAATTAAAAAAAAATCAAGTAAGTCCATGTAAAGACCCCATTGAAAGAATCTTTTTAAGCCAAGTGTTTTGCTCAGTGATCTTATGTAACTGAGTTTCCATTTCCTCAGAAGTGTTAATGCAGGTAGTTTTGACCACAACACTGCCATGTGCCTTCCATGTAGGCAATCATAAACCCAAGGAAAATGATAACCACAATTAAGGTAAATACTATCTGGTCACAAATCACTTCCACTAAGTTGGCACTGTTAATGAATTTCAGCATGAAGAACAGATCCAAGCCAATGCCAGAGTACTGAAAGGAAAGAAAGAGAAAAAGACAGTGTTTCACTTTTAGTTAAGCTATAAGGTTTTGATCTGGTATCTTGGGTTGAAGAAAATTATGTTGATGTCAGCTACTTCTCTTTCTCATCAACTTGATTTTGAGGTTTCTAGCTAAGGTGATGGAGAAGGCAATGGCAACCCACTCCAGTGCTCTTGCCTGGAGAATCCCAAGGACTGCAGAGCCTGGTGGGCTGCCGTCTATGGGGTCGCACAGAGTCGGACATGACTGAAGCGACTTAGCAGCAGCTAGTGTGAAGTTTCTAGAGTCTGAAGGAGCCCTTCTTAATGGAGAGATGTGGACCTAAGGTTCTAGTTCTTGAAGTTTGGCTGCCATCTGTATAGTGGGGAAAACCTGGTATAGTCCCTTCTGGGAGATTTAAGGGGAGTCTTTGTTCTTAGTGACTGCAAAGAAAATGAGTGGGAGAAAATTGGCAATGTTCATTGGGAGAGTCTTAGTCATATATTTGAGGAAATTAGAAGAATTCTGGATTTAATCCAGTTAATAGGTCTGTAACAAAGCCTCTGATGCAATTAACAGGACTAGAATCTAAAGTCTGGGCTTTCCTGATAGCTCACTTGGTAAAGAATCTGCCTGCAATGCAGGAGACCTGGGTTCAATCCCTGGGTTGGGAAGATCTGCTGGAGAAGGGAAAGGCTACCCACTCCAGTATTCTGGCCTGGAGAATTCAATAGACTGTATAGTCCATGGGTCTACAAAGGTACAAAGAGATATGTCTGTTAGGGGTTCATGATATAGAAAAATCCCAAATTTCTTGGTTTCAAAATTGCGGTTTTTGACTCATATAAAAATTTTTAAGAACAATTAGAATTACTACAACTGCTTCAGTTAATTTACATCTGCTTTTATGTACAAAGGCCTAGAAGAATACTTAGGACTCTAGAATAAAGAATGAAGGCCATGCAGGTTCCCTTTCTGACCGAGTGCCATTTGCCAAGTTAAGATCATATGGACATCTTGCTTCAGAATTATACAACTAATTTTAAGAGAATTGCTTTCCTATATTTTATTCACCATATTAAAATGGAGGGGAAATCACTGTTAAACATGCCTCCCTTTCAATACTATCCTAGAAAATTTTGATATCTTTCAGATTGTGGGACAAGTTGTCTACAAGTAAAAGTTTCTCCATTGTGTCCAACTCTCTGTGGCCTCATGGACTGTAGCTTGCCAGGCTCCGCTGTCCATGGAATTTTCCAAGCAAGAATACTGGAGTGGGTAGCCATTCCCTTCTCCAGAGGATCTTGCCAACCCAGGGATTGAACCCAGGCCTCCCGCATTGGGGGTGGATTCCTTACCGTCTGAGCCACCAGGGAAGCTCTAAAAGCCTTAGTTAAAGCAATTAAAAAAAAAAAAAATCTTGAGTGAGAACTCATGATATTTTCCAAGTCCTGGAAACCTAAGATGTTGCCTAAGACATGAGACTTTCATTGCCAAAATTGGGAGCAACCATAGCAAACCAGGAAAAGCAGGTCACTTCGCAAGATATTCCTGGCCCATCATTTCAGCTGTTCTAGCCAACGATGTCATTAACTTAAATACTGAGCTTGCTGAAAAGCAAGCTTTTTTTTTTTTGTATTGGGGTCATGATATAACAAATTGTCACCCCACTGATACTTACTTATTAAGACTTAGTGACAGAAATGCTGAAAATATAAAATATATGCCCAATTTAGAACTCTAATGCTAGGAAAGATTGGAGGTGGGAGGAGAAGGGGACGACAGAGGATGAGATGGTTGGATGGCATCATTGACTTAATGGACATGAGTTTGAGTAAGCTCCGGAAGTTGCTGATGGACAGGGAAGCCTATCGTGCTGCAGCCCATGGGGTCTCAAAGAGTCAGACACGACTGAGCCACTGAACTGAACTGGACTGAATTTAGACTATATGGAGTGTTCTCAATTGTCTTTAATGTTTCATTCATTTTTTAATTTTTCTATGCAGGTCTGTGATTCAGACACCATGCTTGATCCTGCCGCAACTGTGGAGATGGTAAAAGTTTTAGAAGTAGACCACAAGGTTGGAGGTGTTGGGGGAGATGTCAAGGTGCGTATGGCTTCACTTTTTGCATGGGTCACTTTTAGAAGCAAAAATGACCCCTGGAACATACATTTACTCCACACCAAACTCTGTGCCAGGTATTGGTTCTGGAGCTGGAAACACATTAGAATGTGCTTTGGACATACTTTACTGTGTCTTCTTTTGTCTAAATTGAAATAATTTATGAGTTCTTTGCTTAATCCTGGGTTATAACCCATTTATGTAGTGGCTGATAAGTAATATAAAATATAATGTGTGTGTTAGTCACCCAGTCATGTCCAACTCTTTGTGACCCCATGGACTGTAGCCTACCAGGGTCCTCCATCCATGGGATTTTCCAGGCAAGAGTACTGGAGTAGACTGGGTTGGTTGCCATTTCCTTCTCCAGGGGATCTTCCTGACCCAGGGACTGAACCCAGGTCTCCCGCATTGCAGGCAGTCTCTTTACTGTCTGAGCCACCAGGGAAGCCCAAAAATATACTGTGTGTGTACTATTTCCACCATATCTTCTTGAGCCATAACTTAATGTTCTGATAAGATGATATTGGAACTCACTTAATACAAGGATTAAACAAAATGGAAATATGGCAGGAATGGATTTTATATTGTATACCTATGTCTTTAAAACTTGTGGTTTTCCAGTTTTTTATTTCACGTTATTTGCTATCAATGGGGAAACAATTAATGAAACCAATATTAATGAAGGTGATTTGAAATGTGTGGGACAGTAAAATATATATGTGAAAGTTTGTGAGGTTTAAATGAGTTCTTTGCGAAAGTGCAATTAGTTTTTAGCAAAAGATAAGAAGCATATGGAAATTTGATTTAAATTTAGGTATCACATTACTGTATAACCCATGTTTATATGCATGGTGATAGTGAAGGCAAAGAAGATGCACTAGATGGACTAAGAAATAGCCTGATGATAAAAAAAGAAGCATGCAAAATTCCACTGAAAACTGAACAAAGTTGAGATAGAGGAGATAATTATGAAATATTGCCAGAAAAACAATGGTCAATAAACTGTATACAAAGCCTTATTACAGGATTCAAGTTTTGGGTAGAGAACACAGGAAACCGTATTATCATTGGCATTGAAAAAAAGTAGGGAGGAAGGGGAAGGAAAAATAGCAGACTTGCATGATTGGAAATTATCCAGAGTAGAAGAAAATAGGACTTAACAATTTTCAAATATTGAATGGTATGGAAGAGTGGGAGAGAATTTAGAAACTGAGAATTAAGGCTAAAGAAACCCGTCAATATTATAACAAGAACAGGAACAAAAATCATAGCAAAAAGAGTACAGAGAGTGGTAAAATAGAAAAAAAAATTATTATCTAGTCCCAATACATGCAATCCAGTTATAAAATTAATCCAGTAATAGAGAATCAAAGACAATAAAATATCACTGTGTCAAAAATATGGAGAAAGCCAAAATAGGCAAACAAAATAACAAAACACTCTAGGTAGTAACCTCAGGATGGTCCAGATTTTACTGGAATTTTCAGCATATTCACTTTTATGTAATTATTTTTACTTACTTTTATTTTTCTTGCAGATTTTAAACAAGTATGATTCCTGGATCTCCTTCCTCAGCAGTGTGAGATACTGGATGGCTTTTAACATAGAAAGGGCCTGTCAGTCTTATTTCGGATGTGTCCAGTGCATTGGTGGACCTCTGGGAATGTACAGAAACTCCTTACTGCGTGAATTTGTGGAAGACTGGTACAATCAAGAATTTATGGGCAGCCAATGTAGTTTTGGAGATGACAGGCATCTAACGAACCAAGTGCTGACTCTGGGCTATGCAACGAAATACACAGCTCGATCCAAATGCCTTACTGAAACACCTAAGGAATATCTCAGATGGTTAAACCAGCAGACCCGTTGGAGCAAGTCCTACTTCCGAGAGTGGCTGTACAACGCGTTGTGGTTTCATAAACATCACTTGTGGATGACCTATGAAGCCGTCATCACTGGGTTCTTCCCTTTCTTTCTTATTGCCACAGTGATCCGGTTCTTCTACAGGGGTAATGTTTGGAACATCCTCCTCTTATTGTTAACCATCAAGTTAGTGGCTCTCATAAAGTCATCCTTTGCTGTCTGCCTTAGAGGAAACATTGTCATGGTCTTCATGTCCTTCTACTCAGTGTTATACATGTCAAGTTTACTTCCCGCCAAGATATTTGCAATTGTGACAATAAACAAAGCTGAGTGGGGCACATCTGGAAGGAAAAAAATTGTTGCTAATTTTGTGGGACTCATTCCAGTATCGGTCTGGTCTGTAATTCTCCTGGGTGGTTTGATTTTCACCATTTATAAGGAAGTTAGAAGGCATTCTCAGAATCCAAAAAAAAAGTTCTAGTTATTGCTTTGTCCATCTATGCATGCTATTGGGTTGTGTTTCTGATGCTCTATGTGGTTTTTGTTAAGACATGTGGCAGGTGGAAGAAGAAAGAGCAGTACGACATGATGCTTGATGTATAATCTTACACTGAAGTTTGCAGACATTCCAAAAACCTTCTTCCTCTAGGAACTGTACTGATTGTACAGAATTGTGGAATCAGATGATGGCAACAAAGGAAATATATCACTGCTTCTGGGACAACTGAGAGAGTAGCATTGACATATGTACACAGCCATGTGTAAAAACGATAGCTAGTGGGAAGCTGCTGTTTAACATAGGGAGCTCTGGTTTGGTGCTCTATAATGACCTAAAGAGGTACAATAGGGGTTTGTGGTGGAAGTCTCAAGAGGGAGGGGATATCTGTATTAATGTATTTATGGCTGACTCATGTTGTACAGCAGAGACTAATACAACATTGTAAACTCCATTTACAAATAAATTTTTAAAAATTGTTTGGTTTTATTTTGATTCGACCAAATTTTTTACCTCATCAATAAGAAGAAGCTCAGGTTTAAGCTGTTATTTTTATAAAAATGAGAAGAATTTTTGTGTATGCACTTTCGCCTACAGTACATCCACCAAACAGTGTTTTGCCCTATGTACCTCGCTAGCCATGCTTTATGTGGGTTATCATGGAAGAAAAGGATTTTGGAAACGCAAGGAAAAGTTCTTTCAACAAATACATGCTCTGTGTTTAAAACAGATAACCAACAGGGAATGCTGTTCAATGTTCTGTAAAAACCTCAATGGGAAAAGAATTTGAAAAAGAACAGATACAGACATATGTATAACAACCATTTTGCTGTACACCAGAAACTGACACAACGTTGTTAATCTGCTGCTGCTGCTAAGTCTCTTCAGTCATGTCCGACTTTGTGCGACTCCAGAGACGGCACCCTACCAGGTTCCCCCATGCCTGGGATTCTCCAGGCAAGAACACTGGAGTGGGTTGCCATTTCCTTCTCCAATACATGAAAGTGAAAAGTGGAAGTGAAGTTGTTCAGTTGTGTCTGACTCTCCGTGACCCCATGGACTGCAGCCTACCAGGCTCCTCCGTCCATGGGATTTTCCAGGCAAGAGTACTGGAGTGGGGTGCCATTGCCTTCTCCAATACATGAAAGGGAAAAGTGAAAAGGAAGTCGCTCAGTCGTGTCTGACTCTTCGTGACCCCATGGACTGCAACCTACCAGGCTCCTCCACCCATGGGATTTTCCAGGCAAGAGTATAGTTTGGGTAAATGCAATTCAGTACATCATTTTTTGTTTTGTAGCCTCAGTATACCTAATCTTATCTATGCACTAAACTTATTTAACCTGCCTTTCTTTCTTTCAGCTTTCTAGTTTGCTTTACATGTTTGTATGAGGTTTATACAGTTGAGTTGGTTAAATTATAATAAACATAAAACATGTAGATTAAAGATCGGCAGATCCAGCTGTCCTCTTTTACTTTCTAGGAAGGATTTTTTTCTGAATTACACAGATAATTTTTTCATTTCTCTTGTTCTTGGCCTATACAAATATGCTTACACACTTACATTTATATTAATGTTTTATTTTTAAAAAAATGTATATTCAGATCTTCTGCCTAATTAAAAAAAAATTATCTATTTATCTATTTTTGGCTGCACTGGGTCTTCATTGATGTGCACTGGCTTTCTTTAGTTACAGCAAGCAGGGGTGACTCTTCGTTGTGGTGTGTGGGGTTCTCATTGTGGTAGCAATAGCTTCTCTTATTGCAGAGCATGGACTCTAGATGGTGGGCTCAGGAGTGCGGTGTGTGGGCTTAGTTGCTCCTTGGATTGTGGAGTCTTCCTGCACCAAGAATTGAACTTGTGTCTCCTGTATTTGCAGGCAGATCCTTAACCACTGGACCATCAGGGAAGCCCTTTTTCTTTATCTTGGTTTGCATTTTACTCTAAAACCTGGAATGACTTTTCCTTCCCCCTCTCCATATTGACTTGTCAAAATTCTTCAACATCCTTCATTCAAGGCATAATTTTACTACCATTTTCTTCCCCAAATACCTCAGCTTAAAAGGTTTTCTTACTCCCCTTCACTCTTAAACTTCATTTTATCTCTACCATGCAGCTCTGTTTTTTTTCCTTCTGCATTAAGGTGCGAATATCAGTGCACATGATAATATCCTGGAACACTAAAAGTTTTTGAACCTGATGCTACATTTTCATCATTTTTGAGTCCTCTGTGGTGGCTAGTAGAGTCAAGGGTTCAATATAATTTGGTGAATAAGTAGATGAATGCCTGAAAGAAGAACGTTCAGGATGAACTCAAGTAACGAATCTTCTTTAAGGGGAGTCTGGCATTTTTCTCAATTAGCTTACAGGAAAGGCTGTGAAGGCTGCAGTTCGGATTGGGGCAGTGGATTGATATCTGTGTCAGGGGAAAGAGAGTTACCTTGGCACTGTCTACTAAGTTAAGACATTCACTCAACAAACAGACTTTGAGTGTGATTATGTGCCAAACTGCTGGGATTTCAAAAATAAGAAATGATGCCTGCTTTTAAGGAATTCTTTGAATTTCTCCAGCAAACCAGGCTCCAACACTTCTGTGGGCATTTCCAAAAGCTCTTCCCAACCAAACCTCCTTCCCCCTATTACCTTTAATTAACTCTTTTATTGTTTTTTTGTTTGTTTGTTTGTTTGCTTTGGTCGCAAGAAGAGGTTTGTAGGATCCTTGATTCCTGACCAGGGATCAAATCTGAGACCCCTGCAGTGGAAGCTCGAAGTCTCAACCAACAGATCTGCAGGGAAGTTCCCCAAATTAAATTTTATTCCATCCTTCAACCTCACTTTAGTCATATTTTCTCAGGCACTCCTTCCATGAGTATTTCTCTATTATATTCTCCTATGAACATTGTCATACTTATTTTTAATTTTCATTCTATGATTCCTTGTTTGATATCCGTCTCTCTCATTATAGGACAAACTCAGTGGAAGAAGGAACTGCATGAGATTTTTTAAGCATCCCATCCTCTGAGTCTAGTGTAGTTTGTCACATGATAGGAGCTCAATAAGAACTTGTGGACTGAATAAACGAGTGAAGGAATGAAATTCCCAATACAGCTTATGAAATAGCCAGAGTCTGATTTCTGTAAAAAAAAGAAAGAAAGAAAGAAAAATCTCCGAACTTTTTATTTGTAAAGAATTCCTTTATACCTGGATAGACAAATAACTTATGGAAGAAAAAGCATAGAGATGGCAGAGTTTCATCAGTTTAGGGAAAGGAACATTTATGGGTAGGAAGCTCTTTCTTAGCTGTGAGAAATGTAAAGTGATAATTCACTAGGATTTCAATAAAGATTTATAGACCCTGGAAAAAAATCTCATTCTTAATAAGTTAAATGTTAACTGCTGCATTTCCTATTGTGGTATGTAGTTCATATTTTCTCTGATAAAATTTGGATAAGTATTTCTGACACCTGTTCCTGTGTTACCTGTTTCCCTAGATTATGAAGCTAACCCTGTTATTGAATAAAAGCATTTCTGATAATAAATTTTGTCTTCAAAACACAAAATATACATGTGTATTAATATATGATTAATAGTTGCTTAAAAACAGCACATGCACATCAAATATATTTGTGGAAACATCTCTTTGCAAGGCTGTCTCATTTGTCAGTGAACTCGACTCAGATTACCACCTTCTCCTGAAATCTTAATGCAAGTTTGTGTGCTCGGCATGCAGTGAGGACAACCAGACTGAAAAGGTGCAGTTTGGAGCTGAGAAAGGTCTATTGCAAGGTGGGGCAAGGAGACAAGATGCCTCATGCCCTCAGGGGCCCTGAAGTCCTGGAAGGGTTATGGCAGAGCACTTCAAAAAGCCAGATGGGGGAGTAGGGGGTCACAGGCTGGTGTCACAGGGGTTAACTTTATCAGTCCTTAGGCTTCAGGAGGCCTGGGGCTCTGTGTTGCAAGTTGCCAAGTAGTTTGCATCTTCCATTTGTGGGAGGGGGAGGGGTTTTTACACTTGCAAAACAATGCAGGAAATGAACATTAAGTACTATTATCTAGCTACTTCAAAGAAGAGCTAAAACAGAGGATATGGGGGAAAGCCTGTCCCCTGGAAAGCCCCAGAAGGTCCTGCTTGGTTACACTGCCATCTATGTTCCATACCACCATATAGTTCATTTATCTCTTCCACGTGGGATATTGTGTTACTATCATCTTGTTATAGATTCTGCAGTCCTCATCACAGAGCAGAGAGCCAGTTAACTAGGAGGAACCTAATAAACATAGATCGTGCGTGTGTGTGCATGTGTACTTCCCTGGCGGCTTAGAGGGTAAAGCATCTGCCTGCATCGCAGGAGACCCAGGTTCAATCCCTGGGTCGGGAAGATCCCCTGGAGAAGGAAATGGCAATTCACTCCAGTATTCTTGCCTGGAAAATCCCATGGACAGAGGAGCCTGACATGACTGAGCAACTTCACTCACTTTTTGTGCGTGTGTGTGTGTGTGTGTGTGTGTGTGTGCTTAGGCACTCAGTTCTGTCCAGCTCTTTGTGATCTCATGGACTCTAGTCACCAGGCTCCTCTGTCCATGGGATTTCCCAGGCAAGAATACAGGAGCGGGTATCCGTTCCCTTCTCTAGGGTATCTTCCCAATCCAGGGAGTGAACCTGAGTCTCCTGCATTGCTGGCAGATTCTTTACCATCTGAGCCACCAGGGAAGCCCCAGACATGGGTTTGTTGTTGCTGTTGTTCAGTCACCCACCTGTGTCCGATCTTTGCGATCCCATGGACTGCAGCACCCCAGGCCTCCCTGAACCTCACCATCTCCCAGAGTTTGCCCAAGTTTAGGTGATGTTAAACATGTTTCTTAAAAAATTATTGACAGCAAAAGTCTGAACATATAAATAAATATACCCACTTTATAGGATTTCACTCATTCATGTACTTATTTGACTTTTTACAAATATTTGTTACAGAAGTGCACTGTATATCAGGCTCTGTGCTTAGAAGGAAGACTTTTAATATGGTAAGTGCTTATTATATGAGTGCCCTGAGACACTGAAAGATTTTCCACAAAACTGTTATTGTTTAGTTGCTAAGTCATGTCTGACTTTCTGCTACCCCTTGGACTGCAGCCTGCCAGGCTACTCTGTCCATGGGATTTCCCAGGCAAGAATGTTGGAGTGGGTTGCCATTTCCTTCTCCAGAGGATCTTCCATCTTCCTTCTCCCAGGGATCAAACCAAACCTGAGTCTCTTGGCAGGCAGATTCTTTACCACTGAGCCACGAGGGAAGCCACCTTCCATAAAATAAAAGGATGTTTTTTAAGGTGTATTTAGAAAATACTGAAGGCATCAAGTTTCTTCACTGAAGAGATTCTCACAAACTTTCAGTGTGCTGATTAGCTTTATGAATCAGCAAGAGAGGCACATTATATACTGAAATCTTCCCATCTTGATAACTATGATGCCCTTTCCATAAGGAGGTTGGTTAACATCTGGATAAACACTTGGGTGCAGTCTCAAAAATGACAGAATGATCTTCGTTTCCTTCATTCCCAAGGAAAACCATTCAATATCACAGTAATTCAAGTCTATGCCCCAACCACTAATGCCCAAACATCTGAAGTTGAATGGATCTATGTTGACTTACAAGACCGTCTAGAAGTAACACCAAAAAAAATGTCCTTTTTATCATAGGGGACTGGAATGCAAAGATAGGAAGTCAAGAAACACCTGGAGTAACAGGCAAATTTGGCCTTGGAGTACGGAATGAAGCAGGGCAAAGGCTAATAGAGTTTTGCCAAGAGAATGCACTGATCATAACAAACACCCTCTTCCAACAACACAAGAGATGACTCAACACATGGACATCACCAGATGGTCAATATCTAGATCAGACTGATTATATTCTTTGTAGCTGAAGATGGAGAAGCTCTATACAGTCAGCAAAAACAAGACCAGGAGCTGACTGTGGCTCAGATCATGAACTGCTTATTTCCAAATTCAGATTTAAATTGAAGAAAGTAGGGAAAACCACTAGACCATTCAGGTATGACCTAAATCAAATCCCTTATGATTATACAGTGGAAGTGAGAAATAGATTCAAGGGATTAGATCTGAGAGACAGAGTGCCTGAAGAGCTATGGATGGGGAGGTTTGTGACATTGTACAAGAGGTGTGATCAAAATCATTCCCAAGAAAAATGCAAAAAGGCAAAATGATTGTCTGAAGAGCACATGCAAATAGCTGAGGAAAGAAGAGAAGGGAAAAGCAAAGGAGAAAAGGAAAGATATACCCATCTGAATGCAGAATTCAAAAAAATAGCAAGGAGAGATAAGAAAGGCTTCCTCAGCGATCAATGCAAAGAAATAGAGGAACACAACAGAATGGGAAAGACTAGAGATCTTGTCAAGAAAATTACAGATAACAAGGGAACATTTCATGCAAAGATGGACACAATAAAGGAGAGAAAGGGTATAGACCTAATAGAAGCAGAAGATAATAAGAAAAGGTGGTAAAAACACACAGCAGAACTGTACAAAAAAGATCTTCATGACCCAGATAACCACAACGGTGTGATCACTCATCTAGAGCCAGACATCCTGGGATGTGAAGTCAAGGGGGCCTTTGGAAGCATCGCTAAGAACAAAGCTAGTAGAGGTGATGGAATTCCAGTTGAGCTGTTTCAAATCCTAAAAGATGATGCTGTGAAAGTGCTACACTCAATAGGCCAGCATATTTGGAAAATTCAGCAGCGTCCACAGGATTGGAAAAGGTCAGTTTTCATTCCAATCCCAAAGAAAGGCAATGCCAAAGAATGCTCAAATTACTGCACAATTGCACTCATCTCACATGCTAGTAAAGTAATGCTCAAAATTCTCCAAGAGAGGATTCAATAGTACTTGAACTGTGAACTTCCAGATGTTCAAACTGGATTTAGAAAATGCAGAGGAACCAGAGATCAAATTGCCAACATCCGCTGGATCATGGAAAAAGCAAGAGAGTTCCAGAAAAACATCTATTTCTGCTTTATTGACTATGCCAAAGCCTTTGACTGTGTGGATCACAACAAACTATGGAAAATTCTGAAAGAGATGGGGATACCAGACCACCTTACCTGCCTCCTGAGAAATCTGTATAAAGGTTAAGAAAGCTGAGCATTGAAGAATTGGTGCTTTTGAACTGTGGTGTTGGAGAAGTCTCTTGAGAGTCCCTTGGACTCCAGTGAGATCAAACCAGTCAATCCTAAAGAAAATCAGTCTTGATATTCATTGGAAGCACTGATGCTGAAACTGAGGCTGCAATACTTTGGCCACCTGATGTGAAGAAGTGACTCATTTGAAAAGACCCTGATGCTGGGAAAGATTGAAGCAAGAGGAGAAGGGGACCACAGAGGGTGAGATGGTTGGATGGCATCACTGACTCAATGGACTTGAGTTTGAGCAAGCTCTGGGTTTTGGTGATGGACAGGGAGGCCTGGCGTGCTGCAGTCCACAGGGTGGCGAAGGGTTGGACATGACTGAGTGACTGTACTGAACTGAATTGAAACACTAGATAATGCTGGTGAAGTGAAGTGAAGTGAAGTGAAGTTGCTCAGTCGTGTCCAACTCTTTGTGACCCGTGGACTGTAGCCCACCAATCTCCTCCATCCATGGCATTCTCCAGGCAAGAATACTGGAGTGGGTTGCCATTTCCTTCTCCAGGAGATCTTCCTGACCCAGGGATCGAACCCAGGTCTCCCACATTGCAGGCAGACGCTTTAACCTCTGCACCACCAGGGAAGCCCAGATAATGCTGGTATATATGCCTAATACCTGGAGAATGCTGGTATATATGCCTAATACCTGGAGAAGGCAATGGCACCCCACTCCAGTACTCTTGCCTGGAAAATCCCATGGACGGAGGAGCCTGGTAGGCTGCAGTCCATGGGGTCCCGAAGAGTCGAACATGACTGAGCAACTTTACTTTCACTTTTCACTCTCATGCATTGGAGAAGCAAATGGCAACCCACTCCAGTCTCCTTGCCTAGAGAATCCCAGGGATGGGGGAACCTGGTGGTCTGCCGTCTATGGGGTCACACAGAGTTGGACACGACTGAAGCGACTTAGCAGCAGCAAAGCAGCTGCTAACACAAATTAGACTTGTTTTTTAAAATTGAGAAACAGTACTCAGAGCTTAACTGCTTATCACCTGAGTCAACAGCTCCAGGTGTGAAGACCACAGGGAAGAGGGAGGAACTTGCAAGCTCTTTTGTTTCAGCCTCTGAGCTACAGAAACAGGCTCTTCTCAAGAGTTAGGTTTACCCATGTGCGGTCAGAAAGTTCTCCACACTGTGGCTAGGACAAGCCTAAGTGACTTTTTTTTAGCTCTGCTATTCAGGGCAAGGAGGTTAATCCTAATATGCAGGGGGAAAGTACAGTGAGTTAACCTGATCTTTGAAATAATCTTGGCAATGTATGAGAGCAGTGACTCAAAAGAGACATAGTTGCTTTAAAAACAAAGGGAAAGGTCGTGTTTTATTCTCTGTCTTGAACCAGGTTGACTGTTGAGTCACAAAATCAAATGCAATCATTTTTAACTAAATCAGGATAAAATCTCAGTATTACATATTTACTCTCAGAACAGAGGCAATAAGAGTCTGCCATTTAACTAAATTTCCCATCTCTGTAGATTACACATGATATGTCTCTTGAATTAAAAAGCAAAACAGAACTTAAATGAGAGCTTTAAGGAGTTAAACATTCTGCAAGAAGGATCTTTTGGAATCAAAGCTGATTAGCCAGTTTTATGATACTATTTATCCCACACTGTAGCTCAGATGGTAAAGACTCTGCCTGCAGTGCAGGAGACTCGGATTCCATCCCTGAGTTGGGAAGGTCCCCTGGAGAAGGGAAAGGCTACCCACTTCAGTATTCTTGCCTGGAGAATTCCATGGACAGAGGAGCCTGGCGGGTACAGTCCATGGGGTCAAAAAGAGTTAGACATGACATGACTAAGTGACTGTTACTCACTCACTCAGAATTAGTGGAGAAAGAAAACTTCAAGTCCATTTAGTACAATTCAGCTTCCTCAAATCTTTGTTGGAATAAGCAAAGTATAAAGAAAGACAGCGAGAGTGGAGAAAGGCCAGAATCCTTACCACAAAGGAGTAAATTGCAAATCACTTGGTTTTAGCACCTTGGTCAAGACTTCAGAGTTGGCTGTAAACCCTGATCTAGCCTTTTGGTCTCTTTTACCCAGATGTTTAGGGCTCTCTTTTTAATGCAAAACCCCTCAAATCTGCATTATCTCCAGGCAGCTACTTTACTCTTAACTCTGATATGTTGAGACTATGCTTGAATTCTTTTCCACCAAAAAAGTTATAAATCTAACTCAGGCTTTTATGTTATTAGATTTTAAACAAAGTCACCCTGAATAGTCATCCCAGTACATGAAATTTTTAGCACTAATAAAAGATATAATAACATGTTAAAAATGGATATTCTAAAATTCTTGCCCCAAATGAACTGTTGTCATGTTACCCAGTTTGAAAGAACATGAAGACAGAGCAGAGCTTACCTGGGGGCTCAGCAGGAAAGAATCCGTTAGCAGTGCAGGAGACACAAGAGAAAGGGTTCCATCCCTGTGTCCGGCAGATCCCTGGAGGAGAAAATGGCAACCCACTCCAGCATTCTTGCCTGGAGAATCCCATGGACAGAGAAGCCTGGCGGGCTACAGTCCATAGGGTTGCAGAGTCGGACACAACTGAAATGACTTAGCATGGACACAGGTGGCCAGAACAAGTTTGGAGCTAATGATTTTCACCTCTCAGAGTTATTGGGTAATCTATATAGTATATGAAAACTACCTAGGGAAAATACTTACCACATAATCGGGGTTTAATAACTTTTTCTTTTCTTCTCCCCTCCTTCTTAAACCACTAACTTCCTTAGTGTTTCTTGCTGTTTCCTTCTTTCCTCCTGAAAGTTACATTACTCAACAAACTGTTGGGCCAGGCCTGGAATATTTACTTAAATATCAGGGCTTTTACTTCTCAAAAATGCATTTTAATTCACCTAATTTGGGGCTTCAACACAGCCTTCAGATTTTTCTCTAGAAATATTAGAAATAATAGGTGGCCTTCTTCTCCTTTAAACACAGAGCAATCAATGGCTATAATTATTTTGTATGTTCTGACTTCCAAAAGAACACTGAATACAGACGATACTGCATCTGACAAAGTAAATGCTTTGGAAAGTTTAAAATGTGATCAGTGGACCAGTAGGAAGAGCATGGCATGTCTTCAGATGGATTTGAGTCCTGGCATCACGTTCCATGTTCTGGTTGACTGTGAGTGGATACCGCTGTTTCTTCATTTATAAAAGTGTAAGAACTCCCATCTACAAACATCATAAGATGTTGGAAATTCAAAGGAATTCTTCCAATTTGAGTTCTTATTAGTTCTGAGCATTGGATAGAGACATTCAGGTTTTCCCATGGCACAGATCAGATAGGGCCTGACTCATCATGGACACTTGTCTTCATCCTCATTGCTACCACCCTAGCCATGTGGCCATCATCTTGTGTCTGTTGTCAGAGACATTTATTTCTCTTTCTTCTGCGCTTGCTTCTCTGTATTTTCCCATGGAACAGCCAGTGTGAGGTCATGTCACTCATGTGCTTTGAAGTCTTCAATATCTTCTATCTCAGGATGCCCTGCTCCAAAAGGTCCTGCACCATCTGCCTTCTGTCTGTTTCCATGACTTCCTGTTGAATTCTCTCTTTCTTCCTTCTTACATTGCACACTGGCAGTCTTTGTGTTTCCCAGCCAAGACAAGCTTGTCCCCCCTTCAGGATCATTACCTGCAGCTCTTTAATTTGCCCGAAGCACTCCTCTCCATGAACTTGGCATGGCTGGTTTCATCCTGACATTTAGGTCACCCCCTCAAAGAGGCCTAATTTTTTATTACTCGACTATTTTTCAGCCCCACTCAGAAGTAGTCTTCTTACCCAGTATAGCCAAGAATTTAGGCCTTGCTTGGTGATTTGGGAACAGTGAGCCTTCCCCAGGGAGATTTTGGCAGAAGAAACATAGCTAGATATTAGTGAGTGTCAAGAGGGCTGACAGCTTCCATTGATCTTCCAGGACCATGACTAAGGCTTCTTATGTTGCTGTGACCCCATTAGCTGGCAGCCTTCCAAACCGTCAAGAGCCTTACTTCTGGGCATACAGAGCTGATATCTCACTATGTGGATGTAAGCCAGCCTGGACAAGGTCCAATTAAGAAAGTGTCTACGTGGAAATGATACTATTTGGCAAGAGACAAATCCATTGATGGCACTGGTATTATCTATCTTTCCTTCCCATGCTTAAGTGATTTCCTTCACAGAGCAGATAAAAGTCAGTCTACAGAACTGTGACTGGATGAGAATATGTAGTTATTCTAACCCTGATGAACTTTTGGAGTTTAATAAATCTGGGTCCTCATAGCCTCATCTTCTCTTTTCTTCTATTATTGTGAATGAAATCATTTGGACTTTTTTTTTTTTTACTCTAAATGCACTGATAAAATCATTACTGTTTATTTTATTTATTTTTGGCAGCACTGTCTTCAGTGCTATGCACCAGCTTTCGGCTTTCTCTAGTTGCTGTGAGTGGGGGCTGTTCTCTAGTTGCACTGTGTAGGTTTCTTGTTGCAGTGGCTTCACTTGCTGTGGAGGACAGGCTGTAGGGTGTGTGGGCTTCAGGAGTTGCAGCTTGCAGGCTTAGTTGCCCCATGGTGTGTAGAATCTTCCCTGACCAGGGATTGAACCTGTGTCCCCTGAACTGGCAGGTAGGATCTTAACCTCTGGACCACCAGGAAAGTCCTACTATTTTTTTCTTGATTAAACTAAATTGACAGATATGAAAAACAGATTAGTAGATGATCACTTCAATTCCACTAGTTCCTATCCATGTACTTGGTTAATATTAAACTTTACTCACTTCGTCTCATCATTCTACAAACCTAGCTGAAATTGCAACCTCCTCTGAGAAGCCCTTCTTATTATAATCATGAAATAAGAGTTGGTGACTCTATCCTTTATTTCTAAAACACAGTCATATTTTTCAGTAATAATGCCTTATGTACTAAATTAACTATTTAAAAGTTTATTTTTTCCTCTTTCTAATAGGCTGTAATCTGTACAAGGAGGAGGAGGATATGTTGCTCATCTTTTAGAACATATCTAATCAACATGAGATGCTTATTGATGGAGGAATTTGTCTTTATTGATCAAGCGATCAAAAATTGATTTTGTTATTTATTACAATTAAGCAAAAAATACACAACTTAGTCAATAACAAGTTAATATGCTTGTGTGCTGTGCTTAGTCACTCAGTTGTGTCTGACTCTTTGCAACCTCATGGATTGTAGCCTGCCAGGGTCCTCTGTCTATGTGGATTCTCCAGGCAAGAATACTGGAGTGGGTAGCCATGCTCTCCTCCAGAGATCTCTCCAACTTAGAGATCAAATCCAGTTCTCCCACTTTGCAGGCAGATTCTTTACTGTCTGAGCCACCAGTGAAGCCCCTAATATGGTTGAGTTTCTACCAAA
Organism: Capricornis sumatraensis; assembly: GCF_032405125.1. NCBI lineage: Eukaryota > Metazoa > Chordata > Mammalia > Artiodactyla > Bovidae > Capricornis > Capricornis sumatraensis. Next base: position 37,456,431 of record NC_091079.1, read on the forward strand.
TGACAAGCAGTTTGAACATATGGTTTAACACTAAGCAAATCTATCCATTATGTACTAATAACCCTATTTCACAGATGACAGAACTGGGACTCAGAAGTATAAGAAATTTCTCCAAAGTCCATTAGCACATGAAGGCAGAGTTCAAAACTGATTTATTCTCTGAGTCTGTTGTTCTTTATGATCTCTAATAACCTCTTTACAATTGTTTTCTCCCAGGTGGCATAGTGGTAAAGAATATGCCTAACAATGCAAGAGATGCAGGTTTGATCCTTGGGTCAGGAAGATCCCCTGGAGGAGGAAATGGCAATTCACTCCAGTATTCTTGTCTGAAAAATTCCATGAACAAAGGAGCCTGGCAGGCTACAGCCACTGGGATTGCAGAGAGTCAGATATGACTCAACACACACACACACACACACACACAAGTACTAATGACATTAAATGAAATCATATATCTCAATATACACATTTTTCAAGCTATTAAAATAATAGAGTCCACTAATGTTAGTTTGATTACTGAACTACAGAGATAGCTATATATCTAACAATATGCAGCTTGGACAATATAAAAGACTGATGCATCAAGGTTTAGAGAGGTGAAAAGCATAGGTTTTGGACAAAGATGTGACTTTGAATCCTGTAAGATGAGTGGTCCTGTGCAGGTTACTCAGACTCAATGAAAGTAACTTTCCTTATCTTTCAATATCCATTTTCTTGAAAGCACAGAACTAGACTAGCTAGTTAAATTAAAGCAGAGTAGGAATGTATTGAAGTTACTCATGATCAAAGACCAGAGAACCAGGCAGAGGCAAGGGTAGAAACATAGTCGCTTTGAATAATAAAAGGAGATTTCTCATTCTGATTCCTACTTTTTCCCATGCTCTCCTCCGCCAAGGAATGTGCATTAACCCTGTTTCTGTCTTCCTGGTGCTCCGCAGTCAAAATTCAAATGCTCCCAAGGGAGATTCTGACTGGTTCAGTTTAGGTCACATGACTGCCTTTTAGATAAATTTGACCAGATTTCTTCAGTAGCTCTGAGTGACTACCACATTGTGACTCAAGGTTTGACTTTACAAAAAGCTAAAAATATGTTTTAATTCTGAAAAATCTGAAGAGAAAGTTTTTAGAATCACTCATTTGGATCACAAACAAAGTCCAGTAAAGTTTTGTTGAAGAGACTTCCTTGGCAGTCCAGTGGTTAAGATTTTGCTTTCCAATGCAGGGGGTATGGGTTCAGTCCCTGGTTGGGGTGCTAGGGTCCCACATGTGAAGTGTTAGTCCCTCAGTTGTGTCTGACTCTTTGCGACCCATGGACTGTAGTCTGCCAGGCGCCTCTGTCCATGGGATTCTCCAGGCAAGAATATTAGAGTGGGTTTCAATTCCCTTCTCCAGGGTATCTTTCCAATCCAGGGATTGGACCCACATTCCCTTCATCTCCTGCATTGCAGGTAGATTCTTTACCATCTGAGCCACTGGGGAAGCCCACGTACCTCATGGCCAAAAAAATAAAACAAAACATAAAACAGAATAGTATTGTAACAAATTCAATACAGACTTTAAAAATGGGCTGCATCAAAAAATGAATCATTTTTAAAGAGCTTTGTTAAAGGTTTGAAGTGCATCCTAGTGATGACAATCTGGAAAGTTTACTTCCTTTAATAACCAAATTGATCTGGCTTGGAATGATTCATTAATGTCCATTTACCATGCTTTCTAAATATGATTGTTTTTAGTGTTAAATGTCTTGCTTTTATTTTAGACTACTATCAGTAAATTTAGTTTTTTGAATGCCTTGCATACAATAATGCTGCATGGATATTGCATTCCTTCTGTGTCCCTAACTCAAGACATTATCAGAGCTCTTTTACATTCAAGTTAGAGAATGTAACCATATAGAGCTGATATAACTTAAAAACGAGTTTGTTTTAAAGACCCTGAGGAAGAAATTGTGATTGGCTGATGTCCGCTGACTATCCCTCCATCTGAGTAGATGTCCCTTATGAGGCAGGGTCACGTGCCTCCCCATGGTACGCATGGAGGACAGAATATGAAGGATGAAAGAGGATGAGCATACTATTCCACCAGTATCAAGCAGACACGTCGGCCCAGACTCTAACAGTGAAGCCGAAAGTCTGTAATAATAGGAGTCTTTTGGTGAACCTTCATGAAACTGACTACTGGGATGCCAATCCCCTTATTTTTTACCGCCTCCTCTTCTAATGGCACACCTACTCTCTGCTGTGCCCACCCAAGTCCCTTTCTTCCATGAGGAAGTGCAATGCTGTTCTGTGAACTGGAGCCTCCCCTCACCCTCAGGTCACCTCTGAAGCTGTCCTCTTGCTCTGCTGCAGTTGTCCTGACAGGTCACCTCATGGCTTTTCTCTTGCTGATGCTTCTGGCTGTCACCATTTCCACCGTTGCCTGCACAGTGAGCAAGCTCTGCACAGCAGCCCTTTCCACTTGGTCTTCTGCTGCTCCTTTTGAATGATTCAAGAGTGTAATTGGCAACCCATGATGATTTAAAAAGGTTTTTGGACCTTTTACCATAGTCTAAGACTGAGAACGTTTGCTGTTGACTTTTCCTAAAGTCAGGAGATTAGCACCTCAAACAGTTAGAACAGAGCTGAATATTTACAGGGTCTTATATTTACTTCCTTAGCAAACAGACCTTGAGTCTTTTTTTTTTTCTTTTGCAGATGGTTTATGGGGGAATGCTTTTAGGAAAAACTGCCTGGAAGACAGTGAGGAAAGTAGGAATAGACAGGAAAAAACTGACCTAAGATGCAGTTTCATCTAAAGCCTCAGACTATCCCTCAGAGGTTCTAGAAATGGAATGGCTGTGTAGAATACTGAATGGGAGAAGATATTTACAAATGATATATCTCATAAGAGCTTAATATCCCAAATGTATAGACTCATACAACTTAACATCAAAAAGGCAAACAATCAATTAAAAAATGGACAGGGGAACTAAATAGAAATTTTTCTAAACCAAACATACAGATGGCCAATAGACAAAAGGAAAGATGCTCAATATCATTAATTATTAGGGAAATGAAAATCATAACAAACTCCACCTGTGGTATCACCTCAGACTTGTCCGAATGGCTATTATAAAAAAGACAACAAATAATAAGTGTTAGTGAAGATGCTGAGAAAAGGGAACCCTTGTACTTTGTTGGTGGGAATGTAAACTGATGCATCTACTATAGAGAACAGTATGGAGGTTCCTCACAAAATTAAAAATAGAACCACCACTGTTGTTGTTGTTGTTTAGTCGCTAAGTCGTGTCCAACTCTGTTGAAACCTCACGGACTATAGCCTACCAGGATCCTCTGTCCATGGGATATCCCAGGTAAGAATACTGGAGTGGGTTGCCATTTCCTTCTCCAGGGGATCTTCCCTATCCAGCGATCAAACCCCAGTCTCTTGCACTGCAGGCTGATTCTTTACCACTGAGCCACTTGGTAAGTCCATCCAGCAATTTCACTTTTGGATATTTTTCTGAGGAAAACAAAAGCAGTAATTTGAAAAGATATATGCACCCCTATGGTCATCTTAGCATTATTTACAATAGATTTGAAAGCAATCTAAATGTCCATTGACAGATGAATAGATAAAGAAGATGTAGTATTTATATACAATGCAATATTGTTCAGACATGTAAAAGAATTAAAAGAAGAATGAAATCTTATCATTTATAATAACATGAAAGGAGCTGGAAGTATTTTGCTAAGTGAAATGTGAAACATACAAAGTAAAATACCTTATTATTGTGTTTCTTTGTATAATCTGTAAAATGAAACAAATGAAAAAACATAACAAATGGGAAATAGTCATAGATACAGAGAACAATTATGTGGTAGTCAGAGAGAAGAAGGGGATGAGTGAAATAGTTGAGAGAGATTAAGAGGTACAAACTTTCAATTACAAAGTCACAAATAGGAGTCACGGGGGTGAAATCTACAGCATGGAAAATACAGTCAATAATAATATGACAACTTTGTATGTGATAGATGGTAACTAGACTATTCATGAGCTTCCCTGGTGGCTCAGCTGGTAATGAATCCACCAGCAATGGGGGAGACCTGGGTTCAATCCCTGGGTTGGGAAGATCCCCTGGAGAAGGGAACGGCTACCTACTCCAGTATTCTGGCTGGAGAATTCCATGGACAGTATAGTCCAGAGGGTCGCAAAGAGTCGGACATGACTAAGCAACTTTCACTTTCTTTCTATTCATGGTGACCATTTTGTAATGTTTAAAAATATCAAGTCACTATGTTGTGCATGTAACAGGAAATAATATACTGTTGTAAGTTACTTATACTTCACAAACAAACAAACTCATGGAAAAAGATCAAATTTGTGGTTGCCATAGTGGGGAGAGGGAATTAGATGAAGTTGGTTAAAAGGTACAAATTTCCAGTTATAAGATTACTAAGTACTAGGAATGCAGTGTAGAACATGATTAGTACAAGTAAAATTGAAATATATTATATATGAAGTTGTTAAGAGTGAATCTTAAGAGTTCCCATCAAAAGGAATTTTTTTCTTTGATTATGTATCTATGTGAGATAAAGGATATTCACAAAACTTAACTTTGTTAATCATTTAATGATACATGTAATTCAGGGCTTCCCTGGTGGCTCAGCAGTAAAGAATCCACCTGTAATGCAGGAGATGCAGAAGACACGGGTTCAATCCCTGGGTCAGGAAGATACTTTGGAGGAGGTTATAAAAACCCACTCAAGTATTCTTGCCAGGAGAATCCTATGGACAGAGGAGCCTGGCGGGCTAGAGTCCATAGCATCACAAAGAGCTGGACAGGACTGAAGTAACCGAACACACACAAACATACTTTAGTCAAATCATTATGCTGTCTACTTTAAACATTTATAATGCTGTATGCCTATTGCATCTCAATAAAACTGGAAGAAAAAACAAACAAACAAACTTGACCCATGATTTTCTCCCAATTAAAAAAGAAAAAAGAAATAATACAGAGAAATCCTATACACTTCATCCAGTTTTCTTCATTCCCCCAATGATAACAACTTGCAAAACATACAATAATACAATAAGGAAATTAAGATTGATATAACTCATTTACCTTATTCAGATTTCCCAGGTTTTTCTTATACTTGTGTGTGTGTATGTGTATTTAGCTCTTTGGTATTCTAACACATGTGTGAGTTTTTTGTCCACCACCCCAGGAACGACACAGAATGGTTCCATCACAAGAATCTTTGTCTTGATCTTTCATAACCACACTCTTCTTCCTCATACACAAACATGCATACCACTACCCTAAGCCCTGGGAACCACTCTGGTTGTTTTGTAGAGAATAGACCACAGATCTGCAAGTAGAGAAGCAGGATGAGAAATTTGGAGGGTGATGTAGAAATCCATCTAACAAATGATGTATGTCAGACTAGGATATTTTTATAAGGGTGGTGGAAACAAGATTGTGAATACACTTTGAACTTAGAATCAATAGTATATCCTGGCATCCTGGATGAGGACTGTGAGGGAAAGAAAGGAATCCTGAATCATCTGAGATTTTGAGTAAACCAGAAGGATGGAGATGACTTTGGAGAAAAGATTGATCTTTGAAGTTTCTATTAGACAAGTCCAGATATTTAGTAGGCTCCTGGCATTTGGAAAACAAGTCAAACCTGGGAACATAAATTTAGAAGTTATCAGTATATGAATTACCCTTAAAGTCATAGGACTAGATGAGATCACCAAAGCAGTGAACGCAGATAGAAGACAGGATTAAGGTCTGAATCCCAGAACGTTCCAGTGTGAATAGGTTCCAGAGGAAAAAAGTGGAATCAGTATAGAAGGCTGAGGGCTTGTTTCCTTTTCAGATTAATTTCCCTACCTCTTTACCTTCTTATTTACACGCTCTCTACTTTCTTTATAAGTATATTTCTTGCTTCCTATAGAAGAGTGAAATTTAATTTAGAAAAAACACCATGTCTTCTTTTTTGTCAGGGTCCATGTATCAGTTTGGATCCAGTGAAGAGAGAGGAAGCACAGTAGATTGAACAGGGAAAGTTTAATGTAAATAATTATTAACTAAAACTCAGAGTAGAATATTGAGGTTAGACTGATAAGAAATAAATAGAACTGTATATAAACCGTATTTAAATAAAAAGAATACATAAATGAGAGAGAATAGCCACTCCTCCAAATCTGAGATAGAGACCCTGAGAAAGCATACAACCCACCTTATGCAGTGGGCTGAGATCTTGATCTTGTTGGAGAGAACTTGACCGTGTCTCACCATTTAGAGCATGGGCTTGTGTTTAATTCTGTACACTGCTTCTCAAGTTCTGACCCCTAAATACCTACTGTATAACACAGAGAACTCTGCTTAATATTCTGTAACAACCTAATTGGGAAAAGAATTTGAAAAAGAATAGATACACATGTATGCATAACTGAATCACTTTTTTGTACACCTGAAATTAATATGACATTGTTCATCAAATATACTCTAATATAAAACAAAAAGGGAAAAAAGAACTTGATGGAAATCTGTCCTCTGGGGGTGCTCTGGAAAGCTCTTTCATGCAAAAGGGGCTTCCTAGTTTGCACTAGTGTAAAGAACCTGCCTGCCACTGCAGGAGACGTAAGAGACTTAGGTTTGATCTCTAGGTTGGGAAGATCCCCTGGAGTAGGGCATGGCAACCTGCTCCAGTATTCTTGCCTGGAGGATCCCATGGATGAAGGGGCCTGGCGGGCTACACTTAATGGAGTCTCAGAGTTGGGTACAACTGAAGCAACTTAGCATACACACATGCACATCGTGCCAAAGTCACTCCACTATTAAAAACTTTCAAGGGACATAACAGGAAAAGCTGATAGATGCTGAGGATTGCCTGCTGTCATGCACTGCAAGAGCTGGGCACTGGAGAAGCTGTCTGAGTTCATAATGTAGGAGCTCCATGCTGGAGAAACCAGTTGCATTGTAGCAGTAAAAGGCTGGAAAAGTTGCCTGTGCTGCAGGAGTTGAGTACCAGAGAAGAGGCTCATTGAAGACATGTAACACTGGAGACATCCTGTGGAGGGACCCTCCTAGAGACAACTTACAACCAGGAAGCAGATCCCCTTTCTCCCAAAGAAGTTCTGCTGAGTCATAGCATACTCTACACAAAGTGCTTCAGTTCAGTTCAGTCACTCAGTCATGTCTGACTCTTTGTGACCCCATGGACTGCAGCACGCCAGGCCTCCCTGTCTATCACCAACTCCCAGAGTTTACTCAAGCTCATGTCCATTGAGTCGGTGATGCCGTCCAACCATCTCATCCTCTGTCGTCTCCTTCTCCTCCAACTCTCAATCTTTCCCAGCATCAGGGTCTTTTCAAATTAGTCAGTTCTTTGTATCAGGTGGCCAAAGTATTGGAGTTTCAGCTTCCACATCAGCCCTTCCAATGAATATTCAGGACTGGTTTCCTTTAGGATGGACTGGTTGGATCTCCTTGCAGTCCAAGGGACTCTCAAGAATCTTCTCTAATACCACAGTTCAAAAGCATCAATTCTCTGGCCCTCAGCTTTCTTTATACTCCAACTCTCACATCCATACATGACCACTGGAAAAACCATAGCTTTGACTAGACGGACATTTGTTGGCAAAGTAATGTCTCTGCTTTTGAATATGCTGTCTAGGTTGGTCATAACTTTCCTTCCAAGGAGCAAGCGCCTTTTAATTTCAAGACTGCAGTCACCATCTGCAGTGATTTTGGAGCTCAAAAAAATAAAGTCTGTCACTGTTTCCACTGTTCCCCATCTATTTGCCATGAAGTGATGGGACCAAATGCCATGATCTTAGTTTTCTGAATGTTGAGCTTTAAGCCAACTTTTTCACTCTCCTCCTTCACTTTCATCAAGAGGCTCTTTAGTTCTTCTTCACTTTCTGCCATAAGGGTGGTGTCATCTGCATATCTGAGGTTATTAATATTTCTCCCAGCAATTTTGATTCCAGCTTGTGCTTCCTCCAGCCCAGCATTTCTCATGATGTATTCTGCATATAAGCTAAATAAGCAGGGTGACAATATACAGCCTTGACTTCCATTGGCAAAGGATGAATTTTTCAAGGTCCCAAATCCATTTTCACAGAGCAGGTAAAATGGATAGACTTGGAGCTGATAGGCAATCAATCAATAGCTAGCATAATAGTTTATACAAATATAATGCTCATCACCCAATATTTAGATGTTAATACTGACTGTTTCCTGGTAGCTCAGATGGCAAAGAATCTGCCTGTAATCCAGGAGACCTGAGTTCAATCCTTGGGTCAGGAAGATCTCCTGAGAAGGGAGTGGCAACCCACTCCAGAATTCCTGCCTGGAGAATTCTATGAACAGAGAAGCCTGGTGGGCTACAGTCCATGGGGTCGCAAGCAGTAGGACATGACTGAGTGTGTTAAACAACACACTGACTGTTTAACCTTGACATTGAAAAATAGGAAAAGAGACCACAGAAGAGAACTATAAGGGAAGACAAAAGAAAGGAAGGTAGCATGGAAAGGAGGGCACTGGAAGGAGAATAACAGAAAGGAGGAGATCTCTGGTTTTTAAGCTACAGATGACTTATCAGTGCTAATGGGCAGAATTTCATGATAAAATTCCAAATATTCTTGTCTCCTGCTCCTAAATATTAGTATCATTGCTCTCTTATGGTCATATTTCTGAGTAACTGACTTGATATTTTAGATTTTTAACAATCCTATAGATTAAATATTAGCTGGGTACTAGGAAGCTAGGTAGAGCTTTGGTTTGCTTAGTGTGGTCCCTTATTTATAACACTTCTTCCATGATTGTTAAAGAAGGAAGCACTTAAATATCAGTCACAGAAACATAATTTCAAAGTGAAGAAAGAAAAAATACTGGACGGGAGATTTCTCTGGCAGTCTAGTGGTTAAGACTCTGTGTCCCCTCTGCAGGGGGCAGAGGTTTAATCCCTGGTCATGGAACTAAGATCCTGCATGCCATATTGTGCAACAACAACAACAAAAAAAAAACAAGCAAACAAAAAACACTGGACGTAAATGAGATGGAAACCTATTTGGTGGAAAAAACCCCGAAGCTCAAATGAGAAATAGGGGTTTGCAAAGAACATTTCATAATAGTAAACCGTTGTCAATTTTATGGTGAGTTTAAGAATAAAAGGTCAAATGAATGAGGTAACAGATGAAATCCTTTATTCATACATGAGCTTCATCAAGTGAAATTGTGCTTAGGTATTTTTGGGGCCCAAGTCACTGTTCGTGTGTGCTGCCCAGGTGGCAGAGTGGTAGAGAATCCTCCTGCCAATGCATGAGATGTGGGTTTGAACTCTGGGTTGGGAAGATCCCCCAGAGTAGGAAATGGCAACCCATTCCAGTATTCTTGCCTGGAAAATTCCACGGACAGAGGACTCTGACAGGCTACAATCTATGGGCCCACAAAGAGTCAGACACAACTGAGTGATTTGAGGACACACAGTTTGGGCACCCCAAAAATAAGTTGTATATCAGGGATCAGAACTTGAGAGGCAGTGTACAAAACTCAACACAAGCCCATGCTCTAAATAAAGGGCCACAGCCAGTCTGGTCCCAGCCTAGGAGCTGTGTAAAAGGAGCCAGGGAAACAGTGAGAGGTGGTCTGAGGGAGGGACTGCAGCACCCGACTTGACTCCAGTGGACAGGACTTTCACGTGTTCTGAGGTTACCTCTTAGGTGAACGGGTTTCTTGAAGATACCCGACTCTCTGTCTTCATTTTTGGAAAATAAAACAAAACAAAGTCCCAAGTTAAAAGTAAATCAAGGAACCATATACACAGCTTTCTAGAGGCTCAGCAGGGAACATGGCATTCTGGAACACCTAATTGAGTACCCTGAGCTCTTTATAGCCAAGAGGAAGGTCCCTGGCAACTTGGCCCCATTACAAAGCGTGGGAGCAAAGTTCCAACTTTAGGCTCCCCCAGTGCTAGCCATGATGGTTTTTATTTAAGGCTGATTGGACCCCCAAGTAGGATTGGAAATTGTTGCTGAATCAGCTCTGCCATACAATTCTTGTGGTGTCAGATTTGAGCAATAAAATAGAGAGAGAGAAAGAGAAAAGGAAAACAAGAAACACTCTTGAAGTCCAGGAGAGCTTAGCTCATGGATATAATAAAAAATAAAGAGGAAAAAAGTATGTGTTTATTCTTATAAAATATGGAGTCAGCACTTCAAATTACTGTCAAACTTCTTTATCACAGCTCTTGATAAATGTATTCTAGAAAGAACGGTGGGTGAGTGCCTAGATTGGAATTATGTGAATCACTGCTTGACAACGCTGTTGATTTCAAGATCCAGGCTAAGCACCCAGGCAGGGCAGCCAGACCATCGACTATCTCCAACAGAGAAAACGGACTCCACATTCAATTGAGTAACTTAAGCCTTTCTGGGTGTCCAACCTCTGCTCTCTACCCACACTCAGAACAGGCTGTCCTGAGACTTTGTCTCTGAACTCAAGAGAACAGGGAAAGCAAGGAGGGATTTCCGTCTGTCCTTTCAATCTCCATCTGAGCTCAGGCTTCAAAAGGCAAATGAGAGATTCCCTTATTCCTGAAAAGTGAAAGTAAAAGTTGCTCAGTCGTGTCCAACTCTTTGTGACTATATAGTCCATGAAATTCTCCAGGCCAGAAAACTGGAGTGGGTAGCTTTTCCCTTCTACAGGGACTCTTCCCAACCCAGGGATCAAACCCAGGTCTCCTGCATTGCAGGCAGATTCTTTACCAACTGAGCTATCAGGGAAACTCATCTCCCTTATCCCTACTCTTGACCATTTCTGCAGTTCAATCTCCAGGATTTGAAGGGTTTTAAATCAGTGTGTCTCTACCCTGTTTGGGAGAAGGCAATGGCAACCCACTCCAGAACTCTTGCCTGGAAAATCCCATGGATGGAGGAGCCTGGTAGGCTGCAGTCCATGGAGTCACTGAGAGTCAGACACGATTGAGCGACTTCACTTTCACTTTTTCCTTTCATGCATTGGAGAAGGAAATGGCAACCCACTCCAGTGTTCTTGCCTGGAGAATCCCAGGCACGGGGGAGCCTGGTGGGCTGCTGTCTATGGGATCGCACAGAGTTGGACATGACTGAAGTGGCCTAGCAGCAGCAGCTACCCTGTTTAGAAAGAATAATGGACATCTCCAAACCAAGTTGTATCTCAATTCCACTCCAGCCTGTGGGGATGTGTGAGGCCCTGTTATCTGTGCCCCATCTCAGGCCCTTAGGTTTAGATGACATGGTGCCAGTTCTCCAGTGATTGACTGGATTAGTGATTAAAGTCTACTTAGATGTGAAGTATAGAGGTTTTGAAAGGAAGTCACAGAATCAGATTGCCTATGGCCAAATCTCAGGGCCAATGTTTAAAAGTTGTGTAAGCCTAGTCTAGTCAGTTAAGCCCCAAGTCTGTTTCCCCATTTAAAATACAGAGATAAGAAATAGCAAACATTTTTGTAATTCTTTCTCTATGAAATATATTCAAAGCACTATATACTTTCCACTCATGTATTCTTTCTAATATTCTGATGAAGCAGGTACTGGTATCATACTTATCACTGCATTTTATTAAGAATGACATAGCACAGGGTGATTAATAACATGTCTTAGGTCACAGGCCACCACTCAGTGGATAAGGATTAAACCCAGCAAGTTTAACTCTAGAAAATTAAGTGCTCAATTACTATGCTGTACTGCTCCAATTTTGAGAGAAACATATAATGCTTAGCTCAAAAAGGTATGGTAATGTTTAAATGACAGGGACTTCTCTGGTGGCACAGTGCATGGTAATCCCCTTAGCCAATGGTCATGGGTTCGATCCCTGGTCTGGGAAGGTTCCATATGTCAGGGAGCAACCGAGTCTATGAGCCAAAACTACTGAGCGCAGGCTCTGGAGCCCACAAACTGCAACCACTGAGCCTGTGTGCCGCAACTATTGAAGCCTAGAACTTAGGTTCTGCAACAAGAGAAGCCGCCGCAATGAGAAGCCCATGTACCACAATGAAGAGTTGCCCCCACTCACCACAACTAGAGAAAGTCCGACCAAGCACAGCCCAAAATAAATGAAAGTGAAAGTTGCTCAGCTGTGGCCAACTCTTTGCGACCCCATGGACTATACAGTCTATGGAATTCTCCAGTCCAGAACATTGGAGTGGGTAACCTATTCCTTCTCCAGGAGATCTTCCCAACCCAGGGATCGAACCCAGGTCTCCTGCACTGCAGGTGGATTCCTTACCAGCTGAGCCACAAGGGAAGCCCCAAATCAATCAATAAATACATTTTAAGAATGAGTTCTACACAAATGATGCAGGCTTTAGGACAGGGCCTGAATCATAGTCAGCACTTAATAAGTGCTAGCTATAATTGATGAGGACGATGACAATAGGGTGGTTATAAGAACATGATAGTGGTAATAATGGTGCATTGTGAGAAAATACACATCTATCCTTCCCAAGCACAGGTCAGCTTCTTGAGCACAGGTATCCAGGACATGCAGTTTCTCATCACCTTGAACTGATAAAAATGGAATGAAGCTCTCACTTCTTTTAAAAAATATATAAACCTACTTAGGGCCTCATAGGCTTTCCTGGTGGCTCGGACGGTAAAGACTCTGCCTGCAATGTGGGTTCGATTGACCAGGGTTAGATCTCTGGGTTGGAAGATCCCCTGGAAAAGGGAATAGCAACCCACTTCAGTATGCTTGTCTGGAGAATTCCATGGGCAGAGGAGCCTGGTGGGCTACAGTCCATGGGATCGCAAAGTGTCAGATGTGACTGAACAACTAACACTTCAGGGTCTCACAGTGATCAGGTTGATGGTGAAAGAGAAGGGACAGAGAAAAAGGAAAAAGTCAGAGCAATAACTTCTCTATTCTCCTTCCTCAAATTTGACTCATATTCAGGCCCTGTATCAGGTGATTTCCCCCAACAAATTTGCTGGATGGGTATCATTTTACAATTTTACCAGTGCAGACACTGAAGCATTAAAGAGGCTAGGAAATCTTCTGAGTATGGCCAGCAGAGAATCTTTGAGCCAGAGTTTAATTCAAGCCTGTAGTGCAATGCAGGTGTGGTGGTAATCAGTAATTATATGTGAAAAATGATTGAGATAAACTGTAGACAGTCCCCAAAGTAAGATGCATCCTTGTCTCTCTGCAGCATCTCTTACTGAGAAACATATAAAGAACATCTTGTATCATAGGTACAAGGACTGTGATGCCTGACAGCTTCCACACATCGTGCACAGCAAACTTCAGAAAGTGTCTGGTCAGTTGAAAGCTGGACTTCAGAGCAGTTAGGCCTGAGCCAGCTGTCCAGGAAGATATTATACAAGGACACAGGCTTATAATTCCTAACAGTTGGGAATTTGTTGTTTTAAATACCATCCAGCTCCTCTTTAGTTTCCTGTAGGTAAAAATAACTCAGTTACCAAGAAACCTATGAGTGGTGATAAGTTCTTATGAAGCAGATGCACAAATTTATTGTTAAACGAAGCTCTAATACTGTTATCTAAAATTTCATTTTATGTATGTGCTATATAAGCACATAGCCTAATGTGTGCACATGCCATATCATAATACCCTAAAATACATTCTGACATTTAAATATTATAAATTAAGAGGAGAACAGGCTGACCACAAAAAGCTAGGGACCAAATACAGTTCTTGTGCATTTCATCTCAGAGTCATGGCCTCCCATGAGACTTGCGGCTCATCATAGCTTGAGGAAATTGTTTCTGAGGCATAATTGTCATATTTCTAAATGAGGGAAACCCAATGCACACATTGTATACAGGTAATTGGTTTTAGGATTACAGGTATTTATGAACTGAATTTTGTCCCCAAAAGATACCTTGAAGTCCTAACTCTCAGTAGCTCAGATTGTGACCTTATCTGGAAATAGGGTCTTTGCAAATGTAATTAAGATGAGATCATTCTGGAGTCGAGTGAACCCTTCATTCAGTGTAGCTGATGTCCTTACAAGAAGAGAAGAGGTGCACAGCCAGAGGTGACCATGTGACAGCAGAGGCAGAGACTGAAATCCACAAGCAAAAGAATGCTGAGATGGCTAGCCCCCTTGGAGGCTAGAAAGAAGCACAGAGCATTCTCACTTCTAGCCGTGAGACAGAGCATGGTCTTGCAAAACCTTTATTTCAGACTTCTAGCCTCCAAAATCTAGAAAGAATACATTTTTGTTGTTTTAAGTCACTCACTTTTTGCTTTCTTGTTACAGCAGCCTTAGCATTATATGAACACAGAGGCCATTCTGAGAAGAAACCCTGACTCAGTTTAAGATGGAAGGAAAATCTGCTCTGGGCTGTGCATCTTATGCATCTTATTCATTTGCCTGATTTATTTATATTGCATTCTCAGTGCTAAACAAGTATTCAGTAAATGAATGCGTGAATGAGTGAACACATTTGCTTAAGGAGATTTCTCCACCTCTCTGCCCTCCTTTGCCCCCAACTCCCAGAAGACCTTTCCTGATCCTTCCTACCATTTTTTGTAACTTTTTTGGGAGGAGTGGTTTTTGTTTTCTTATTTTTTAGTTTTGAGTCTTGATCTGACAAATGATTTGCAAATATTTTCTCCAGTTTTTAAATTTTTTATTTATTTGAGACTTGTGGGATCTCAGTTCCCCAAGCAGGGATTGAACCCAGGACAAGGTGCTGAAGGTGCCAAATCCTAACCACTGGACTGCCAAGGAAAGCCCAATTAGTTAACTTTCTCAGGACATTATTTTGTTTTCTTGATAGAAGGAACTGCTTTAGTAACCTTTGAATTCTCCAAAATGGTTAACAGTGCTTTGTATAAAATAAGTGCTTGATTGCTCACTAAATATCCATTAGGTTGAATTGAAGTAGTCAAACTTTCACTCTTACCTTCTTTCAGTGTTTCATTTTCACTTTTTCTAGTCAACTTTGCCCCAAGCCCTGCTTTGTAACTTACCTAGTTTTTATCTCTTGTATCCCATGCTTTGCAGACCAAGATGTTCAAGACAAATGCCCCAACCCTTCAGCAAGCCAATGAAAAACCGGTAACATTTTGTTATATTTACTTCATTATATTTTTGTTGAATTTTTAAGAGGAATATTAGACACCATGATATTTTTACCACTAAATACCTTAGTATTTATTTCTAAAAACTAAGAACATTCTTCCTTAATGACAAAATTAGTATCTCACCTATTTAAAATTACTATGATTTAATCAATATCATCTAACCCCATGCTAGCTCGTATTTACCTTTTCCTCATTGTCTCTGACTGTGTTTCATGGATGCTTTATTCATACAATCATCCAATCAGTTTCCATTCACTGTATTTGCTTGTTCAATCTTTTAAGTCATTTTTAATTTAGACAATTGCCCCATTGCCCTACCTTCCTTTTTCATGTTGTTTAATAGCTAAGTCATGTCTGACTCTTTTGTGACCATATGGACTGTAACCCACCAGGCTTCTCTGTCCATGGGATTTTCCAGGCAAGAATCCTGGAGTGGGTTGACATTTCCTTCTCCAGGGCATATTCCCAACCCAGGGATTAAACCTGCATCTCCTGCATTGGCAGGTGGATTCTTAACCACTGAGCTACCAGGGAAGCCTCTTTTTCATATCATGATGTGAAATCTAGATATGGCTTTTGGAGATTCATTATAAATATTTTTCTAGCCATCTTATACATTCAAAGTCTGTTCTCAGTAAAACTTTTTTTTTTTTTTAAATAATCAAAATATGGGACTTTCCTGGTGGTCCAGGGGCTAAGAGTCTAAGCTCCCAAGGCAGAGGGCTAGGGTTTGATCCCTGGTCAGGGAACTAGATTGTACATGTCTCAACTAAGAGTTCACATGCCATGACTAAAAGATTCTATATAATATAACAATGATGATCAAAGATCCTATGTGTTACAATTAAGATGCAGCACAACCAAACAAATTAAATATTAATAAATATAAAAAATAATCAAGGTAAAATACTATAATATATACAAATATTACTGATGTGAAGCAAGGTAGCATTCTCTGATCTTTCTGTTTCCTCTTCCTATTTCTCTTTTTCTTATCCTTCCCTCATTTTATCTTACATCTTCACTCACAGAATTCTCTTTGATACATATGATATTGATAAAGATTTTCTGTGTTCTAGGAGAATGAAGCAATATTCCTATATCAAAAAATACTTAACTAGTACCCAACATACAGCTGGCAGAACCTTGGATTCATGGGAAGTAGTCTTATAAAGAGAATTTCCTACTTTACCCAGTGCAAAACCCTTGATAGAATTGATTCTTGAATTTAGTGCTATGTCCCCCATCTTCTTTTTTGTAGCTACAAAAAAATATGGCTATAGCATAACAATTTCCTGGCATCTGAGAAGAGACACCAACCCCCAAATCAGAAAAAAATTGTAGAAACCATTGGCACTTTCAAAGCCATTTTATATTAATTCTGTCATATGCTCCTCCTAAAATAAAGCCTATGAACAAGCTATCAAGAGTTTCAGCTCTATTGTACAATCAAAAAAACTGAAACACAAATGTGTGTGTTTGTTTAAAGCTAGTTCACTTCTGTTGCTGAGGCTGCTGCTGTTGCTGCTGCTGGCTGCTAAGTCGCTTCAGTCATGTCCGACCCTGTGCGACCCCATAGACGGCAACCTATCAGGCTCCCCCGTCCCTGGGATTCTCCAGGCAAGAACACTGGAGTGGGTCGCCATTTCCTTCTCCGATGCAGGAAAGTGAGAAGTGAAAGTGAAGTCGCTCAGTCATGTCTGACTCTTCGTGACCCTGTGGACTGCAGCCTATCAGGCTCCTCCACCCATGGGATTTTCCAGGCAAGAGTACTGGAGTGGGGTGCCATTGCCTTCTCCAGTTGCTGAGACTAGCTAGCTATTAACCAAAAAACTTTTGCATAGACAACATTTCATCAGCTTCATTGCTGCTACATGTGATCACATATTTGAGTTCTGGTCAATGGAATGTGATGGGAAGTATGTTAAACACCACTTATGTATTTGGTTCTAAAAAGCTTCTTGATCTAGAAAAATGGTACTGATGAACTTTATATTTGCAGGGTAGGAATAGAAACACAGACATAGTGAATGAACTAGTGAACATGGGTGGGTTGAGGAGAGGGGGTGGAATGAATTGGGAGAGTAGCAACCCACTCCAGTGTTCTTGCCTGGAGAATCCCAGGGATGGGGGAGCCTGGTAGGCTGCCATCTATGGAATCGCATACAGTTGGACACGACTGAAGCGACTTAGCAGCAGCAGCAGCAGCACTGATGTATATATACTATCATGTGAAAAATAGATAGCTATTGGGAAGCTGCTGTATAGCGCAGGGAGCTCAGTTCAGTGCTCTAGGTAATGGCTTAGAGGAGTGGGATAGGGGTGGGTAGGAGGGAGGCTCCAGAGGGAGGTGATATATGTATACACATGACTGATCACTTTGTTGTGCAGTAGAAACTAACACAATATTGTAAAGCAATTATTCCAATTAAACAAAATTTAAATTAAATTAAAATCTTCCAGTAAGAACCTCCATGCATTATATATTTCATTCCTGTGTGTTACAGTAGTTAACATTACTCTAACATAATTATTTCCTATCACTCCTATGTCTCTTTTTCCCCTTTTCCTCAAACATCCTGCACCTATGCCTGCCTTCCTCATGATGCTTTCCTTTTATGAAATGCACTAACCATCAAAACTCACATCATGTGAGTATTTTATGTTCCCCCCAAAATCTTTCAAGTGCTCTATCTATAAATATCCATAGCATCAACAATCAGTGTTATACATTTTGCTACTTGATTAAATTGGAGACTATTGGTCATGCATATTGAATTTCACTCAAACCATACCGTCTTATATTACCCCAGGTCCCATGATACCCTGGGAGGTATTGAATATAAAGTAAGAGCTTAATACATTTCTGCTGAGTAATTGAAAGTGACTGATTTGATAAGCAAAATTTAAAATACCTAACCATTTCCTGGCTAATATATTAATTTCTATTATTTACTTAGTATGTTTTATGAGTTTGGCATTGCTTTAGAAACTAACACCTAAGTAAGCACACTACCTCATTAACCTTTCTTTCAAAGCACATGTACATTTTTTCTCCTAGACTTGTCTGCTTTCTTTGCATTGCCTGGGAATATCTACATGGTTCGCTGAATAAAGTGAAAGTGGCTCAGTGGTGTCTGACTCTTTGTCACCCCATGGACTATATAGTCCATGGAATTCTCCAGGCCAGAATACTGGAATAGGTAGCCTTTCTCTTCTCCAGGGGATCTTCCCAACTCAGGGATCAAACCCAGGTCTCCTGCATTGCAGGTGGATTCTTTACCAGCTGAGCCACAAGGGAAACCCTGAATAAACTAAGCCTTAAATTCAAGTAACTTGATGGTCAAATTCTGCTTCCTTCATTTATATTCTGTATAACTTAGGACAATATCATTATTCTTCTTATACCTCTAATTGTGTCACCCTAAAACAGTCATCTGTAACTTACAAGATTGTCATGAAATGATGTAAATATCACATATAAAGTGCCTTGTTGTTGTTTAGCTGCTAAGTCATGTCCGACTCTTTTGCAACCCCATGAACGATAACCTACCAGGCTCCTCTGTCCATGGGATTTCCTAGGCAAGAATACTGGAGTGGGTAGCCATTTCCTTCTCCAGTATAAAGTGCCTAAATCTAAATAAATCAAGTGGATGCTCATAAAATGTGAGTTCCCCCCTAGTGTGGCTAAGTCATTTTGAAAGAAGAGGGCATCTAAAATTATTTTTGAAGTGGAGTAGGTGATCACCCTGAGGAAGTAGAGTA
Organism: Capricornis sumatraensis; assembly: GCF_032405125.1. Taxonomy (NCBI): domain Eukaryota; kingdom Metazoa; phylum Chordata; class Mammalia; order Artiodactyla; family Bovidae; genus Capricornis; species Capricornis sumatraensis. The sequence continues at coordinate 37,475,290 of NC_091079.1, forward strand.
CTCTCTGCCTTTTGTTTATGAATCCCCCAAAGTTCTGTAACTGGAATTTTACATGGAAAATATGGATGCAGATCCTTTACATAATCTTTTTATTCAGGAGGAGGACAGAAGAAAACTGTTATGTTATTAGACATGAGAAGTTGGAAGAAACTGACATTATTTCTGATTTTTTCTTTTTTTTGGCATCTCTTTCTAATTAGCTCTTTTGCCTTAAAAAGCCAATTAATAACAGTTTCAGCTTGTTTCATCCCTATGTCATGATGATTAGGCAGTGTGTGAAATTTCCATAGTTCTAAATGAGACGATTTTAAGGAATATGAAAACACAGCATTCAGCCTCTGAGAAGCCCTGCCCCGAGCCAGGATGGGGGAGATGGAACTAAACAGCTGCACGTGTGAGCGGGATTAGCGATTTCAGTCGACTGCCAGCCCAACATGAGTCACCAGTGTCTCGAGGCTGCCAAGAGGATAATTTGATCTGGGGCTGAATTAACAGGACTGTAGTGTCCAGACCGAGGGGAGTGATACTCCTGCCGTCTGGGTATGAATTGGACCACACCTAATGTACTGCAGCTCTTGTTTACCCCAAATACCCATTTCTTTAGAGTGTACTGTACAAAGAGGAGTTTACTGTACTATGGGAATAGATGGTCTAACACTTGTATCCAAAAATGTAATCCTTTACCTTATGTCTACTCTAGAATTTACCACACAAGTTGTGTTGTTATTTTAGAGGGGCATGTTTGTATCTCTGAGGGCTAGGAATGTGTCTTTTTCATTTGTGTATCTAGTAGTATAAATAGGGGGGGAAAATGTTTCTACCTTTCTTTTAAAAAAAGAATCAACTTTTAGAAGTAGTCTACTCTATTGAATTTGAATATTGTAGTCAAAGAGACCTGACTTCAAATTCTATTCAAATTATTATGAACAAGGAAAAACATGCCATTTCTCTTCTAGTGTTCAGATTTCACAAATTTGTGAATAGATGCTGTCCTTATCTTCCTTGTATATAGAGCTGTGAGCATTGACTCCTGGGACTTTTGTCTCCATAATAAAGCAACTTGAGAAGTTAGCTGGTAGGGAACAGGGCAATGCAGAGATGGGACGATCCCTATCTCGGAAAGATAACATACTGGGGATTTTAGGCAGAGTGATTAAAAAAATCAGGCATGAAGGATTAGAGAGAATATCATTTCAAGTGAGTTAAAGCAGATGAATTCATGCCTGGAAATGAGGTCAAATATAAAGCCTATCAAGCTATCCCTCTTATCCTTCTCGTCACCCCAGCTATTAATCTGAACACAAAGTTGAACTAACAGCTAAATGAGCACTGAGAGAACCCAAGGGCAATTCACACAGAAATTTGTTGGCAAATAACATGTCTGGATAGAGGTCTCCTTTCAAAATTAATAAGAAAGACAATAAACAAAACAAAAATCAGTCCCAACATCAGAAAACATGGGCCCAGTAAATCTACTAAAAGAGGAATACATTATTCTGAAAACTCAGAAGAAATACATACTTCTGAAATATATTTTATAGAGAAAGCAGAAGGAAATTTTAAAATAAAATTTTACAACAGGATGTGAGATTATTTATGAATTAGAAGCAAAAATTTCTACGGAGACAATATAAGAGGGAAAGAAAGAAAAGAATGAGAAAGATACTACACTTAGATCATAAAGAAACAAGATGAAATATAGAAATAAAATAGTTACTTGAAACACACAGTAGAAACAGGAGAGCCTAAAACAAAAACTATGGAGTTTTATTTGGTCAGAAATATTCTGACCAAATAAATAATTTATTGAGTCAGACAAATTATTGGTTCACCAATAAATCAGTGATGGGAAGGACAACTGTGAGATATCTCAGGAAAGAAAAAAATGATTAAAAATTGATAAAAATAATAAGAGTAAAGATGGTTATAAAAAAAAAAAAGAACATGTACCCAGTCTAAGAATTACATTCATTAATATGAGGGTAATAGAATGATCTTAGATAGATAATGATACAACTGAAGAAGCATTTACTCCACTGATAAAGACCTGAATATGCAGTTTGAAAAAGATCATCACATTCTGCAGAAACTAATTTAAAACATTTCTCACATATACTGAACAAAATTTACATTTTAAGAATAAACAATAATACTAGAAAAGTATTATTAATCCATATTGATAATTATGATTGAGTCATCCCTCCAACTGAGTTGAGGGATGACTTCTCAAAGAAAAAAAAAACCAAATTGTTAGAAGCCCATGGAGGAACGATACTGAAAATGAGGGGTTTGGCAGTGAGGGTAAAGTAGACTTGAGGAATGTTGAGAAAATTTGAAAGACCTACCATGATGAATAAGAGGAAGGCCTTGCTAGAGATACATGAGAGGTCTATTTGAGGGTCTTCCCTGGTGGTCCACTGGTTAAGAATCCTTCTTCCATTGCAGAGGACTAGAGTTCAATCCCTGGCCTGGGAAGATCCTACATGCTGATAATGATAATACCAAGTGTCAGTGGGGGTGCAGAGCAAAAGGAGACTTAGTGGGGATGTTGAATGACAGAACAACCATTGAAAATTTTTGACACTTCTTTTAAAGTTACAAGAACATTTACTATATGACCCAGGAATACTACTCCCAAGTATTTACTCAAGAGAAATGAAGATATATTAATATTTCCATGCAAACTCAAGTACGTGAATGTTCATTTTGGCTTTATTTATAATGTGTGCTCAGTCATGTCTGACTCTTTGTGACCCCATGGTTTGTAGTTCATGAGTCTCTTCTAGACAAGGATACTGGAATGGGTTGCTATTTCCTTCTCCAGGGGATCTTCCCAACCCACGGACTGAACCCATGTCTCCTGCATTGCAGGTGGATTCTTTACCACAAGCCACCTGGGAAACCCCAAGATTTTATTCATAATTGCCCTGTCTTATTAGTCATAATCAGTTCAGATTGCTGTAACAAAAATATCATAAACAGGTGGTTTAAACAGAAATATACTCACCACAGCTCTGGAGGCTGGGAAGTCGAAGTTCAGGGTGCCAGCATGAATGGGTTTTGTTGAGGATCTGGTTTTGTAGATGACAATCTTCTTGTTATACCAAGGAGGGCAGAGAACAAGTTCTTTTCTGTCTCTTTGTATAAAGGCACTAATTCTATCATAAGAGCTTCACCCTCATGACCTAATTAACTTCCAAAAGCCTGCTCTCCAAAAGACCACCACATTGAAGATTATGATTTCAATGTAGAAATTTGAGGAGGTGGACACAAACATTCAATTCACAGCAAACCCTAAATGGTAAGCAATTTAAATATTAATCAAGAGGTAAGTGGATCAACAAATTGCCCTGCTAATAGGATAACAGCATGAATGTATCTTGAAAGAATTATGCTTAGTGAAAAAGGACAGAAATAAAAGAACAAAAGCATATGCTATATGTTGTTGACAGCATCTGATGTGACTTTTTCTAATCACTGTTTCCTGGTATTCATGGTCTTGTGTAATCTCTCTTTGCATGTGGGCTGAATCTAGTGATTTGCTTTTAATGAGTAAAATACAGTAAAAGTGGCATGACGCCACATGTGAGATTAGGTTCCAAGTATTTCTCATGGAGGAGTACCTTAGTCTAGACAGGCTAGATCCAAAGAAACATGTAGCTGTTTTCCTCAATTATTTTTCATCGTCTGATTTGTGTTACTTAAATTTTAGAGCTTTGTTTGGTTTTCCATGAAAATAAATTTATAAATAATTGCATGTGAGTTGTGGAGGTGTAGGTGACATTTATTTGCATTTAGTGAAGTTTTTTTTGTATTCTCTAAATTATGATAATTACAATGTGCTGCTTTTGTAATGACAGATAAGTAAATTTAATTAAAAGTAAATTAGCAAGTTCAGCTATGTGAAGCAAATAAGAAAACAAAAAATATATGTGAAAAAAATGAGAAAAATATGTATTTTAAAACTCTTTTGCTTTTCCTATATCATCTAATTTTTCTACAAATAGTATATGTTACATTTATAATAGGAAACAGTTTATACATCAAATGTTTTTATTTAAACTTCAGATGACTTACTATTTCCAAAATGGAGTCAGTTCATTGTCAGAAATATACTGAGCTGCATTAAACTATTTGGAAAAAGCAAATATGTGGACCTCATAGGGGTATTAGTCAGGAGAGTAAATCTTAGAATATATTTCTGAAAAAAAAATTTTTAGCAGAGTCAAAGAATAGACTTAGATTCAGAGTAAGGAAAGAAAATTGTGCGGTCAGCTGTTGAGAAAAGTCTTCATGGGACTGGATAAAAAGTTGAAGGAAATGTAGGATTCAAACAATAGCAAGGGAACAAAAGGAAAGAACATTTTTGACAATAATCACAATTTAAGTAATAATATTTATGTGAAAACAGGTGACTCTGGTAGGAAAGCAAATTTTTTGGGGGCACATCAAGGTTGCTTAAGCTCTCATTAAACTCTAATGCAATGCGGGAGAAATCTGGGTTCTATCCCTGGGTTGGGAAGATTCCCTGGAGAAGGAAAGTCTACCCACTCCAGTATTCTGGTCTGGAGAATTTCACAGACTGTATAGTCCATGGGGTAGCAAAGAGTCAGATATGACTGAGTGACTTTCACTTTCATTAAAATTCCTAGGTCACCACCATGCTAGTATGTTGTTCACCTTTTGATCAATCTCACACTTATTTTACCATTTATCTAAGGTTGCATCATTGCTACTATGACCCTCTAATCATCTGTGGGCACAGCTTCTGCCATTTGACTTGGTATCAATTTATTTCATTGAGATACATGGTGGATATTTATAACACTAGCAAAATCATCTTACAATATAATTACTGTTAACACGGCCATTTTTTATTCCAGTGAAAATGTTGGTTCTTTTGGATGGAAGACTTCAGTTTTGTGTAAAAAAAAATATATATATATATATACTGAACTGGCTGGGAGTCAGAACAACCTGTAGCCTCATTTTATTTCTAGAACTAATTTATATGAGACTTTGGTCAAATAACTTAAATTCTCTTTGAGACTGTACATAAAAGTGGTCAGAAATGACCTTCTAAAAAATAGCTTCAAGCAAAGGACTGAAATGTCATCATTAAAGACATGTTAGGAGTGAGGACAGGCAAACTAGAAAGTTTTTCAGCTTTTAAGAGTTGCCTTAAAAAGAAAATTTTCCTTTGAGGGGAATGTAGTAGATGATAAAAGCAGATAATAAAATTTCTGAGAATGATTGTGGTCCTAAAAGAAGTCTCTTATAGGAGTCTAGGAGTCTCACGTGTGTGTGTGTGCACATCCACACATATGTGTGTTGGCATTGGGGGATGATTGGTATCAGTATGTAAAAGTTATAAAAACACATCTAGTAGTTTTTTATGCTACTCTTTTGGAGGAAAAAAAAATCAGATAATGCGAAACAAAGCAAACAAAACAGAATAACCATCAAAGGAGCTACAGTAAAAAAACAACTAGCAGGGGTTTAGCAAACAAAACAAAGCAAATATCCAGTGCCTATTGAACTCAGTAGCCACATAATACCCTCTCCTGTTTATAGCCAGAATCTTGAATAATGAGAACCAATATTGGAAACAAAAGCTACAGAAGTCTGGATAAAAGTCAGAAGTTTTCATCAACTAACATTATTGTTCAGTCGCTAAGGTGTATCTGACTTTGCAATCCCATAGACTGCAGCACGCCAGGTTTCTCTGGCTTTCACTGTCTCCCAGTTTACTCAGGCTCATGTCCACTGAGTTGATGATGCCATCCAACCATCTCATCCTCTGTCACCTCCTTCTCCTCCTGCCTTCAATCTTTCCCAGCATCAGGGTTTTTCCCAATGAGGTGGCTCTTTGCATCAGGTGGCCAAAATATTGGAGCTTCAGCTTCAGCATCTGCACTTTCAGTGACTATTCAGGGTTGATTTCCTTTAGGATTGACTCGTTTGATTTCCTTTTTGTCCAAGGGACTCACAAGATTCTTCTCCAGCACCACTTGATAAAAGTCAACAATATTCATCAAGTAATATTTTCTGAGTGCTTATTAGGTAGGTAATTTGCTAAGTTTTAATAATATACCTACAAATAAGGAAACTGACCTTGAAGTTCTTCTATATTTGTTTTGGGTTTTAAAATTCTATGAAAACAGAGCCCCTTCCTTAGAATTACACTTCTACATTGAGTTTCCCCAGATGTTAAATGGAATACAAATAAATCACTACCTGAAGCCCTTCTCCAGAAAAATCTAAATTGACTCCTTCCCTGATGGAGGAGAGACTACAAAGTTGAATTTGGAGCATGTATTGGAAATGTTAGTAATGGAAAAGTAAACGTCCTAAAAAATTCAGTCCTTTGGAGGCTTTTGTGAGGTGGTTACCAACTGTTAGCGGAAAAAAGTTGGTGAAACTCAGAAGTTCTACATGACATGTGAAAGATACAGATTGCTTTGTTACTAACAGGAGCAGTTCATCTTGTCACCTTGAATGGCTAATATGGCACAATAGTTTTTTGTCTTTTTTTTTTAACTCACCAATGAAATCCAGTTAAAACTTCCTTGTATATGTGTATATACATTGACAAAAAAGCTCACTGGGCTTGAGGGTTCTATAAAAGGCCCATGACGATAATATACTTTGGGTTTAAAATAATCTCCTAGGGCATGCTGCATCTCGTTGTTTCTCAATAGAAATAGCTCACACCAGCTGTTTCTTTCCACTCCCATAAGCCCTAAATGAGTAAACGTGAGCCAAACGGCTATGTAGTCATCTCGTTGGCATCCAAATTCTACATTGGTCTCCCTCAGTTAGAAAAATATTTGGTGTATCCTGGTTCAACCTGCTGCACTCGTATTTACAGTCAGAGAACACAGTCCTCTTTCTTAAAATATCTTGAAATGAGTAATGCAAAAAAAGCCAGGAATACCACAGGAAAAGGTTAATACTAAGTCCAGCTTTTGTCTACCGTGCACCCCTTATGTTTTCTGCCTTGGCAGTTCTTAACCCTCTCAAAACGCAATGGCTTCCTTAACACCACCTGCCAGCAAAATCACAACCCACAGCGTGTGTGTTTCATTTCACAGATATGGGGGAAGTTCAGCTTAACTTGTCAGGGCTTTTTGCTTGGTGGTGGTGAGAAGAGTCCTGATTCTGCTCCATGGAGCTCTGCTTTGAAGTTGACAGTCTGTCCAGAATATACTGTATGACTTTGACTGTCCCCCCCCTTGACAGTTGCAGCCTCTGATAAAAATTAATAAATCTCATATGGACACTTTCTTTCCTGCTTATCTTCTGCCAGCAATGGCTATTTAGTGTGGTTCTCATTTGTGACCTTATGAGGCTAGGGAAAATCATGCTTTCTGACTAGATGAGGGGATGGTTGTTTATGTTATGATGGAAGAAAGGATAGGATCTTTAAAATAAACTCTGATTTCCTGTCGCTTCCTTTCTATGTCTAGTGAAGTAAACGTGCAGCCATACAAAGGAGTCTTCGTGCTGGCTGCTTCGTCTGGTAGATGGTTTTTCATCTGGACCAATTTTTTCCTCTAAAACAAATAATTAGAGTGTAGCAAGCCCTCTTTTTCTTATTTTAACCTTTTAACACTGCAAATTCACATACCTTTGTTACTGAGGCTTTTGCAATCACTTAGGGACCTATGTGTTACCTGCACTTGGAATGATGTTTTGAATTAAAAACAATAAAAGCATAAACCCCAGTAATACTTTAAACCTCTCGAGTTCCAAGTATCTTATGACAAAGAAGAAAAAGATTATAATGATGAAATAAAATACCATTTTTAAGTAGGGGCATAAATGCTCTCCCTACTCCAACCTGTGAACCTTATTACAGTTACATCGTGTGGGTGTTCGTTATTTGTGTGTGTCTATGCTTCTGTATGTGATGCTTGTGTCTCAGCACTCTGCTTATCTGTATGTCTCTTACCAGTGCCCTTCCCCATGGAGCTCAGTGCTGTTCCCAGCCAAATCCCACCTGCCATGACTCTGTTCTGATTGGAATAAGAGCTAGAACCCACAGTAGATAGCACCTGTAAAATAACCTTCTTACTTTGGATGGGTTCTGCCCTCACTACTTACCTTCCTAAACTTAAAGCTTTTCTATTCAAGACTTCCCGTGGTTCAGATGGTAAAGGATCCACCTGCAATGCAGGTGACCTGGATTTGATCCCTGGGTCGAGAAAATCCCTTGAAGAAGGGAATGGCAACCCACTCTGGTATTCTTGCCTGGAGAATTTCATAGACAGAGGAGTTTGGTGGGCTACAGTCCATGGGGTTGCAAAGAGTCAGATACAACTGAGTGACTAACACCCTTTTCTACTCAAGGCTCAGGTCACCATACTCACCAGGAGCATGCACTTTAGTCTGTTGGCCACACAGTGTGTTGGTTTTCAGTTCTTTATTGTGACTTTAAAAATTATATTTCTCATTCTCAACAGCCCTTTTCCTGAGAGCCTACTTTGTTCTTATATGAACCTGGAGAGTTCAGAACATAATCGTCACAGGAGTTTGGAGAAGGCAGTGTTCATAGGAAGAGGACGTTTCAGGGAGACAGGAGACTTGACCCCTGAAGAAACTGTGGGATTCATTTTATTCTTTGTCCAAATCCCCAAGGGTTTCCAAAAGCTATCAGAATGACAGCCCTGTGGAATGTTAGAGCTAAAAGCTATCTAGAGGGTCTTGATGTAAGTCATTCTCTATGTCAGATGGCAAGGATGTACAAATTATCTAGATTAAGTCCATGAAAGAAGAGATCATTTCCCACTGCTGGAGGTGATGAGCTACTAGAATGTGTCTTAGAGCAGAGCTGTCACATGGTACAACAAAGGTGTCACTGTCACATGCCGAGGTATATGGAGCTGCCTGGAGCTGGGCCATAGCCAGCTTACACAGCCACAGGCAGAGGTCCCCTTCAGGGGCACCTGGTGTGTCTCACTTTTCTGACTGGGGAATCGGCCTGCCTATCAGAGAATCCCAGCTGGTCCTGGGCCATGAACACAGATACAAAACTGTGATGTATGTGAAATTATTGGATTGGCTTCAGCTGCCCCAGGGCTTCTTCTCTCATAGCTCAGTTGGTATAGAATCCACCTGCAGTGCAGGAGACCCCAGTTCAATTCCTGAGTCAGGAACATGCCCCTGAGAAGGGATGGGCTACCCACTCCAGTATTCTTGGGCTTCCCTTGTGGCTTAGCTGGTAAAGAATCCACTTGCAATGCAGGAGACCTGGTTTCTGTCCTTGGGGTTGGGAAGATCCCCTGAAGAAGGGAAAGGCTACCCACTCCAGTATTCTGGCCTGGAGAATTCCATGAACTGTATAGTCCATGGGGTCGCAAAGAGTCAGACACGACTGAGCAACTTTCACTTTCTGTTGCTCCATATCCTTGTTGTTCTGTCCCATTTCTTCACTCTACAGCTTCCCTCTCTCCTCCCATATCTTAGCTGGCACCTCTCCAGCAGCTCTCTAAAACACATATTCTTATTTTCACATTAAAAAATTTATTATTCGAGTATAGATCTTGAGAAATCTGTATGCAGGTCAGGAAGCAACTGGACATGGAACAACAGACTGGTTCCAAATAGGAAAAGGAGTATGTCAAGGCTGTATATTGTCACCCTGCTTATTTAACTTCTATGCAGAGTACATCATGAGAAATGCTGGGCTGGATGAAGCATAAGCTGGAATCAAGATTTCTGGGAGAAATATCAATAACCTCAGATATGCAGATGACACATCACCCTTATGGACAGAAAGTGGAGAACTAAACAGCCTCTTGATGAAACAGAGAGGAGAGTGAAAAAGTTGGCTTAAAGCTCAACATCCAGAAAACTAAGATGATGGCATCCAGTCCCATCACTTCATGGAAAATAGATGGGGAAGCAGTGGAAACAGTGTCAGACTTTATTTTCTTGGGCTCCAAAATCACTGCAGATGGTGACTGCAGCCATGAAATTAAAAGATGCTTACTCCTTAGAAGGAAAGTTATGACCAACCTAGACAGCATATTCAAAAGCAGAGACATTACTTTGCCAACAAAGGTCCATCTAGTCAAGGCTCTGGTTTTTCCAGTGGTCATGTATAGATGTGAGAGTTGGACTATAAAGAAAGCTGAATGCTGAAGAGTTGATGCTTTTGAACTGTGGTGTTGGAGCAGACTCTTGAGAGTCCCTTGGACTGCAAGGAGATCCAGCCAGTCCATCCTAAATGAGATCAGTCATGGGTGTTCATTGGAAGGACTGATGCTGAAGCTGAAACTCCAATACTTTGGCCACCTGATGCGAAGAGCTGACTCATTTGAAAAGACCCTGATGCTGGGAAAGATTGAGGGCAGGAGAAAGGGACAACAGAGGATGAGATGGTTGGATGGCATCACTGACTCAATGGGCACAAGTTTGGGTGAACTCTGGGAGTTGGTGATGGACAAGGAGGCCTGGAGCGCTGTGGTCCATGGGGTCGCAAAGAGTCGGACACGATTGAGTGACTGAACTGAACTGACAGTTTTCTTATAATGTTGTGTTTGTTTCTGCTGTACAGCAGACTGAATCAGTTCTATATATACATACATCCTCTCTTTTTTTAGATTTCCTTCCCATTTAGGTCACCATAGAGCACTGAGTAAAGTTCCCTATGCTATATAGTAGTTTCTCAGTTATTTGTTTTGTACATGGTATCAACAATGTATATAAGTCAATCCCAATCTCCCAGTTTATTCCCCCCACCACTTCCCCTGTTGGTATCCTTAAATTTGTTCTCTACATCTATGGCTCTATTTCTGCTTTGCAAGTGAGTTATATGACATTTGTTTTTCTCTTTCTGACATTTCACTCTATATGACAGTCTCTGGATTCTCTTCAGAGCCTATAAATCTTTTGTCTTTTCACATGTTTTTATCTTCAGCCTAATCTTGAGTAATCTCTCTAAATATTCTTGGTTATGCAGATTTTTTTTGTTTAGATCAGCACTGCAATCCTAGCATGTAGTACTGGGTATGACCTATTATATGTTAAATATGTATTTAATGACTAAGTGAAGGATGTTAATTTCCTTTCTTTCTGGTTCTCCAGCTTCCCAACAAGAGACAGATGTGATGTTGATGAACTGGGTCTCATTTTCTATGACCTCCTAAAGTGAGGATTATTTTTATCTCCATTCTCACAACACTTTCCATATTTCTAGCTTCTGTTAACTGGTTCCACTTTCTGAAGCAGAATCTCTGGGTGTAATACCTTAAAAATCTAAATATCTTTGAGTATTTATAGCATGCATCCTGGGTAAATATTATATAACAATTCATCAAAATTTTATAACAATTGAAAAAGATGGCAAAAAAAAAGAACTGGAGTTGAAGCATGATAATTAATATAGAACACATGGAAAACAAACAGTAAACTATCTTGAAAACCTGTACAATGCAAATGTGTCTGTATATTTTGGTAGAGGTTTAACTTATTTACTGTTAGAATGAAAAAAAAATACATTAAAATATGAACACTACAAAAAGGTTAAAAATGCTGTAACTCTTGAAGTTACAAATAAGGAATTCTTGAAATGGTAACCAGTTAAGAACCAGGGCATTTCTTATCTGACAGGGAATGTTTACAGTATTCAGGGAGAAAAAACAACTCTGTAAAACTTAAATGCTCAATTTTTATTGCTCACAATTTATGATCCTTCAAGCTAACAATGAAAATTGACATTAAAGAAAGAGCTGGATTTGAGATAAAAGTTATTACAACTTCCTAAGTTTTTTGATGATTCTGTATCATTTTTAGGAAAGTGTGGACTTGTGGTATATTATGTTGTTTTTCCAATATCCTTTTCTCTAATTAGAAAAATTTCTAGGTATCAGTCAAGACTGATCCATTTTAAACGTGAAGTGAAAATATCATAGCCCATGTAGTACAGCTGCTTCTAAATGATTCATTTGACTTGGAATGAATGGTATGCTGGTAAATCTATCACAACTCATTTGCAGCATTTACCATTTCTATAGTGGAAATACTCCTACCATGGCCAATTTCCAGTGCCAATGTGACTTCACTAAGCATGGAGTTGGGAAGGAGTGACCAGTAGTAGGCCATTATGCAGTACATCCTCCATTTAGATAGGATAAATGTGAATAACCTTGAAGAATAGAAGATAGTAAAATATAGTAAAATACTCAGAAAGTAATAAAGTTTGAGTATTAACTTTTTTCTTACTATGATTATTTAATTCTGTTAATATAATTTAAATTTTAATAAACAACAGGTTTACAAAATTCCTGAAAAATTAAAAGTCGGTTCTTATGATTCAGGATAAGGCATCAAAAGCAAACTAAGAAACTCTCCAAAGGTAAACATGTTGAGGACAGTGTCCAAGTCTTTATACAGTGTTACTGTTCTCTATTGCATATCAAGTGTATTTTTATAGCTGTATATTACTATTAATATATAAGAGGAAGTGATCCATTCTCTCTGAAGTAGTACGGGTAACTGTCAAAATAGTAATTCCTTTGTTGTGCAGAAGCTTTTAATTTTAATTAGATCCCATTTGTTTATTTTTGCTTTTATTTCCAGTATTCTGGGAGGTGGATCATAGAGGATCCTGCTGTGATTTATGTCAGAGAGTGTTTTGCCTATGTTCTCCTCTAGGAGTTTTATAGTTTCTGGTCTTATGTTTAGATCTTTAATCCATTTTGAGTTTATTTTTGTGTGTGGTGTTAGAAAGTGATCAAGTTTCATTCTTTTACAAGTGGTTGACCAGTTTTCCCAGCACCACTTGTTAAAGAGATTGTCTTTACTCCATTGTATATTCTTGCCTCCTTTGTCAAAGATAAGGTGTCCATAGGTGAGTGGATTTATCTCTGGGCTCTCTATTTTGTTCCATTGATCTATATTTCTGTCTTTGTGCCAGTACCATACTGTCTTGATGACTGTGGCTTTGTAGTAGAGCCTGAAGTCAGGCAAGTTGATTCCTCCAGTTCCATTCTTCTTTCTCAAGATTGCTTTGGCTATTCGAGGTTTTTTGTATTTCCATACAAATCTTGAAATTATTTGTTCAAGTTCTGCGAAAAATACCGCTGGTAGCTTGATAAGGATTGCATTGAATCTGTAGATTGCTATGGCTAGTATACTCATTTTCACTCTATTGATTCGTCTGATCCATGAACATGGTCTATTTCTCCATCTATTAGTGTCCTCTTTGATTTTTTTCATCAGTGTTTTATAGTTTTCTATATATAGGTCTTTTGTTTCTTTAGGTAGATATATTCCTAAGTGTTTTATTCTTTTCGTTGCAATGGTGAATGGAATTGTTTCCTTAATTTCTTTTTCTACTTTCTCATTATTACAGTATAAGAATGCAAGGGATTTCCGTGTGTTGATTTTATATCCTGCAACTTTACTATATTCATTGATTAGCTCTAGTAATTTTCTGGTGGAGTCTTTAGGGTTTTCTATGTAGAGGATCATGTCATCTGCAAACAGAGAGAGTTTAACTTCTTCTTTTCCAATCTGGATTCCTTTTATTTCTTTTTCTGCTCTGATTGCTGTGGCCAAAATTTCCAGAACTATGTTGAATAGTAGTGGTGAAAGTGGGTACCCTTGTCTTGTTCCTGACTTTAGGGGAAATGCTTTCAATTTTTCACCATTGAGGATAATGTTTGCTGTGGGTTTGTCGTATATAGCTTTTATTATGTTGAGGTATGTTCCTTCTATTACTGCTTTCTGGAGAGTTTTTATCATTAAATGGATGTTGGATTTTGTCAAAGGCCTTCTCTGCATCTATTGAGATAATCATATGGTTTTTATTTTTCAATTTGTTAATGTGGTGAATTACATTGATTGATTTGTGGATATTGAAGAATCCTTGCATCCCTGGGATAAAGACCACTTGGTCATGGTGTATGATCATTTTAATGTGTTGTTGGATTCTGATTGCTAGAATTTTGTTGAGGATTTTTGCATCTATGTTCATCAGTGATATTGGTCTGCAGTCCACTTCACACCAGTCAGAATGGCTGTGATCCAAAAGTCTGGAAGCAATACATGCTGGAGAGGGTGTGGAGAAAAGGGAACCCTCTTACACTGTTGGTGGGAATGCAAACTAGTACAGCCACTATGGAGAACAGTGTGGAGATTCCTTAAAAAATTGCAAATAGAACTGCCTTATGACCCAGCAATCCCACTGCTGGGCATACACACCAAGGAAACCAGAATTGAAAGAGACACGTGTACCCCAATGTTCATCGCAGCACTGTTTATAATAGCCAGGACATAGAAACAACCTAGATGTCCATCAGCAGATGAATGGATAAGAAAGCTGTGGTACATATACACAATGGAGTATTACTTAGCCATGAAAAAGAATACATTTAAATCAGTTCTGATGAGATGGATGAAACTGGAGCCTATTATACAGAGTGAAGTAAGCCATAAAGAAAAACACCAATACAGTATACTAACACATATATATGGAATTTAGAAAGATGGTAATGATAACCCTGTTTGCGAGACAGCAAAAGAGACACAGATGTGTAGAGTGGACTTTTGGACTCTGAGGGAGAGGGAGAGGGTGGGATGATTTTGGAGAATGGCATTGAAACATGTATACTATCATGTAAGAAATGAATCACCAGTCTATGTTTGATGCAGGATACAGGATGCTTGGGGCTGGTGCATGGGGATGATCCAGAGAGATGATATGGGGTGGGGGGTGGGAGGTGGGAGGGGGGTTCATGTTTGGGAACTCATGTACACTCATGGTGGATTCATGCCAATGTATGGCAAAACCAATACAGTGTTGTAAAGCAAAATAAAGTAAAAATAAAAATTAAAAAAAATAGTAATTCCTAAATAATATTACCAAGGGTGAAGAAAAATTATTTAACTGAATGCATTTTGGACAGACATTGTAAGCCCGGGTGATGCATTCAGGGAAATAGATGGCGTGTTCCTAAAAGGATGAGATGTGCCAAGAGATGAGGTATCCTCTTGATTAAAATGTCTCATGTGATTGTTCCCAATGAGACCTTTTTTCTCTGATGTGATTTTAGGTTTTTGATCAAAGCCAAAAGAGATCAAAATGATCCTTTGGAATCAAAAATCTTATACATACACCCCCTCCCTCTCTAGCCTCCCTCCCCTCCCCCCATCCCATCCCTCCAGGTCAGTTTCAGACTGGGCTCCCTGTGCTGGCTAATTTGCATTATTGTATGGCAAAAGCCAATACAACACTGTAAAAAGACTTTTTAATTTAAATAAATAATTAAAACAAAAAGAACCAAAGATCTTTAGAAGAACACTCGGATGGGGAGTTTATCTTAGTAATTAAAATGACCCCAAGATGCATGTGAGCAGATGAAACACTGAGACAATGGACAAGTGGACAACCACGTGGAGGTGTTCAAACAGGCTTACTGCTCTGCCCAGTAATAAACACCATGTAAGCTGGGAAAGACTGATGACAACCAACATGAAACACTAGACTCTGTCAAGCATATCATCTTGCTGTTTGTTCCTTGCAAAGACATAAATTGACTCTCAGCCTTCTTGCCTACATTATAAAATGTCAGAGCAATTGTCAGAGTTAGGGCAGGCATTAAGAAAAACAGGTAACCAGCAAAATTAATATGTCAATTAGAAACTCTGAAAACATTCCAGTTTTTTCTGCTGTGCACAATCAGTCTTACTCCAAGTATTTTATTAACTGTGCTTCTCAAAAGTCAGTTTACTCTGTTTTTAAATACCACATACATACATACATATGCACATACACACACATACACATTTTGCAGCTAATAAAAGGGAAAAGAAATTCAGGGGGAAAGCAACAATGTGAATTATATCTCAATAAAGTTGCTAATAAAGTTAAAAGCAATAACAACTGATTTTAAAAGAGGAAAAAATGCACATCATATTCATAATCCTTTAAAAATCAAAGTAATTCAATTTCTAGTACAATGATATCACAGAGTTACTAAAACCATTATTGACAATTTATTGTTCCTCCCTTAGATTCCATTCATGTATTACATTACTCCAACGGCAGTACATGCTTCTACCATATAGCAAAATGACTCATTTCTATTGGTCATGAGGAAAATCAGTTAATTCTATGAAATAGCATTAATAATAATGCAACAAAAGCCAGCATTCAGAGCATGTAATCTTTATCATAACACTCTCAGCAACATTCACAGAGTGCTCTTTTGATATACAAACCACATCAAGTCACTTGCCTGATCAAAACCACCAATGCTTCTCATCATTCTTACTTGTTTATTCAGCTGTATTAGGTCTTAGTTGTGACACACGAGGTCTTTATTGCATCACTTGGGATTTTTCACTGTAGCACACGGACTCTTTAGTTGTGGTGGGCAGTATCAGCAGTTGCTGTGCACAGGCTTAGCTGCTCCCTGGCCTGCGGGACCATATTTCCCCAACCAGCTATCAAACCCATATCCCCTGCATTGCAAGGTGAATTCTTAACCACTGAATCCACCAGGGAAGATACCTCTTCACTCTTAAAAAAAAAAAAAATTCTAGCTGTTTTACGTAGTCTAAGAGGTCCTTCATCACCCACCCCATGCTCATATGTCCAACTTCACTTCCTGTTCCTCTGTCTCATTCTCACTCCTGTCCAGACACATGGGCCCTCTTGCTAGTTTACATACACACTAGGGCTCATTCTGTTTAGGCTTTCTGCATCTGTTGTTTTTTCTACCTTGATGTTCTTTGCCTTGATTCAACAGGGCACTCACCAAAATGATACCTACTCAAAGAGGACATTCTTGACAACACTGTCTAAAATAGTGCCATCATTCTTTCCCTACCTCTTTAGTATTTTTCAATAGCATTTAAGCAGCTTATTGACAGGAGATGTATTAATACATCATTTGTTATTGAACGTGTTTGACCGGAAATAGTTCAGCATTTACTTACAAAAAAATTGTTGACCACAGGTGTTAGTTTCTGCAAAAATCCCTTGTCAATAATGTGTTAATAATATGTGACTTGTTATAAATTTCTTACTTACTAGTTATGTCATTGAAATGTAGGTTTGACAATGGCCAGGGAACTATCTTTTTTACTCCACATCTCATATATGACACATATTAGGTAGATCATAAATAACTGTGGCTCTGGAATTTAGCCCCAAATCTGACTTATCTCAGAATCTATACCACCTTGATTCACCAAGCCATTTAATTTTGCATTATTTAGTATTGTTCTTCAAGAATTTATCTTTCCTAAGAGAACCCAAATAGACAGTGAAATGAATTTAGGGCACAATGTCTACTTGTCTTGATTTTGGAGATTTTTAACATGTTAAAATGATGTGGGGATAAGAATGTCCACCCTCACCACTCTAGTGCTGATAGTATCTGAATAATTCAAAATTAGAAATAATTCAACATTAGAATAATTTAAAATTATTCAGATAGTGTCTGAATAATTCAAAATTTAAAATAGTGATTAACATTACTATATAAATTGCCTAGTGAACGTATACTTGCATTTTATTGGGGTCTACAAATTCTGGAATGGAATTCATGCTTTATTTATGTTCATCTTTAGTAGATGATTACACCTTTTGGGGGAGTCTAGACACCTTGGATGATGCTGTGAAAGTGCTGCACTCAATATGCCAGCAAATTTGGAAAACTCAGCAGTGGCCACAGGACTGGAAAAGGTCAGTTTTCATTCCAATCCCAAAGAAAAGCAATGCTAAAAAATGCTCAAACTACCACACAATTGCACTCATCTCACACACTAGTAAAATAATGCTCAAAATTCTCCAAGTCAGGCTTCAGCAATATGTGAACTGTGAACTTCCTGATGTTCAAACTGGATTTAGAAAAGGCAGAGGAACCAAAGATCAAATTGCCAACATCCGCTGGATCATGGAAAAAATAAGAGAGTTCCAGAAAAACATCTATTTCTGCTTTATTGACTATGCCAAAGCCTTTGACTATGTGGATCACAATAAACTGTGGAAAATTCTGAGAGAGATGGGAATACCAGACCACCTGACCTGCCTCTTGAGAAACCTGTATGCAGGTCAGGAAGCAACAGTTAGAACTGGACATGGAACAACAGACTCATTCCAAATAGGAAAAGGAGTATGTCAAGGCTGTATATTGTCACCTTGTTATTTAACTTCTATGCAGAGTACATCATGAGAAACACTGGGCTGGAAGAAACACAAGCTGGAATCAAGATTGCCATGAGAAATATCAATAACCTCAGATATGCAGATGACACCACCCTTATGGCAGAAAGTGAAGAGGAACTCGAAAGCCTCTTGATGAAAGTGAAAGTGGAGAGTTAAAAAGTTGGCTAAAGCTCAACATTCAGAAAACGAAGATCATGGCATCCGGTCCCATCACTTCATGGAAAATAGACGGGGAAACAGGGGAAAGAGTGTCAGACTTTATTTTTTTAAGCTCCAAAATCACTGCAGAAGGTGACTGCAGCCATGAAATTAAAAGATGCTTACTCCTTGGAAGGAAAGTTATGAGCAACCTAGATAGCATATTGAAAAGCGGAGATATTACTTTGCCAACAAAGGTCCGTCTAGTCAAGGCTATGGTTTTTCCAGTGGTCATGTATGGATGTGAGAGTTGGACTGTGAAGAAAGCTGAGCACTGAAGAATTGATGCTTTTGAAGTGTGGTGTTGGAGAAGACTCTTGAGAGTCCCTTGGACTGCAAGGAGATCCAACCATTCCATTCTAAAGGAGATCAGCCCTGGGATTTCTTTGGAAGGAATGATGCTAAAGCTGAAGCTCCAGTACTTTGGCCACCTCATGCGAAGAGTTGACTCATTGGAAAGGACTCTGACGCTGGGAGGGATTGGGGGCAGGAGAAGAAGAAGACAACAGAGGATGAGATGGCTGGATGGCATCACCGACTCGATGGACGTGAGTTTGAGTGAACTCTGGGAGTTGATGATGGACAAGGAGGCCTGGCATGCTGCAATTCATGGGATCGCAAAGAGTCAGACATGACTGAGGGACTGAACTGAAGTGAGACACCTTGGGGGCTCCCTAGGTAGCTCAGTGGTAAAGTGCCAATGCCAGACTGGCAAGTTCAATCCTTGGGTTAGCCTTGGGTTGGGAAGATCCCTTGGAGAAGAAAATGGCAACCCACTCCAGTATTTTTGCCTGGGAAATCCCATGGACAGAGAAACCTGACAGGCTACAGTCTATGGGCCAGTAAAAGAGTCAGACACGACTTAGCAACTAAACAACAACAAAGACACCTTAGAATGGAAGGACTTACATATGTTTTCAAGTTCAATAAATACTGTCAAATAATTTTCCAATGTGGTTCTACCAATTTATATTCCTACCAGGAATAAAGGAGAGTATCCTTACATTTGATGGGCTCTGTATTTTTCATTCAGTTTTTTAGTTGATGTGTAGGGCAGTGTTTTTGCACTTACTTGCCACACACCTTGGGCAACACACTCTTCTGTACCTGAGTTTCCTTGTCTGTAAAATGGGGAGAAACAGAGCACATTGTTTTTGAGAAATAAAAGAATAATCCACACCAAGTTTTTAGTGCAGTAACAGGTACAGAATACACCAGTGCAAATATTATGGGCCACACATCATAATCATTGCCATCACCATTGTTAATGGAGGGACTATTAAGCATTCAACAGCAAAAAAGCAATTTTCTAGACAAAGAGACCAGCTTGTGCAAAGACAGAAAGGCAGAAAAGAGCCTTCTATGTTTGAAGCACAGTGAGACATTTCCTCTTTCACTCCATGGATGTTTGGCCAGGGTGAGAGACAGAAATGTTTGACTAGTAACTAACTCAATTGTTCAGTTTTAAAGAGAGAGTTGTTAAGTGGCCATTTCATTGAGAAGATTGTGCATCTCAAACAAGAAGCAAATAGTCAGTTATTTAAAACAGGGTGCGTCATGGGTGTCTCTTCCATAAGAATGAACTCAGAACAGGGCCTGCACTGTGCAGGGGATAGATTTGCTTTCTGTTTGACTAGTGGGGCTTTTTCTTAGTTTCCTTTTCAGATAAATGCGTATTATTAGAAAAGCCATGGAAAGCCCCTTTCTTTGCAGGTTAGAATATTTCTGCATCCCCCAGTATAGACAGTATCCCTGGTTGCTTTCAATGGAGTACAGAATCTTGTTCTTGTCTCATTGGATTTCGCCTCTGAGCAGTGTGCCTGGCAGCCTACTACAACGAGAAGCTTCCCAGACCAAAGGCCTATTAGGTGCAGTTGTGCCCAGCCATTAACCAGCACAGCTCATAGACTCCAGAGAGGTTTCCCTGAACTACAGTTGAGTGGGCTTTGCATTTTGAAGGTTTCCTGTTGGTTTTATGCCTTGACCCTGAGCTTTTAAGACTAATGGACTCTCCAACTCACTTCCCCTGCTTCCCTTCCTGGGATTGGAAATCATAGTCACTGACTTTTGAGCACTGAGAGTGAAAGTTGGCTTTGGCTGAAAGGGTTTCACATGGGAAGGTGGAGCACCAATGTGAGAGCAAAACATTTGCACAGATCTTGCCTTGCTTTTAGGATGCTGAGACCAATATTCTGGCCTCAGACCCACTGGCTGGCCCTTATTCTGAGCATCATGTGACACAGATGTTTAAGGTTCATTGCACTGAAGCCAGAAAGAAATCCTCTTCTGTAGGAAGACAGGAAAGTGATCATGAACCTGGAGAAAGGAGTTCTCTTTTCACTAGACTGGAACCTTAGTATTCCCAGTGTGGCCTTGGGGAGAGGGGAGGGGAAGCATAAGGGAAAGCCTTACACTGCATTGGCTAAGAGTAGAAGGAACAGGTTCCAACCACAATTCTTCTGCTAATTAATTCTATGGCTTTAGGCAAGTCATGTAACCACTCTCAGCCTATTTGTTCATCTGTGAAAGATCTGACTTCATATGGTTGATGTAAAGACTTCAACACAAGAAAAGAACACAGCAGTGGCTGGCACAGAGCAAGAATTCAATAACCAGTGCCTATTATATTCAATGTTCTCTTTCCCTACCCTCTTTTCAATGGTTGACCTTGGCTATTCCTTTAAGTCTTGTTCAGATATCTCTTCTGATTTATCCAGTAGCAGCTTCTACGGCCCTGATTGTAGCATTTATTATCTGCTGCAGTGCTCTGTTGCTCAGTCATATCCAACTCTTTGTGACCACATGGGGACCATAACCTGTCAGGTTCCTCTACCCATGGAATTTTCCAGGCAATAATACTGAAGAGGGCTACCATTTCCCACTCTGGGGGATCTTCCTGACCCAAGGATTGAACCCGCATCTATTGCGTTTCCTCTACCTAAAGACACAAATCTCTGAGTTCTTTATGCTTAAGGAATTTAGGTAGTGGGATAAGGAACTTCTGCCCTTCTGAAATGACTGATCACCAGATATTTAGCAAACACATAGCGTGAACTCGACACTTCAGAGCACACAGAGAGGAAAACTTTATGGTTCATGATTTAAAGAAGTCAACTGATTTATTACAAAAAAAAAAATACTTTTAAATAAGCACTCATGAAACTGCAAAACAATACAAGATACAATAGAATTAAGGGACTCTTTTTTTCTGTAACTCCTTCTGTGTCATGGCCACTACAATAAGTCCTGTGCAGATGTTACCTTTATTTTACCTTTAATCTTTACAACAAGATATGGAAAATCAGTTCTGATTCTGAAAACTATACATACACAATCTTTGCGAAAAACAAATAAACCTGCCCAGTAAGCCTCAAAACTGTTGAGGAAGACAAAAATGACAAAAAGTTTGAGAAAGTGTCACAGTCAAGTGGAGTCTAAGGAGATATTACAAGTAAATTAAACCAAGTATCTCTTTGATAGGATCTTGGAATAGAAAAAGAATATTGGGCAAAAACTGAGGAAATATGAATAAATATGGACTCTAGCTAAAAGTAATGTATCAATCTTGGACATTAATCATAAGAAATGTGCTATATTAATGTAAGATATTAATAATTGGAGAAACTATGTGGGGAGTATATGTGAATTCTGCTATCTGTTCAGTTTTTCTATAAATCTAAAACTGTTCTGAAAGTGAAAGAAGAGAGTAAAAAAGTTGGCTTAAAGCTCAACATTCAGAAAACTAACATCATGGCATCCAGTCCCATCACTTCATGGCAAATAGATGGAGAAGCAGTGGAAACAGTGGCAGACTTTTTTTTTTTTTGGCTCCAAAATCACTGCAGATGGTGATTGTGGCCATAAAATTAAAAGATGCTTACTCCTTGGAAGGAAAGTTATTTCTAACCTAGACAGCATATTAAAAAGCAAAGACATTACTTTGCCAACAAAAGTCCGTCTAGTCAAGGCTCTGGTTTTTCCAGTAGTCATGTATGGATGTGAAAGTTGGACTACAAAGAAAGCTGAGCACCGAAGAATTGATGCTTTTGAACTGTGGTGTTGGGGAAGACTCGAGAGTCCTGTGGACTGCAAGGAGATCCAACCAGTCCATCCTAAAGGAGATTAGTCCTAAGTATTCATTGGAAGGACTGACATTGAAGCTGAAACTCCAATACTTTGGCCACCTGATGCAAAGAGGTGACTTATTGGAAAAGACCCTGATACTGGGAAAGATTGAAGGCAGGAGGAGAAGGGGATGACAGAGGAGGAGATGGTTGGATGGCATCACCAACTCAATGCGCATAAGTTTGGGTGCACTCTGGGAGTTGGTGATGGACAGGGAGGCCTGGCATGGTTCATGGGGTCGCAAAGAGTTGGACATGACTGAGCAACTGAACTGAACTGAACTGAAAACTGTTCTAGGGACTCCCTTAGCAGTCTAGTGGTTAAGAATCCACATTGCTATGCAGGGCACACTGGTTCAATCCCTGGTCTGGGAAGATTCCCCATGCCACATGGCAACTAAGCCCATGGGCCACGACTGCTGAGCCTGTGCACCTAGAGCCTGTGCTCTACAACAAGAGAAGCCCTTGCAGTGAGAAGCCCCTGCATCACAGCTAGGGAGTAGCCCACTTTTCCACAACTAGAGAAAACCTGTGTGCAGTGATGAAAAGCCAGTGCAGCCAAAAGAAATAAATAACAATAAAAAGTATTCTAAACAGTAGTCTATTAATAAAAATATATAATAGGAAACCTGAACAGACCTATAACAAGAAAGGAAACTGAATTAGAAATTAAATTTCATTTACAGTTCCATCCCAAAACTCCAACATAATTAATAATAAATTGAAAAAAAGTAGTGTCAGACTTGTACACCAAAAACTACAAAATATTGTTAAAAAATTAAGGAAAATCTACAAAAATAGAAAGAATTCCATGTTTGTGGACTGGAAGACTTAGTATTACTTCAATGGTCATAATCCTCAAATTGATCTATGAATTGAAATAAATCCCTACCAAAAACTAACTTGCTTTTTAAAAATAAATTGGTAAACTGATCCTAAAATTCATATATAAATGTAAGGGAACCTAAGTAGTCAAAACAACTTCAAAAAGAAAAGAGAGCGATCACACTTAGTGTCACCACATCTGCCAATTTCTTTTGCCATGGAAGGTAACATATTTGCACATTGCACTAATGGTAAAGAAACCAGGAGATGTAAGAGACTCATGTTCGATCCCTGGGTCAGGAAGATCCCATGGAGTAAGAAATGGCAACCACTCTATCTTGCTTGGAGAAATCCATGAACAAAGGAGTGTGGCAAGTTATGGTCCATGGAGTCGCAGAGTCAGACACAACTGAAGCGACTTAGCACACAGCAGTGTTAGACTGTAGACATCTTTGGATACAGATGATGGCATTATTCAGCCTAACACAGACGCTTTAGCCATACAGAGCCACTCTCCATTCCCCCAGTGCATCCCATCTTTCATGTCTCTAGCTCCCTGCTCACCTCATCTCTATCAGTCAAGACTGACAGTTCTCTACCATCTCTTAGTGAACGACTTCTGTACCATCAGTGCTCTACTCAAGGGTAGCCTCTCTTGTGAAGTCTTCCTCTACTTTCTTCTTCTCTCCAAAAACTCAGGGTGGAATGAATACTTCCCTCTCTATTAATAGCTATGATTCATGAAGATTTGTTCAGCTGTTAAAATTACTATAGTCCATTATACAGATAGGTATGCCAGGCCTCTAATGACTTATTTTCTCAGTCATTACCAGCAGTGATCTGAAGCAAGGTAGAAGCTTGGCAAGGGTAATGAAGATACTTTTTTAGCTGTCGTAAGCTACTTGTCTTCCACAACTAATATCACTGAGAGATTTTTCCTAGGCCCACCCACTCCACAGGTTCACCTGCAAAGACAGCTCATGTCCAACTGAGCTGCCTGTGCCTTTAAGTAAAATCAATTAAGGCATTTGCACGCATGTGAAAAGTGACCATGGCTAAGAAACTATCTCATTATGATTGATTTCCCCATAAAAATGACTTTCCTGTTAAAGACTCAGATTTCCTATTAAAAGTTGGATCCCCCTAGAAACAGCTGAAGAGACTGTACTTGGCATTTGCAGTGTATCCTTCATTGTACTGACCTTGTTATATTTTTTTAAGTGGAGAGTTGAGATCCATGGGAACTTCAGTTATGTAACGTGGCTCCTAATGGAAAGCTGTATCACCCGCTTATGAAAAACACACACACACACAGAACATTCGTGTCAGCTTCCAGTATCATTTCATCATTCTGCCTGGTGTTAACAGTTATTTGTAAGCTGGCCTTATCCGCTTTACCTACATGCTGTAATTGCTGAAGGCAGAGATTCTCTGTTCTGCTCTTCTCACTTTATCTTAGCAATTGTCTGATGTAGATTAGAAAATAAATGTCTATCAATATGAATGAATGAACAATGCTTGGAATGTGTTTATAAAGCTAAACCCCAGTGTTTCTCCCTCTACAACAGAAAATATCAATATTCTATGAATGTCTAATAGGGTTCCTACCTTATCCTCCTTTTCCCATTCCTTTCCTGGTTTTAGCACTGAAAAACCCTTTTCCTGAGAACCCTCTTCCTCTTGGGCGTGCATACTAAGTCACTTCAGTCGTGCCTGACTCTTTGCGATCCTATGGTCTGTAGCCTGCCAGACTCCTCTGATCATGGGATTCTCCAGGTAAGAATACTGGAGTGGGTTGCCATTCCCTTCTCCAGGGGATCTTCCCTACCTAGGGATTGAACCCAGGTCTCCGCTTTGCAGGCAGATTCTTTACCATCTGAGTCACCAGGGAAGCTCCTCCTCTTAGACTTAGACACACTGAGATAGGTGGTCACCATAATTTCTAAGTACTCTGCTAGTACAAACTCACAAACTCAGATGCCTTCAGAGACTCTGAGGTAATGAGAATGAGAGGTAACCAGGCTTAAGGACAAACTGGAAACCAGCCAGAAGATATTCAGCTATGAACAAAAGCTGTCAGTGAGCTCAGTTAGCTTGATGGCCTGCATTGCAGCCTGTGGGACAGCAGTGCTGCCAGAGTTAACAGAAGAAGGAGAAGGGATAGTTCCATTTTATATTCAACCATTTTTTTTTACAAAAAATCAAAACCATTAATTTTGCAACTACCAAAAATTTACTATATCAGCCTCCATTTTCTTATATATGAAGTTAATATGTAGTAAGTATGTACTGGATACACAGAATTGTGAGCATTAAATTAGATCAAAAACACATAATGCAAATAGTTTTTATTAAAAAAAATAACATGTGGTAAAAACATTGGATTGTGAATTTGGAACCTGGTTTTACTTGTTTCATAAGCTTAAAGAATTCTTTTAATATCTGTGGATCTCAGGTTTCCCATCAAAAATATAAGCAGGCTTGACAGCTAATTGCTGTGGTACATTATATTATTAGGATCTGATTTCCTGGAGAGCACTTTCTGGAAGGAAACTCGGTGCTAGGGATTAAGAACTCTGGCTTAGGGATCACACAGACCCAGGCTCTGATCCTGTTTCTGTCATTTGATAGATGCGTAAGTAACCATAAGTAAATTCTTTAACCTCTTCTTGACTAACTTTCCTTACCTATAAAAATGGTGATTTTAATTATGACTACCTCATGTGGTTTCTGACATCAAGAGGACCAAATGAAATAATGCATGTAAAGATATTAACATGGAAAATGCAAATAGATATTAGCTTATGCCATTATTAAAATCTCCATGACTAATATACACAAATGATCAAATCTAGTAATTAAAAGATGTTGAAAACAGAGTGCTTGCTAGTTTGGAATTCTAACTCTTTCCTTTCATTTCCTAATGTTTAGGCAAAATAAAAGTTAAACACTTTAAACTTTAACACAAAATTATAACTCAATTATACTTATTTTTTTTTAGTTTAACCCTTTTAACTACCACGTTGTTAGCCCTTTTACACTATATACAAAGCTCCTGTGTCCAGAAACAAAGTTATCCTGAAGCTTTCTTTACTCTCAGTCTCTCCTGTGGTTATAGAATTCATTATAGGATGTTAGTTCCTCTTCTTTCGAGCAGTTTTTTCCTTTTCTTTGCAGTATAGTAAAAAGAAAAAAGTGGCTTCCCATGACTATCCTCTCCCTGATTTCCTTCCAGTTTCCTTTCTCTCTTTACTTAGAAGCCAGAGCATGCAACTCAATTTTGAATTAAAATCTGAGATTACACATCAATCTCTAAACACTGCTGTTTTTGCTGGTGATGGAATTAACAAGCATTCAGTTCATTCACTCATGAAGCTGCTTCTAATTTTTTAAAACCTTTTTGTCTTTCTTCCAGAGCTGATGTTTTAAAACACAATAAAACTGAATTTAATTTGGCATTTAAAACATCATAAAGGATGTTTGTGTGTGTGCATTAGTATGTACTGGGTATTTTCTAGAAGTCTACTTTGAGACAGCACTTTAAGTGTGTGTGTGTGTGTGTGTGTGTGTGTGTGTGTGTGTTTAAAGGCATTTAAGTAGTTCCAGCTGTTTAAGACTCAGAGATGCAGGGAGACCTTGCCATTTTAGGTGACCTTCAATTAAAGCTTGCTAATGGATCAAATTTGTCTTCACCCTCCACAGGAGTTTGTTAAGGGTCTAGCCATATGGGTCCTGGGTAATGGACAAATCAGCACCAAATTAAACTAACATTATTACTGTGGGTTAATTGTGTAGGAACAGACCTGGACTTACTATGCAAACATCTTTGGGTAAGTGAAGGCCAAATAACATTATACAGATAAAAGTTTCTCAGGTCATTGAATAAACATAATAGGTGAGATATTGTATTATCATAGGATATATCAGTTCAGTTCAGTTCACTCACTCAGTCATGTCCAACTCTTTGCGACCCCATGAATTGCAGCACGCCAGGCCTCCCTGTCCATCACCAGCTCCTGGAGTTCACTCAGACTCACATCCATTGAGTCCATGATGCCATCCAGCCATCTCATCCTCTGTCGTCCCCTTCTCCTCCTGCTCTCAATCCTTCCCAGCGTCAGAGTATTTTCCAATGAGTCAACTCTTCAACTCAGGTGGCCAAGGTACTGGAGTTTCAGCTTTAGCATCATTCCTTCCAAAGAAATCCCAGGGCTGATCTCCTTTAGAATGGACTGGTTGGATCTCCTTGCAGTCCAAGGGACTCTCAAGAGTCTTCTCCAACACCACAGTTCAAAAGCATCAATTCTTTGGCACTCAGCTTTCTTCACAGTCCAACTCTCACATCCATACATGACCACTGGAAAAACCATAGCCTTGACTGGACAGACCTTAGTCAGCAAAGTAATGTCTCTCCTTTTCAATATGCTATCTAGGTTGGTCATAACTTTTCTTCCAAGAAGTAAGCATCTTTTAATTTCATGGCTGCAATCACCATCTGCAGTGATTTTGGAGCCCCAAAAAATAAAGTCTGACACTGTTTCCACTGTTTCCCCATCTGCACTCAATATGCCAGCAAATTTGGAAAACTCAGCAGTGGCCACAGGACTGGAAAAGGCCAGTTTTCATTTCAATCCCAAAGAAAGGCAAGGCCAAAGAATGCTCAAACTACCACACAATTGCACTCATCTCACACATGAGTGAAATAATGCTCAAAATTCTCCAAGTCAGGCTTCAGCAATATGTCAACTGTGAGAGTCCATATGTTCAAGCTGGTTTTAGAAAAGGCAGAGGAACCAGAGATCAAATTGCCAACATCCTCTGGATCATGGAAAAAGCAAGAGAGTTCCAGAAAAACATCTATTTCTGCTTTATTGACTATGCCAAAGCCTTTGACTGTGTGGATCACAATAAACTGTGGAAAATTCTGAAAGAGATGGGAATACCAGAGCACCTGACTTGCCTCTTGAGAAACCTGTATGCAGGTCAGGAAGCAACAGTTAGAACTGGACATGGAACAACAGACTCGTTCCAAATAGGAAAAGGAGTACGTCAAGGCTGTATACTGTCACCCTGCTTATTTAACTTGTATGCAGAGTACATCATGAGAAATGCTGGACTGGAAGAAGCACAAGCTGGAATCAAGATTGCCAGGAGAAATATCAATAACCTCAGATATGCAGATGATACCACCCTTATGGCAGAAAGTGAAGAGGAACTCGAAAGCCTCTTGATGAAGGTGAAAGAGGAGAGTGAAAAAGTTGGCTTAAAGCTCAACATTCAGAAAACTAAGATCATGGCATCTGGTCCCATCACTTCATGGGAAATAAGATATATGGTAGACAGAAATGCCAGGTTCAAAACAGCTCTTCCATAACAATCATTACCATAGTTACATTGCAAATGTCACTTCAGTACAAAGTTGCCCATTTAAACCTTGCACTTATGGTGCAACTTTCAAAATTAATTTTTTGAAAATTAAAATGAAAACACAAAAGACTCTGAGTTACCAAAACAATCTTGAGAAAGAACAGAGCTGGAAGAATCATGTGA
This sequence comes from Capricornis sumatraensis, assembly GCF_032405125.1. Taxonomy (NCBI): domain Eukaryota; kingdom Metazoa; phylum Chordata; class Mammalia; order Artiodactyla; family Bovidae; genus Capricornis; species Capricornis sumatraensis. The sequence continues at coordinate 37,504,171 of NC_091079.1, forward strand.
ATTCAGACTATATTACAAAGCTACAATAGTTAAAGAAGTATGGTACTAGCTCAAAATCAGACATATAGATCAACAGAACAGGATAAAGAACTCAGAAATAGCGTCATGCACTTATCATCAATTAATGTACAACAAAAGAGGAAAGAATATACAATGGAGAAAAGACAGTCTCTCAATAAGTGGTGCTGGGAAAACTGGATAGCTACATATAAAAGAATGAGACTAGAACATTCTCTAATACCATATACAAAAATCAAATATAAATTAAAGACCTAACTGTAAGACCAGATACTATAAAACTCCTGAAAGAAAACATATGCAGGACACACTTTGACACAAATCACAGTAACATTTTCTTGGATCTCTTTCCTAGAATAATAGAAAGAAAAGCAAAAATAAACAAATGGGGCCTAATTAAACTTGAAACCATTTGCACAGCAAAGGAAACCATAAATAAAATGAAAAGACAATCTATAAAATGGGAGAAAATATTTGCAAATGATGTGACTGACAAGGGATTACTTTCCAAAATATACAAAGAAACCATACAGCTTAACATTAAAAAAAAAAAAACTAATAAAAAATTGGACAGAAAACCTAAATATACATTTTTCCAAAGAATACGTACAGGTAACCAACTGGCACATATTGGTTGTATCACTAACCAACTTTATCACTACTAGAGAAATGCTAACCAAAAACACAATGAGGTATCACTTCACATCAGTTCGAGTAGTGCTCTTCAAAATGTCTACAAATAACAGATGCTGGAGAAGGTGTGGAGAAAAGGGAAGCCTTCTACACTGTTGATGAGAATGTAAATTGATGCAGTCACTATGAGCACATAATGCTACTGCTGCTGCTAAGTCGCTTCAGTCATGTCTGACCCTGTGTGACCCCATAGACAGCAGCTCACCAGTCTCCTCTGTCCCTGGGATTCTCCAGGCAAGAGCTCCAGGCAAAAGCACTGGAGTGGGTTGCCATTTCCTTCTCCAGAGCACATTATGAAGATTACTTAAAAAACTAAAAATAGAGTTACTATATGATCTAGTAATCCACTTCTGAGCATATATCCAAAGAAAACTAATTTAAAAAGATATACGTACCTAATATTCATATCAGCACTGTTTATAATAGCCAAAACATGGAAACAACCTAGATGGCTGTCTACAGATGAATGGATAAAGAAGGTATAATACAGAAAAACACACAATGGAGTATTACTCAGCCACAAAAATGAATAGAATAATGCTATTTGTAGCAAGATGAATGGACCTAGAGATTATCATACTAAGTGAAGTAAGTCAAAGACAAATACCATGTGATATTACTTATATGTAATTTTAAAAAATGATACAAATGAACTTATTTACAAAATAGAAATAAACTTACAGACATAGAAAACAAACTTATGCTTAACAAAGGGGAAAGTAGGAGGGGATAAATTAGGAAATCGTGCTTAACAGAGGCATACTACTATATATAAAACAGATAAATAATCAGGACTTACTGACTAGCACAGGGAATTATATTCAATACCTTGTAATACCCTATAATGGAAAAGATTCTGAAAAAAGAATATATATAAAATATATGTATATGGATGTGAATGTGTGAGTGCTCAGTTGCTTCAGTTGTGTCCAACCCCATGGACTGCAGCCTGCCAGGCTCCCCTGTCCATCGGATTCTCGTGGCAAGAATACTGGAATGGGTTGTAATGCCCTTCTCCAAAGTATCTTCCTGACTTAAGGATTGAACCCGCATCTCCTTGTCTACTCTAGTAGATTACAGGTGGATTCTTTATTGCTGAGCCACCAGGGAATCCCCATGTATATGTACATGTATAACTAAATTACATTGTAAATCAACTATACAACTGAAACATTGTAAACCAACTATATTTCAATTTCAAAAAACATAAAATTAAAAAATAAAATCTTTATCATCTAAATATTAAAAAAATCTTATAGTCGAAATGATGCTTGATATTATTTATATTATTTGGAATTTTATTGAATTTTTAGCTTTATTTAATTTGTAACTTAATTTAGATTTTGTAGTCATAAAATAATTATAAGCATATAAAGTACTTAACTGGTTTTATATTTATGTGTCTTTATATAGCATAATAACTGTTATTTAAGTCAATGTTGGGGATCCAAAACAATTTTTTTTCTTTTTAAATGCCTCATAATATTAAAAACATTGCTTAAGTCTGAGAAACACTGGTTAAAAGTGTCACTGAAAGAGGCAAAGAAGAAAATATTTATAGATGAACATAGAACAGAACAGTAAATAAAGATACAGGATTTAATATCAGCTGTACTTAAATTTCAGCTCCAGTTCTACATTAAATAAATCATGGGGTTTTACTTTTCTAAATCTTTGTTTTCCCAAATGAAAATGAGAATGACAACAGGAATTATCTCATGCAGTTGCTATGATGACTCACTGAGATAACCTTTATAAAGGGCTTCACCCTTTGAGAGGCAGGATGGGGGTATAGTCAATATTGTGAATGATGTACAGAGACTTCTGGGTACAGATCATGGCCATACTATTTGCTAACTGTATGGGAAGTTACTTGACCTCTTCGTACCTCAGTTTTCTCATTTGCAAAATGGGAACAATACAAATGCCAACCTTATGGGGTTGTTATAATGAAAACTGAGTTAACTAAGGCAAAGCACACAGGGCATGGCCATGGTAAGCACCCTATGAGTGCCTCTTATTACTGTTAGTGCAGAGTTTGATGTATAGATCTCGATAAAGTTAGTTGATTTTAAAGTAAGTGTTAGCTTAGTTTGGGGACCAGACCAAGATCCATTCCACTTGGAAGAATTATGACTATGGTCTTATAAAATGATCACCTGGGCTAGAAAATTAGACATAAAAACAATTGAGGCTGAACTAGTGGCCAATGGAGTATAGATATAGTTGATGAATAGAAAGAGGGTCCACAGACATTAGGAAGGTAAAATGTGGTGCTAAAGTATGAGGTAGCTAGTCTAATTTGGAATGGAAAAGAGTGTGCCAGCATGAGTTTCAAATTTGTCTGTAGTGGGGTCTCCAAGAAGAGAAAAGAGAATCAAGAAAATGAGATTTTAGAAAGAATTTCTGAGCGTCTGCTTTTCTGGTTGTCCTTGTTGTTGCTGTTGCTCAGTCGCTCAGTCATGTCCATTTCTTTGTGACCCCATGGACTGCAGCACCCCAAGCTCTCCTATCCTTCACTGTCTTCTTGAGTTTTCTCAAACTCATGTCCATTGAATCAATGATGTCCTATTCCTGTTCATATAGAGACACATCAGTGCTTTTGGAGAGAAGAGTGATGGTAGGAACAATTACAAACAAAAATCTATTTTATAGAGAAATTTGAAACTCATTTGGACATACCTTGATATTCATGTAGAAAAAGAACTGAAAGCAAGACCAATATACACTTTGGTATATTGGGGACTTTAGGGGAAAACGGGGATGCCCGTATTTGGAGACAAAGGCAGCTGATCTCTTAGAGAGGTATCAGAAAAAAGGAGAGAACCAAGAGTCATATCCTACTTGATTAAATTTGTTCAGGAGTATATTTGAGATGCTACTCTGTTTCAGAACACCCTGGAGTAGACTTTTCTGGTAGTTGGCCTTCTGCAATTGCAAGAAATTCTGAAAGTCAGATAACTGTCAGGAAATATTTTTAGTAACTAAACAAGAAGAGTTCAATGATCTGCATTCCTCTAATAATTAGTGATGTTGAGCATCTTTTCCTGTGCCTCTTGGCCATCTGTATGTCTTCTTCAGAGAAATGTTTATTTAGGTCTTGTACCCTTGTTTTGATTGGGTTGTTTGTTCTTTTTTAATATTGAGCTTCATGAATTATATATGTATATGTGTTGCTGTTGCTAAGTTACTTCAGTCGTGTCCAACTCTGTGCGATCCCATAGACAGCAGCCCACCAGGCTCCCCCATACCTGGGATTCTCCAGGCAAGAAGACTGGAGTGGGTTGCCATTTCCTTCTCCAATCCATGAAAGTGAAAAGTAAAAGTGAAGTTGCTCAGTCATGTCCGACTCTTCGCGACCCCATAGACTGCATCCTACCAGGCTCCTCCATCCATGGGATTTCCCAGGCAAGAGTACTGGAGTGGGGTGCTATTGCCTTCTCCGGTATATATGTGTACATATAGCTAATTCACTATGTTGTACAGCAGAAACCAACACAACATTGTAAAGCAGTTGTGCTCCAATAAAAAAAAAGAAGGGTTCAATGGAAAACAAACAAATGAGTATGTTTTGGGAGAGAATGTTGCAACCCCCCCATCCATCTTCTAGACGAGAAAAGAAATGCAAACTTTTCAGGTAAACCTTGCCACTGAAGCAGTTTTGCTACCATTTAAAGGCTAGTGGTTCAGACAATAAAGAATCTGCCTGCGATGAGGGAGACCCAGGTTTGATCCCTGGGTTGGGAAGGTCCTCTGGAGAAGGGAATAACTACCCACTACAGTACTTTTGCCTGGGGAATCCCATGGACAGAGGAGCCTGGTGGGCTACAGTCCATGAGTTGCAGAGTCAGACATGACTAAGTGAGTAACACAAAGGCTCTCTTATTCTTTATCTGTTGCACACTCAGAGATAGTGTTGTAGAAATAGCTATATCACTACCATTTATGGGCAGACTGTAGACTCAATGACCATATTTGGTTTCTTCAAATCTTGCTGTATTTTCTTTGAAAGAAAACCCTGGGACAATCTTCATTCTCTTCTTCCCACTGGACAGTCTCTCCTGGAAAAAAAAGAAATGAGGTTCTGAAAAGTGTCATTGACAGAAAACTAACTGAATTATATTAAATTGAAAGAGACAGTTGACTGGGGAATAAATTAGTTTCTGTTCATCACATTAGGGACAGTTATAGTCAATAAAGTGTCAGAGTCAGGAATCAGAGTCAAGATTTGGGTTCTTTCTACTATCAGTGAAAAAAATCAGAAGAGAGAGATGGGGATCTTTGGGGAACTTAACTTTGTTTCATCTTAATTTTCACTTTTTCCTCTCTTTCCCAGAATATTCGTTTCAGTTTTATTAAGGGTGTTTTCCAGATAATTTTTGTCCCCTCCCCCTGGCAAGTTGCTGTCATGAGTCACAAGCAAATCTCTGAGGAGTAACTGCCAACGGCTGATGGTTCCACCCTAGTTCATCTCTGATTGACAGACTCCCTTTAGTCCCTATAGACCAGTAAAGGGGAACAATGCCTTGGGCCAAACATCCAGAACATTCTGAAAGCATTTCCTTCACTTAGACTCTGGTTAAGTCTGACAAATATGTGGGAACATTACAGAGAGACCCGACATGTTTCATGCAGCTCCTTGGGGCAGTTGGCCTGTGGCCATAGGAGAGGAGAGAAAACTGGTCAACTGCCCAGGAGGAAGTGGGTCCATAAATAGCTGGTTGCACTTCCAGGCTAAAAAGGCACCTTCTCCAGATAACAGCAAAAGTACTGACAAGCATTTACTCATCTAAGCATTTGCCATTTGTAAGAATCTTCCATGTCCTCGATGTAATTTAATCTTTAAAACAACTCTATGAGGTAAGCACGTCAGGCTTCACGAGCCACTTTACAAAGCACTAACCTCAAGCCTAGGAAAACCTAGAATTTTCCACCCAGATGACAGAAGTTATAAAAAGCAGAAGAATGTCTCAAGGCAAGGTCCTCTTGCTCTAAAGCAGTTGTCTTTTTACTAGTGTAATAGTTTCCAAAACATGGTCCCCGAACCAGCAGTATCAGCATCATTTGAGAACATGTTAGAAATGTAAGTTCTGAAGCCCCCTCTCAAAGACCCACTGAGTCAGATCCTGAGGTTGAGCCCAGCAATGTATTCCAACAAGCTCTCCAAGTGTGTCAGTTACCCTCTACAGTTTCAGAACTGTTGTGCCAATGCCTGCATCCTAAATGAGGCTTGAGGCTTCTGATTTATCACAGGCTATGTGTTTGGAGAAGGAAATGGCAACCCACTCCAGTATTCTTACCTGGGGGAATTTATGGACAGAGAGAGGAGACGGGCAGGCTACAGTCCATGGGGTCGCAAAAATTAGGGCACCAGTGAGTGACTATCACTCACTTACTCACTCACTCACTCACATACGTTTGGAAAGACTAAGGTAAATGTTGGATTTGTCAATTGATTTGACTTCCCTGTTAAAATTTAATATAGGTTAATAAAATATATCAACATTTTATGGAAACAAGAAGGCATAAATTAACGGATCTTCAAAGGATTCAGAACCATGTGGCAGCATTATCTCATATAAAAGGAACCTATAGGTTTGCTTTCAAGAACAAAATCTGACCTGCAGTTTATAGCTGTCTGGAGTATGTTACTGAGAAGTTCTGGGATCACTCTGGGAAAGAGATTTGTGATTAATTAGCAATATCTGCAGAGTTAAGGGAGCAGGACCCGCATATTTGTCACATTTCGGTGAAGGAAAGAGAATATTAGTTGTGATATTTCAGTTTCAGTTCAGCCCTTACTTTTCTGGATGACCATTGGCAAACCAACAGCAATAAGTATACTTTGTACTTTTACATGATCTTCTGACTCGGTTCATCTAAGAGATTTGTGAGACATAATACGGATTATTATTTTCACTTGACAGATGAGGAAAACTGAGACTAAACATTGGAGACTTACTGTGGGTCTTCTAATGCGTTTGCAGGTGTAAAATTCAAAATTTGTTCTGTTTTGAGTCATTTATACCAAACTTGATGCTTCCTTTCAACTATTTGTGTTTCAATGTTCTTACTTGACAGTGGGATTTAAAATATTTTTCCTATGTATTTTATAGTAAGGTACACATTGAAATATTCTGAAAATTAGACATGTCCCTGGTAGCTCAGATGGTAAAGAATCTTCCTGGATTGCTAGAGACCCAGGTTCGATTCCTGGAGTTGGAAAGATCCCCTGGAAAGGGAATGGCAACCCACTCCAGCATTCTTACCTGGGAAATCCTATGGACAGAGGAGCCTGTTGGGCTATAGTCCATGGGGTTGCAAAGAGTCGGACCTGACTGAGCAACTAACACACACATGGAATGGACATAAAAACAATATAATTTCACAGACTTTTCTGTGTCAACCTCATGAAGCTTGGCAGCAGAGGTACTAAAGAAAAGTGAATGTTTTGATTGATTCAAGCAGTGATTCTCAAAAGAGGTGGTTTTGCCTCCAAGGAGACATTTGGAAATGTCTGGAGATATTCTTGGATGTCACAACTTGGGCAGAGGGGCTGCTACTGGCACTTAAGTAATGCTGTAAACATTCTATGGGTCACAGAAAAGCCCCTACAATGAAGAAGTTTCTGACCCAAGATTGAGGTTGAGAAACCTGGATTAAAATGAATGAGAAGCACACTCTTTAACCAGAGATTTATTGTCATTCAATGCAAGAGAGATAGTCTGTGCTTTCTCCATAAGCCAAGAAAGACTGCTGTGTTCTTTTACTCCTAAAATATGGTTTTCTCTATTTCCAGTCAGTGATCTAGTCCCCAGGGAACTCCTGATGCTGAGACCTCAACTCCATCACTTAGTACCTGTGTGACGTGTATCTCAGTTTCCTTGTTGATCAAATAGGGATCATTGAGTCTACTCACTAAAGCTATCGTGAAGATTAAGTGATGTGTCCATAAGACAGTTAAACTCTGGCTCATAGTCAAAGCTTCATAAATGTTAACAAACTTTTGTTATTAAAAAAAGTTTTGGAATACAGTGTGTCTCCACGCTTTGTGCTCACTATGGTTTCTCTCCAGGAATATGAGCTGGTTATTAATATTTCATTTTCTAAAAGGTCAACATTAACGAAAAAATGTTGTCATATTAGCACTGAACAATTAATGACATTTACTAAATATCAATGATTGTCCAATTTAGCAAAATAAATACATTTTAAAACTTAATTCACTTAAAAAGAAGATCTACAAGCAGAGCATATTTTCATAATCACCCACATCCTTAGTTCTTTTCCCCATAATAAAAAAAAACTGATAAATTTTCCATATGGCATTAATAAGGAAGGGAGAGAAAAAAGGAGTTGCTTTTCATGATTAGGAACAAATCATAGTTTTCCTTTTACTATGGTCTCCCATTTCCAAAACGAGGAAGAACTGGGGAAAGCCAAGGTACTGTGGGCAATTAACAAGACTGTGACACCTAAATCTGCTGTTTTTCCTCATACTTCCTTTTCTCCTGGTATTTCTCTGGTAGTATGGCTGTGAGGAGTGGGTGAGGAATGTGGGGGTGATGTTCTACCCTGACTTAGAATAAGAGTTGATGAAAATGTAACTTTTAAAATACGGGTTTGTGTAAATGTACATTTACTGCTCTTTGATTTGGACGTGAAATTCTTTGCGTTTTGGTATTATTTCATTATATTCACCACTGACATCTGTTTCAAACATGTTTTCAGAATCTCCCTATTGATTGGGTAATACTGAGAAAGAGTTTCTTAAACTGTGTTTTGGCACATTTCCTCATTACCGTAATCCTTTATCTACCCTCTCAGCACTTGAAAAAAGAAAGCTTGCCCTCATATCTGTCTGCCTCAAACATGTGTGCTGATACTCTAAATATATATTAGAAAGTATTAAGGTTTGGATTGAGATGAAATGGAATAGTGAAGGGAGAAGAGATCACACACTTTCGGAAAAACTTAGGAGAGATTCATTGCTGACCAGAAGCAGACCTGAGACATCCATCTCTTGATTTCTAAAGTAAGACTTGTTTGTCGAATCGCCAGTCTATGTCCGATGCAGGATACAGGATGCTTGGGGCTGGTGCACGGGGATGACCCAGAGAGATGTTATGGGGAGGGAGGTGGGAGGAGGGTTTATGCTTGGGAACTCATGTACACCCGTGATGGATTCATGTCACTGTATGGCAAAACCAATACAGTATTGTAAAGTAAAATAAAGTTAAAAAAAAAAAAAAAAGACTTGTTTGCTTCCCTACACACTATTACTACTAGTATGGTAATGGGTCTTTTCTAGCAGTATGATACAGGGTCAAATGATATTCAGATATTCATACTTTTATAATTGGTTTTGATGGAGACATATGCCATCAATACTGTTAGTATGAATGTCTGCCTGCCTGCCTAGGAGTCAGGAAATACTGTTGCTTAGTTATTAAGTCCTGTCTGACTCTTCTGTGACCCCTTAGACTGTAGCCCACCAGGTTCCTCTATCCATGAGATTCCTCAGGCAAGAATAATGGAGAGGGTTGCCATTTTTTCCTTCAGGGGATCTTCTCAACTCGGGAGTTGAACGTGCATCTCCTGCATTGGCAGGCGGATTCTTTACCACTGAGACACCAGGGGAGCCCATGCCGAAACTGTAAAAGAAAACTCACCAACTCTGTCATTTCAGAAAAAAATAGAATGAGAGATAGAAGATACAGAAAGGACTAGAACAGTCTCTTACTTTTATACTTATATACTTATTTGCACATTCGTATAGCTGTGCAAACACACGTGCATATGTAAATGCTTTATTAGGATTGCTCTATTGAGTTCTCTCATATGCAAAGAACTAGCTGCAATGGATTTAGTCATCTCCTTGTCAACAAATAAGAATTTATGCTCTTTGGTTCTTCTGCAGATTTTGGGGTCTGAATGTCTGTTCTTTGGAACTGTACATGCAAGAAATTTCACTAAGGGTGAGGAAGGATCACATACAGTTAGTTTTTAAAGGGAAAAAGTCTCTCTCCTCTTCTCTTGTCTTAATCTTCTTCCGGTTTTGCTAAGTTTCTTTTCCTGTAACTTTGGGTAGAGATCAAACAGCCAAATTCCAGTGACAAGGATCAGAAGACTGTCCCTGACTTTGAGCTGCCCGAACATCTGGATAATTGCATAAAACATGCTCATATTTAATTATCAGGCCTCCACAGAAAGCCCCCGAATGAAAAAATTTGGGTCTAACAGTGAACACTTACTTTCCAGTGTAGAGCCTGAGCTACTCCATCTTGTAAAAGAATTCCATTTTTGCAAAGGTACTGGGCAAACAGACTTAGACTTTGGATATTGCCTAAACTTGCCCCGCTATGCACGAGCCAATCAGCCCTTAGGATAAACCTCCTGACTTTAAGTTCAAGGATTTGTGATTTACCTTGGAAGTAATGATTTACATTTGTGACATTTGTGATTTACCTTGGAAGTAATGATTTACATTTGTGATTTACCTTGGAAGTGGTGATTTACCTTGGAAGTAATGATTTACATTTGTGATTTACCTTGGAAGTGATGATTTACCTTTGTGAAATAATGATTCACCATGTAAGTGAAAAAAAAATCAATCAGAGATCCACACACGACCCTATAGAAGAGGGTAACCAATCAGTAGTCCTTCAGCCTGAACACCCCTCTTTGTTACCCTTACACCTGAATATTCCCTATATAAACAGTGTAACCCAAAACTCGGGGCTCCCTCCTCTATAGCCACTGCGTCGGTGCCGGTGGGAGCCCTAGCTCGAGCTAGCAATAAACCCCATTATGCTTTTGCATTGCCGTGGACATCTTACTTCTCTCAGTTTGGGGTACTCGGACTTCAAGCATAACACCAGGAAGTTGATGGCTCAGGTTCGAGTTAGGTAACAGAATTACTTGGCATTATATCTGTCAAGGAAAGGAGAAAAGCCATCTCATCTTTGTCTGAAAACAGTGATTCTTGACTCTTCAAAATCCTGTTTCCCTACTCACAGCAACAACTGAAATAGTGTACATAGTAAATGTGTCTGGACTATTTAGATGTTTGGTTCAAGAGTCTACACACAGAAGGCAGCAGGAATAAACACCTCCACCTGGATCCATTCTCACCCTCATTAAAATATATTGAGCATGATCACATCTAAGCATTTTACAAATATTATCATTTTTAATGCAACAACCCCATAAATTAAATGGCAGTATTACCCCCATTTTATGTATGAGGAAAGGGAGAAGCAAAGCAGTTAAATGACAGGTAATACGTGCCTGCTGCTGCTGCTAAGTCGCTTCAGTCGTGTCCGACTCTGTGCGACCCCATAGACAGCAGCCCACCAGGCTCCCCCGTCCCTGGGATTCTCCAGGCAAGAACCCTGGAGTGGGTTGCCATTTCCTTCTCCAATGCATGAAAGTAAAAAGTGAAAGTGAAGTCATTCAGTCGTGTCCGACTCTGTGCGACCCCATGGACTGCAGCCTACCAGGCTCCTCTGCCCATGGGATTTTCCAGGCAAGAGTACTGGAGTGGGTTGCCATTGCTTTCTGAATATATTACTACTGAGTCTATAACAGAGGGTGTGTGTTCAGTCATCTCCGTGGACTGCAACCCACCAGGCATCTTGTCCATGGAATTCTCCAGGCAAGAATACTGGAGTAGGTTGACATTTCTTCTCTAGGGGATCTTCCTGACCCAGTGATTGAACCCTTGTCTCCAGCATTGGCTGGCAGATTCTTTACTGCTGGGAAGCCTGGTTATAACTGAGCAGTTCCACCTAATAGCCACACCTGAGATTTTCTAAATATCAGATCAATGTAATCAACTCCAAGAGACACATAAAAAAGGCATTTTGTTTTATAATAAAGATCTCTTGCTCTAAAATTTTATTTGATTCATTTGCTTTTGTATTTTATGAATTTCTAATTATATAACCTCTCAATAACAATATTCTGTCCAAACTAAGTATGATCCCATGGCTGAGTCCCAAACACTAGTCTCTGCCTTCCTACTGGTCACTCTACTTCCTCTGCATTGCTGATACTACCCTCCTAACACAATCCCATACTAGAAATTCTTGACTCCTCCTTTCCTTTTAACTAAGGTCCCAGTCTCTCCAATTCTGTCTCCCTTGCTTCCACCACCTAGTCAAGACCTAGTTACTTCCTATTTGAATTGCCATCCTGCCATTTGATACCATCCTGTCTTTCATTTACCTGTGTTCCATTGGCAGGGCACCTCTCAAATCTAAAACATTAAGTGATCCCTGAAAATACTTTGTAAAAACCAAAGACTAGGAAAGTTTTATCTGTGTTCTTTCATGCTATGAGCTTATTGTGTTCAAAAACCTCCAAAATTCTCTAAACTGTCAAGATTCATGCTAATTTATTCTCTCTCTATATATATATATATATACTCATTGGAAAAGACTTTGATGCTGGGAGAGATTGGGGGCAGGAGGAGAAGGGGACCACCGAGGAGGAGATGGCTGGATGGCATCACTGACTCGACGGACAAGAGTCTGAGTGAACTCCGGGAGCTGGTGATGGACAGGGAGGCTTGGCGTGCTGCGATTCATGGGGTCACAAAGAGTCGGACACGACTGAGCGACTGAACTGAACTGAACTGATATATATTTAATTGGAGGAGGAAATGGAAACCCACTCCAATATTCTTGCCTGGAAAATCCCACGGATGGAGAAGCCTGGTAGGCTACAGTCCATGGGGTTGAAAAGAGTCAGACACGACTGAGCGACTTCACTTTCTTTCTTTCTTTCTATATTTTAATAGCATTTATTAGGTTTTCATTTAAATACAGAAAGTGTTCAGAAGACACAAAAATGTCTTATAGTTCTGCCTAAACAACATTTTTTACTTTGGGTAAATAAAAGGAATATGACATAACAGATAATATTTTAGAAACTTGAAATATGCAAACACTGTTTTGAATGCTTTAGATGCATTTCTTTAATCCTTTGAAAGAAAGATGCATTTCTTGTTTAATCCTTTTAACAAGTCTGTGAATGAAATACTCTTAGTATCCCTATTTTAAAGTTGTAGAAACAAACTATAGAAATGACCCCTGAACATCACTCATTATCAGAAAAATGCAAATCAAGACCACAATGAGGTACCATTTCACACCAGTCAGAATGGCTGTGATCCAAAAGTCTACAAGCAATAAATGGTGGAGAGGGGTGGAGAAAATGAAACCCTCTTACACTGTTGGTGGGAATGCAAACTAGTACAGCCACTATGGAGAACAGTGTGGAGATTCCTTAAAAAACTGGAAATAGAACTGCCTTATGACTCAGCAATCCCACTACTGGGCATACACACCGAGGAAACCAGAATTGAAAGAGACACATGTACCCCAATGTTCATCGCAGCACTGTTTATAATAGCCAGGACATGGAAGCAACCTAGATGTCCATTGGCAGATGAATGGATAAGAAAGCTGTGGTACATATACACAATGGAGTATTACTCAGCCATTAAAAAGAATACATTTGAATCAGTTCTAATGAGATGGATAAAACTGGAGCCGATTATACAGAGTGAAGTAAACCAGAAAGAAAAACACCAATACAGTATACTAACACATATATATGGAATTTAGAAAGATGGTAACGATAACCTGTATGCGAGACAGCAAAAGAGATACAGATGTATAGAACAGACTTTTGGACTCTGAGGGAGAGGGAGAGGGTGGGATGATTAGGGAGAATGGCATTGAAACATGTATAATATCATATAAGAAATGAATCACCAGTCTATGTTTGATGCAGGATACAGGATGCTTGGGGCTGGTGCTCTGGGATGACCCAGAGAGATGGTATGGGGAGGGAGGTGGGAGGGGGGTTCAGGATTGGGAACACGTGTACACCCGTCACAGATTCATGTTGATGTATGGAAAACCAATACAGTATTGTAAAATAAAATAAAGTAAAATAAATAATAAAGTTGTAGAAACAGTGGCACAGAGAGGTAGTTATCTTATTTGTACCACTTCAAATTGTGGCAGACTGGTATCAGAGGTTGCACTTAAAAAACTGTAATATATATACTTATAGCTAGAAACTTTAAACTGAATAGAAAAGATATAAGGCAGAAAGGGAACATGTTCTTTCTTCCCTAGAGCCCCTCTTCTCAAGGGAAATTACTATTGACAGTTTCTCATACATGTTTCCAGAAATAAAATTATGCCCATTCCAATTTATAAATAACCTATATTTTTACACAAAATAGATCATAATATACTTTTTCTGTATATTTATATTTTCTGCACCTTAACTTCATTATGTAATAATATACCTTGTAACTCTTTTCATTGCATTATTTAATAGCCAAAGAATACTTCTTTGTATATTCATACTAAAATTTATTAAGCCAGCTCGCTAGCAATGGTAAATTGAATTCTCTAAGTTTTGCTACTACAAACAAAGTTACAGTCAACATCTTTGAATTTAAAAGCAGTTGTACTTTTTACTGATATATAGGTAGATAAAATTAAAACAGTGGAATGAGTGGATCAAACATTATTATACATTTTAGGTAGACATTGCCAAATTATCCTTCCCAAAAAAGGCTATAACTATTTACACTACCAAAAATAATATAAGAGAAAGTCTATTTTCCATATCCCTCTATTCATAGTTAGCACTAGATTTTATCAGATGTTAATTTTATCCTACTGTGACAGGTTAAATTCTACTGAATTTTAAATAAAGTGTTCATGCCAACAGACCTCTATCCTCTCTCCACTGACTCCAATATCACTTCATTTATTGGATTCTTGGAATGGTTCTTGTAGCAGACTGGAAAATAACCCCCAAAGATATCTAAATCTTAATCCTGGGAACCTATGAATGTTACCTTAAAAGGCAAAAGAGAATTTACAGGAGTGATTAAATTAAGGATCTTGAGATGGATTATCCTGGATTATTCTGGTGGCCCCTAACTGTAATCACAAGCATCTTTATATGAGAGAGAAGCAGAGGAGATTTGACTACACATGTAGGAGATACAATGATGAAGGCAAGACGTTGGAGCGATGCATGAGGAATGCACAAGGAATGCAGGGAGCTTTGAGGAGCAGGAGAAAGTAATAAAATGGATTTTCCTCCACAGCTTCCGTCAAGGACTAGCCATTCCATCATCTTGACTATAGCCTGGAGGAACTGATTTCAGATTTCTGATCTTCAGAGAGAATAAATTTTTATTGTTTGAAGCTACCAAGTTTGTAGTCATTTGTTACAACCATACAAATCTAATAAAACTCTTTTTTGTTCCCTTCAGAGTCAATCAAAATTCTTGAAAATTTGTGTTGCACCTTTCTTGAGGCTTTTCTGGTGGCTTTGGTGGTAAGAAATGTGCCTGCAATGCAAGAGACCAGGGTTCAGCCCCTGAGCTGAGAAGAACCCCTGGAGCAGGGAATGGCTACCCATTCTTGCCTGGAGAATTCCATGAACAGAGGAGCCTACAGGTGGGCTAAGATCCTAAATAAAGTAATAACATTTCAGAAAGTGAGACCTCAAAGAGCTACTGAGCCTTTTAATTATACAGATGTGAAAATAGGACCTGCCCTTGGTTGTGTGACTCACCCAAGCCCCAACCAGATTAGGACTTCATCCTCTGACTCCCAGCACAGAGACCCTTTTGCTGCACTTTTTTGCTTCCAAAGAGCCACTGATCCCTTCATTTCTATTACATAAAATTTAGGGCCAAATTATGATAGATTCCCCCCCAGCACAGAAATAGTTATATTTTAATTTTTATTTATTTCAAAGTATATTTTAATTTCTCTTGAGAGTTTTTTCTTTGTCCTCCATGTTCTTTAGAAGGATATTGTCTAATATAGTAGTATTTGGGGGTTTCCAGGTAATTTTCTGTGATTAATATTTGGTTCAACTCCATCATTGTCTGAGAATATATAATTTCTATTATTTGTATTTGTTAAGGTATGTTTTACAGCCATGAATGTGGTCTATATTGGTGAATGTTCCATATGAGCTTGAGAAAAATGTATGTTTTGTTATCATTGGATAAAGTGGTCTATAGATATCAACACTGTTCCCTTGACTGATGATGCTGTTGAACTCAACTATATCATTACTGATTTTACACATGCTAGATCTGTCCATTTCTGACAGAGGAGATGCTGAAGTCTCCAACTACTATAGTGGATAGATCTATTTTGTTCTGGCCATTCTATCAGTTTTTGACTAATACTTTTTGGCACTGTGTCAATAGGCACATATACATTAAAGATTGCTATGTTCTCTTGGAGAAGTGATTCCTTTATTATTATGTAATGACTTTCTTTATCCCTGACAATTTTATTTTCTCTGAAGTTGGTTCTGTCTGAAATTAATATAGTATTTCCCACTTAATTTTTATCAGAGTTAACACTGCATGTTTTTCTCTGTCCCTTTATTTTTAATCTTCGTGTATTTTTATATTGGGGCTTCCTTCATAGCCCAGTCAGTAAAGAATCTGCCTGCAGTGAAGGAGACCCAGGTTTGATTCCTGGAAGATTCCCTGGAGAAGGAAAGGGCAACACACTCCAGTATTCTTGCCTAGAGAATCCCATGGACAGAGGAGCTTGGCAGGCTACAGTCTATGCTGTCGTCAGAGTCAGACACGACTGAGCAACTAAGCACACAGCACACATTTTTATATTTTAAATAGGTTTCTTTCAGGCAATATGTAGTTGGGCCTTATTTCTTGATTCACTCTGACAATCTCTTTTAATTGGTGTATTCAAACCATTTTAAGTAATAACTGATAGAACTGGATTAGTATCTAACATATTTGTTACTGGTTTCTACCCTTCTTTATTCCTAGTTTTGCCTTCCATTCTTTTCTGTTTTCTGTAGTTTTAGCTGACCATTTATAGATTCCATTTTCTTTCCTTTATCAGCATACAATTATATTTCTTTTTATATATCATCATCATCAGTTCAGTCGCTCAATCGTGTCTGACTCTCTGAGACCCCATGAACCGCAGCACACCAGGCCTCCCTGTCCAACACCAACTCCCGGAGTCCACCCAAACCCATGTCCACTGAGTCGGTGATGCCATCCAACCATCTCATCCTCTGTCGTCCCCTTCTCCTCCTGCCCTCAATCTTTCCCAGCATCAGGGTCTTTTCAAATGAGTCAGCTCTTTGCATCAGGTGGCCAAAGTACTGGAGTTTCAGCTTAAACGTCAGTACTACCAATAAACACCCAGGACTGATCTCCTTTAGGATGGACTGGTTGGATCTCCTTGCAGTCCAAGGGACTCTCAAGAGTCTTCTCCAACACCACAGCATCAGTTCTTCGGTGCTCAGCTTTCTTTAGAGTCCAACTCTCACATCCATACATGACTACTGGAAAAACCATAGCCTTGACTAGACAGACCTTTGTTGGCAAAGTAATGTCTCTGCTTTTGAATATGCTGTCTAGGTTGGTCATAACTTTCCTTCCAAGGAGTAAGCATCTTTTAATTTCATGGCTGCAATCACCATCTGCAGTGATTTTGGAGCCCAGAAAAATTAAGTCAGCCACTGTTTCCCTATTTGAAGTGATGAGACTGGATGCCATGATCTTCATTTTCTGAATGTTGAGCTTTAAGCCAATGTTTTCACTCTCCTCTTTCACTTTCATCAAGAGGCTTTTTAGTTCCTCTTTACTGTCTGCCATAAGGGTGGTATCATCTGCATATCTGAGCTTATTGATATTTCTCCCAGCAATCTTGAT
The DNA here is from genome assembly GCF_032405125.1 of Capricornis sumatraensis. Classification (NCBI taxonomy): domain Eukaryota; kingdom Metazoa; phylum Chordata; class Mammalia; order Artiodactyla; family Bovidae; genus Capricornis; species Capricornis sumatraensis. The sequence continues at coordinate 37,521,638 of NC_091079.1, forward strand.
TCCAGCTTGTGTTTCTTCCAGCCCAGCGTTTCTCATGATGTACTCTGCATAGAAGTTAAATAAGCAAGGTGACAATATGCAGCCTTGACATACTCCTTTTCCTATTTGGAACCAGTCTGTTGTTCCACATCCAGTTCTAATGTGACTTCCTGACCTGCATACAGATTTCTCAAGAGGCAGGTCACGTGGTCTGGTATTTCCATCTCTTTCAGAATTTTCCACAGTTTATTGTGATCCACACAGTCAAAGGCTTTGGCATGGTCAATAAAGCAGAAATAGATGTTTTTCTGGAACTCTCTTGCTTTTTTGATGATCCATCGGATGTTGGCAAGTTGATCTCTGGTTCCTCTGCCTTTTCTGAAACCAGCTTGAACATCTGGAAGTTCATGGTTCACGTATTGCTGAAGCCTGGCTTGGAGAATTTTGAGCTTTACGTTATATATATTTTTAGTGATTGCCATAGAATTTGCAATACATATTACAATTAACCCGTCTACTTTCAAATAACACTGCACAGTTTTAAGGGTAGTCCAACTACTTTATAATAACAAAGCCAAATGTCTTCTTCCATTCCTCAGATCATTGCTATCATTTACTACTTGAACATAAGCTATTATCATTGAACATATTGCTGCTGTATTATTCTGAACAAGATGTTGTCTGATAGATTAAGGATAGGAAAAATAAAAGTTTTTGTTTCTCCTTCACAATGTTTCTCAAGTGCTCTACCTTTTGTTATATAGACCTGAGTTTCTGACCTATATTACATTCCTTTTCTTTTAAACAATTTCTTTTAACATTTTCCACAAGACAAGTCTTTTGGCAAGAAAGTCCCCAAATTTTTGTTTTTATTGGGAAGTATTTCTCCTTCACTTTGGGTGCATAATTTCACAGGATTCAGAGTTCTAGGTTGGAGGAGTTTTTCTCTCGACACTCTACTCTCTTCTTGCTTGCACAAGGTCTTAAAATGTATGTGGAATTTGTTTTAAGCAGATTTTAAAATTGGGGTCCATGAGATCCCAACTAATTAAGCAAGTCTTAAGAGCCAAAGACTTCTTTACTTTTAGTTTATTATTATTAAATTTTTTAGCTGTGGCTCAAGGCTTGTGGGCTGTTAGTTCCCCAACCAGGGACTGAACTTGGTCCCCGGAAGTGAAAACATTGAGTCGTAACCACAGACCACTAGGGCTTTCCCTAGTTCATTATTGAATATGTTAGAGAGCCTATGCTCAGTTCTAGGAATTGTCATGGTCAATTCAGTCTGCTAAAAAAAGTACCATAGACTAGGTGACTTATTTCACATCATTCTGGGGGCAAAAAGTCCGAGATCAGGGTGTAAGCAGGGTCAGATTCTAATGACAACCATCTCCTGGACTACAGACTGTTCATTATTCTCACAGGACAGAAGGACAGCTCCTTGGCTCTCTGTCCTCTTCATTTAAGGCACTAATTCTGTTCATGAGAACTCCACCCTCATGATGTAATTACTTCCCAAAGGTCCCACCTCCAAATACTACTATATTAGAATGAAGATTTCAACATATTAGTTTTAGGGGAGGGGCACATTCAGTCCATTGCAGGTATCTTAAGGCAACAGGTACCACAACAATAGGAAAATTTAGGCAAGGCTACAGTTAAAATGAAGCATAACTATTTTTTCCTTCTATCTTATACTTCAGTTCAGTTCAGTGGCTCAGTCGTGTCTGACTCTTTGCAACTGCATGGACTGCAGCACACCAGGCTTCCCGTTCCATCATCAACTCCCAGAGCTTGCTTAGAGTCATGTCCATCGAGCCAGTGATGCCATCCAACCTTCTTATCCTCTGGCATCCCCTTCTCCTCCTGTTTTCAGTCTTTCCCAGCATCAAGGTCTTTTCCAATGAGTCGACTCTTTGGAACAGGTGGCCAAAGTATTGGAGCTTCCAGTACTTCCAATGAATATTCAGGACTGATTTCCTTTAAGATTGATTTCCTAAATAAATTTCCTTTAGGAGTGATTTTATACTTAGTTACTTTTCAATATTATATAGGGGACAATGCTTAAATTTAATGGAGTCTCCAAGTGTAACTATAATTTCAGCCCCGTGAATGAATGCTGAATCACTTCAGTGGTCTCTGACCCTGTGACCCTATGGACTATAGACTTCCAGGCTCCTTTGTCCATGGGATTCTCCAGGCAAGAATACTGGAGTGGGTTGCCATGCCCTCTTCCCAATCCAGGGATTGAACTCATGTCAGTAAATCTCCTGCATTGACAGAAGGGTTCTTTACCACTAGCAGTGCCTGAGAAGCTCAATTTTAGCCTCAGTATTAATTAAATCTCTGAAGCTTTGTTAATTGGTGCACTTTAGTAAATGGTGAAGTTAACTTACAATCTATGTTGTAGAAGTAGAAACATCTTGATTTTTGCTCTATAAAAATTTTATCTATATAATTATCACATATAATTTGCCTTATATAATCTTCATCTTTTAAATTTTGGATTTTCAGTTGAGTCAGCTTATGTCCCTGTTTAGCTCACACTAGCATGTTAGTTTGGAGAAGGCAATGGCACCCCACTCCAGTACCCTTGCCTGGAAAATCCCATGGATGGAGGAGCCTGGTAGGCTGCAGTCCATGGGGTCTCGAAGAGTCAGACACAACTGAGCGACTTCCCTTTCACTTTTCCCTTTCATGCATTGGAGAAGGAAATGGCAACCCACTCCAGTGTTCTTGCCTGGAGAATCCCAGGGACAGCGGAGCCTGGTGGCTGCTGCCTATGGGGTCACACGGAGTCCAACACGACTGAAGCGACTTAGCAGCAGCAGCAGCATGTTAGTTGTGGAGATAGTGAGAAGAGAGCAGATTTATGAGTGTGGTTGGAGAGAGAAAAAAGAGGACTTGTGAGCCAAGAACATTACTAGGTTTTTAGGGACAGTAACTGGGTAGAGGGAGAGTCACTGTCAACTGATATGGAAACCACTCAGGAGGAATAGGTTTTGGATGGAGAAAAGGAATAGTTCAGAGTGAGGCATGGAATCACCTACTTAATGTGGTACTGAATTCTCTGACTTGAACTATTTTGTGCCAAAGGAGGAGAAAGTAAGGGACACAAAGACAGATAAAATGAGGGAAAAAAAGGAAAGCAATTGTTTAGGGTTTTGTTAGATGTTTTGTGAATAAAGTAGAAAAATCAACAAGATTTAAGAAGCCATGTGGCTCTAAACCTTAGTCTCTAACTGTATGGTAGCTGATATTTCAGTCTGTATCACCTTATAATACTGAAGGCTATTACAGATCCTGCCCCACAAGGTTAACACAATAGTTTTGTAGTTTTAGGATTCATTGATTGCCATAGAATATACTGAGTGAAAGCAGCTATAAAACCATTCCCTTTTTAAATGAATAAAAAAAATATTAAATGCATCATGTGCATTTAAAAATGCACTTTTCATATGTGCATGCGTGTTAAGTTCTTCAGTCATGTCTGACTCTTTGTGACCCCATGGACTGTAGCCCACCAGGCTCCTCTGTCCATGGGATTCTCCAGGCAAGAATACTGGAGTGGGTGGCCATGCCCTGCTCCAGGGGATCTCCCTGACCCAGGGATCGAACCCACGTCTCATGTCTCCTGCATTGGAAAGCAGGTTCTTTGCCACTAGCGCCACACATGGGAGTCTTCTAATTAGTTACAATATTTGATATGTAGGTATATTCATCAACTACTTCACTATCCCTACTTAGACTTACATGTCTTTAATCTACATTCCACAGATTGGGTTGTAAGTCCAAAACAGGTTCTAACATGAAAAGTTTTCCAGAGAAAATGAATTAAGAATTAGCCAAAACAAACAGTCATTCTGCACAGCTAACCAAAATCAACAGCTATAAGGAAAGAGTGCGCAGCTAGATAAGTCTTAGCAACTTCTTTGTGCCTTCAAAAGACAAGTTACCACCTATTTTCTTGGAAAAAATTATTTGCCATTGTGAAATACGACGTCTCAACAGACACTCTGTAGGCCAAGTCTTGGTTGAGATCCTAGGACAATCAGGGGGAAATTTGCAATAGACAATCAGGGGAAATTTTAATTATTTTTTGCAATTATTTAGGATTCTGATTTTGCGATGGAAAAACAAAAAGATGTGGTTCTGTGGCTAGATAGGGGATTTAACAGTATCCCAATTCCATTGTTTCTCTAGAAGACATCTCTATTGTAGACAAGTCCACTGGGGTTTATCCTCTGTATATAATATTGAGTTGGCCAGGAAGTTTGTTTGGGTTTTTCTATAAGCTGTTATGGAAAAAACCCAAACGAACTTTTTGGCCAGCCCAATACAATAAATCATACTTCCATGTGCTTCCTTTCGTATCCTCCCAGCTTTGTTTTTGTCTCTTTTAGAAAAGCTTTCCTTGTCAATTTACCTCTTCCTATTAACAGTCAGTATTTTCTTAGTATACTTTTCCAAAACCCTTGTTGGTGGCCCAAACTGTACTAGAAGTAGAAAGGGATGAAAAATTGTATAGGACATTGTCTCAATACTCGAAGCCCAGTGGGCACACAAAGGAAAACAGTGTTCCTTTCTACCTGGAACACTGGGATTTTAAAAAGGCTTAGGCAGGAGGTGATGCTTAGGTTAGTAGATACTTAGATAGTAGATATTTTCCAAGGAAATAAAACAAGAGAGGTGACTAGAACTAACATTTCCAAAATCAGTAGCTCAGCATCTTAAGGCCTAACCCATAAGCAAGTGAGTGAAAGTTGCTCAGTCGTGTCTGACTCTTTGCGATCCCATGGACTATACAGCCCCTGGAATTCTCCAGGGCAGAATACTGGAGAGAGTAGCTGTTCCTTCCTCCAGAGGATCTTCCCTACCTAGGGATTGAACCCAGGTCTCCCGCATTACCAACCGAGCCACCAGGGAAGCCCCCCATAGGCAAAGGGGGACCATTTACAAGTTTAGATTAATGGAATCATACCCTAGAATTTGGTGTTCAAAATGCCACTCTGAAGGAGTGTGCTGGTGGGTGATCTGGGCGGTGATCTGCTGGTAAGAGGGACTTCCCTGGTGGTCCAGTGACTAAGACTCTGTGCTCCCAGTACAGAAGGCCCAGGTTCGATTCCTGGTCAGGAAACTAGACTCCACATACCACAACTGACAGTTCGAATGCTACAGCTAAAAATCTCACAAGATGCAACTAAAAAAAGATCACATATACTGCAACTAAGACGAGCCACAGCAAAGTAAACAAATAAATATTTAAAAAAGAAAAAGATTGCTGGTAAGGAGAGCTAACAGACAAGGGCCATATTTCATGCCAGTGCTGAGACAGTCATTCTGGAAAGAAGTAAGAGAATGTTAAGAAGTACTTATCCTCTGGGTGGACGTTAGGATAAAATTCCTTCTGCTGCTGCTACTAAGTTGTGTCAGTCATGTCCGACACTGTGTGACACCATAGCCGGCTCCTCTGTCCCACCCCATAGACGGCTCCTCTGTCCCACCCCATAGATGGCACCTCTGTCCCACCCCATAGACGGCTCCTCTGTCCCTGGGATAGGCTCCTCCGTCCATGGGATTTTCCAGGCAAGAGTACTGGAGTAGGTTGCCATTGCCATCTTTGAAGGCAATTGAGGCTTACTTGTTTTGAATGAATAAGCTTTGCTGGTGGCTCAGATGGTAAAAAATCTGCCTACAGTGCAGGAGACCCAGGTTTGATCCCCCAATCAGGAAAATCCTCTGAGAGGGGAATGACTACACATTCCAATATTTTTGCCTGAAGAATTCCATGGACAGAGGAGTTTGGCTACAGTCCATGAGGTCACAGAGTCGAACACGACTGAGTACCACTCTCGTCCTTTGAGTGAATGAATAAATTGTAATGGGAACCTAGGAGATAATACACTCTTCACAGGGACAATAATGAGTTCACTGAGGTAAATACTTTAAAAGTCTGTACTGAGTGCCTCCTGTAGGCCAGACACTCATTTAAGCAATAAGTATATATCTGCTCGGTAAGGGCAGAGGCTTGGGGAGACAGAAACTAAACTGCTAATAAATATATAAACAGGATCGTGTTCAAGAGTGAAAGCCTGTCGGTGATCCCACCCATGTGGAAATGCTCTGCAAGCACGCAGCTTGTAGAGCAGCCAGGGAGTCAGGAGCGAGGCCTTGGCCAGAGTTACATGTCTGTGAGTCAGCATCAGTACATGAGTGGCCATTGATGTGACTGGAGTGAATGAGAATTCCCAGGAAAGGGACAGAGTGAGAGCCTAGAGGCTTGGGGAGCAGCAACATTTAAACAAATGATAATATACTGTGAACACATCAGCATGCATGCAGAGCCATGAGTAAGTTGCTATGGAGACTAGGAGAAAAAGAGCTATTGACTGACACTGCATTAGTCAGTAGAGACTTCCTCAGAGAGATGTAAACGCAGATGAGGAGAATATTCTGGGTACTCAAGAAGGTAAAGAGTTCTGCCCAAAGTATCCATGTGACAAAGGAAGGAGAGAGTGTCCTAGAGAGAGGGCAATGGGAAGGGACCTGAGGGACTTTATTGTGGTGGGAGTATATGATGTTAAGAGTGAAGATGTGGCTGGAGATAGAGCTGAAATCACAGGAGGACCAACTGGAGCCAGGTCAGACCCCAACCTGCATGCCTCCTGACAGATACATCACTTAAGTGCTATACTTAGTCTTTTGTGTTAATGCACCTTTGTCTATTGTCTTTATGCTTTCTTTGTCTTTTTGTTTTTAACCTTGCCTTTCTGTGATCTTATCAGCTCTTTGTGAGCAGAGATCTTTGCTTCCTTTATTCCTCATCTCCTTTCCCCTTATATCTTACATCATTCTCTTACTCAATTTGATTTCAGAGGCTTATTTTAAAAAATAATTTAAAGGCAATATTATTTCTCAGATTTGGAGAGACTCATAGACTTGGCATTCCTTTCACAAATGACCAAAGATGAGTAGATGACTTTTGTGGGATTTAGGGTATGATTCTTTTACATACAGAACAATTTTGATTGTCTAAGCAGCAAAATAGGCAAATTGTTTATGTTGAGAGAGAAGCCTTAACAAATGCAGGGCAAGTCAAACAGCAAATGTAGAGATGTAATGCTTTGGCCAACTTGATGCAAAGAACTGACTCACTGGAAAAGACCCTGATACTGGAAAAGATTGAAGGTGAGAGGAGAAGGGGATGACAGAGGATGAGATGATTGGATGGCATCACCGACTTGATGGACACGAGTTTGAGCTGGTGATGGACAGGGAAGCCTGGCGTGCTGCAGTCCATGGGGTCTCAAAGAGTTGGACACGACTGAGTGGCTGAATTGAACTGAGAGATGTAATGGAAAGTAGTGACATTTAAGAGTTGAATTTGGCTAGTGAGCTGATCCAGAATTATTATGAGTATGTACGTGCGTGTGTGTATGTGTACTTCATTACGAGATTAACATGTTCAGAGAGTGATACAGATGGGAATACCATCTCCACAGAAATAGTGAGGTTTATATATTTAAACCTCTAATCGTTACCTCCCCACCCAAAAAAAAAAGTCTGGGAGAGGCTGATAACTTCTACCTCATAGAGCACTTATCATGACTTCAGCACAAATAGCTCAGAAATAATTTAAAACATAGCTATGCAGCTGAGATTGTTAATATTATCTACAAAGACATACTCCTGCTTTACCAGCATCACTAGCAGCTGCAGTTTCCTAACAACCCTCCACTTTGGATCCTTGCTAAGCCCTTCCCCCTTCATCACCATGCCTGGCCATTTCCTCATACATGGAAAAAAACACATTGGTAAATGTTTGCAATTTTGTAGCTTCACGCCAATGATATTTCAACTCCTCCACCATCCATCTAAACAGAGTGTCACCCCTGCTGAGGAGCTGAATCCTTACTCCCTGTTGTCTACTTGTTTCCCTTTTTCTTTCCATAAATGTTTTAATATTTCATTATTCAACAAAATATCTAGTTCAAGGTAACATTTTACACATAAAGAAACTGAGACCCAAGGAACTTCCCTGGCAGTTTGGTGGTTAAGACTGCACCTCCAATGCAGGGACCACAGGTTCCAGTCCTGGTCAGGGAACTAAGATCCCACATGCCACATGGTGTGGCTGAAAAAAAAAAAAGAGAGAGAGAGAGATCCAAACAGATGAAAGGAATGACTCAAAGGCACAGAGCCAGTTTGTGGCAGAACTAGATAGCAGCAGGTGGTCTCATTAGAGGGCACTTTTCTTTCTGTCCTTTCATTCCTTCTCCAGTAGGAGCAGGAACACAGGGGTCTATGTAATTCTGTTTGCAAATAAGACTAGTTTATATATCCTTCTGTGGATCTTTTCTTTCCCAACCCCATCCTTTCAGACTTCCTCTTTTATTCTTTCCAGTTAAAATCAAAACACCAATACTTCTAGGTTATGAATATTTCAGGGAATCCAGATAAGTAAAATTCAAAGTGGGTAAGCAGATAGAGTAGGTAAATATAATAGGGGATTGAGAAGAGGAAAGAGAATTGAACTCGCCAACTTTCGTTGTTATTATAGATGAGAAGATTCTCCTCTGAGGCAGAAAGTGGCCTGAGAATGGTGGAGGGGGAGAAAGGGAAGAGGTGTCAGATTATCAGTGATTGCAGTTTTCTTATCCAGGGAAGTGTGCACTTAGAAAATGCTCGTAAGACTTCCCTGGTGGTCCAGTGGTTATGAGTCTGCCTTTTAATGTAGGGGACATGGGTTCGATCCCTGGTTCAGGAAGATTTCACACGCCAAGGAGCAACTAACCCCAAATGCCACAACTACTGAGCCGGTGCACTCAAGAGCCTGTGAGCCTGCAACCTGAGAGCCCCTGTTCTTGCAACTAGAGCAAGCGCATGCACAACAATGAAGACTCAGCACAGCCAAAGATCAATAAATAAATAATAGAATTTAAAAAGAAGACAAAGAAAATGCTAGTAGTTGGTAGGGCACACCCAGAATTTTTTCCCTTTACTCTGGCCTAAAACAAGCCGAAGACATACACGCACACGTTGTGTTCGGTGTCTTCAGTTGGCTCTGCCACGCAAGCGTGCTAAGTCTCTTCAGTCTTGTCTGACTCTTTGCGACCCTGTGGACTGTAGCCCACCAGGTTCCTCAGTCCATGGGATTTTTTGAGGCAAGACGACTGGAGTTGGTTGCCATGCCCTCTGCCAGGGGAACCTCCAGACCCAGGGAATGAACCCCATCTCGTATGTCTCTGGCATTAGGCCGGCAGGTTCTCTAATACTAGCGCCACCGGGAAGCCCTGGCTCTGCAGCATCCTCTGAATTTTCCCCTTTGCAAAGGGAAAAAGGCACCGAATGTTTATTTCCCTGAATGCTAAGGAGGAGCAATTTGTACAGCGTCTCTTCTGGGTTAAAAATGATCCATTCTCAGCCATGAACAGTGAGGAGAAAATATCTCAGAAGTGAATGGGAGGCTGCAGGAGGACCAGCTATCTCTTGGGGCCTCTTTCTTTTTAAGGAGAAATTGCAGGAAATCTGCAACAGTCCAGAAACCTGTTACTGCAATTCCACCATGGCAACTTCACTGCATTCTTCCTGACGCGATAGTTTGGGACAGCTCCACAGAAGAAGGCCTTCTGTTCCAGTCTCCCCTGTGAATCCTCTCTGCGTCATCACCCACCTGCATGCTATCTTGCTAAATGTAGCGTACCTCAAAGAGTTCCAGGGACAGGAAACTCACTCCATACTGGAGCAATTCACAACACTTAGTGACATTTTTGACTGTTAAAAGTTCTTGCTGCGCAGCACGGGGAGCCCAGTCTGGTTCTCTGTGATGACCTGGACGGATGGGATGGAGGGAGGGGAGAGAGGATCCGGAGGGAGGGGATGTATGTAGAATTATGGCTGATTCTCATTGTTGTATAGCAGAAACCAACGAAACATTGTAAAAAGAAAAGAAGAAATTTTAAGTTCTCCTTTAGAGTTTTAGCCAAAGTCCTTTCTATAGATGCTTCCCACCACACTTTATTCTTCATGGGGACATTTCTCTTCCAGAATTTGGACCCTATATGTTAAGGAATGAAAAGCAGAAAAGATCTGCTATGATGTACAGTGCATTTTAAAAATTGTAAATATACCTTCAAACAATAATAAAAGTGAGAACAGTGATTAACTTTCTCTGAAAGGAACATTTACTAGTTACTTAAAAGTCATATGTTACAGAGCTCTGCAATAAACATAAAAAATTTGTTTTTGGAAATTCTAATCCTTCAGAGGCTTCCTGAATTCTCAATATCTGGTGCATGGCTTTTCACTGAAAAATTTTAAAGGAGAGTGAAGATCCTTCTTTTTCCAGAGCATATTCTTTTTAACCCATCCAGTACCTATCATCCATCCCTATAAAGATGTACAGTCCTAGTAATTTGGGGGCTAAAAATCTGTTGAAAAAATACCATATATCCTTTTTGCGTGATACTACAGTCAACTTGCACCAAATATATAGGGCAGCTATTATTCATTTTAATTTAACTTTATTGACATACAATAATTTGAACAAAGTTAAAGCACACAATTTGATAAATTTTGACCTGTCTACATCCATGAAACCATCTCCATAATCAAGATAGTTTCTTCACATCCCTCTGTAGTTTCCCCTTCCAGATCACCACTTTCTGCCTTTGCCAACCACTGAGCTGCCTTTGTCACTGTATATTGGTTTGCATTTTGTAGAATTCTTCATAAATAAAGTCATACTATATGCACTTAAAAAAAATTAAGAGTAGGGGACCTGGTTTCTTTAGCTCAAAATAAATATTTTAAGATTCATCCATGCTGTTGTTTGTATCAACAGCTTATTCCTTTTATTGTTAAGCAGTATTTTATTGGGTGAATATATCATTCACCTTTTAGTGAACACTTGGGTGTTTCACATTGGGGCTATTACAGATGAAGCTGCAATGAATATTTTGCTACAATCTTTGTATGGACATATATTTTCATTTCTTCTTGGTAAATATCTAAGCATAGGGTGACTAAGTAATATATTATTACTTAATTACTGAGTATCGGTGAAGATCAATCTTTCCATCAAATTCAGTTGTAGCTCCACGGTGCTCCATTGACGAAATGTTATGTGGCTCTTAATGAAAAATTGTTGAATAAATAAATCAGTTCCTTTTTCTAGATAATTTGCATCTCCTCTTCTTTAATCCTATCAAAAACTCAGGACTTCCCTGGCGGTCCAGTGGTTAAGAATTTGCCTGCCAGTGGAGGGCATGCAGATTTAATTGCTGGTCGAGGAAAATCCCACATACCCCAGGGCAACTAAGCCCATGCACCCGCAACTAAGCCCTTAAGCCTCAGGGCCTGTGCTCTGCAACAAGAGAAGCCACCACAATGAGAAGTCCGCAGATTGCAATGAAGAGTAGCCCTTGCTCACTGCAACTAGGCGAAGCCCACGTGCAGCAAGGAGACCCAGCAGAGCAAAAACAAATTAAAAAGTAAATGAAACTTTAAAAACTCATTCAAGCACACATAACTGTTTATAAAGAAGACAAAGATGTTAAGGACTTTCCCTTCCAACACAAAGCTTGTCAGTTGCAAAGATGAGCCTCAAAACCACTTTAATGTTTCTCTAGAACCTATGGCTCTTTCTCCCTGTGTCTCTCTTTGCCTCTTCTATCCCCTTCTTTCTCCCTCTCCCCCTCCTTGCCTCTCATCATGCCATTTATGCTTGCTAGTTTAATGGAAGAAGTAAGATTTTAGTCAGCTTATGATAGGTGGGTGATACTTGAATAAGAGCAAAGAAGAAATGGCAAATGTGTGGAAATAGGAATCATGAGGTGTGTTTGGGAGACTATAAAGAGACTAGCCTGAAGAACAGTGGAGATTTATGTCAGGAAGTAATGGACATTGACTAATTGTCTTCCCTCGTAGCTCAGTTGGTAAAGAGTCTGCCTGCAACGCAGGAGACCCGGGTTCAATCCCTGGGTTGGGAAAGATGCCCTGGAGAAGGAAATGGCAACCCACTCCAGTATTCTTGCCTGGAGAACTGCGTGGACAGAGGAGCCTGGTGGGCTTCAGTCCATGGGGTTGCAAGAGTCGGACACATCTTAGTGACTAAACCACCACAATGGACACTAAGGCTGGGATCAGTATCCGAGCTGTAAGAGTTGCCACTTTCTCCTCTGAGAAGAGAACAGCTATTGATTTCTGAGGAAGAGCAAAATACGATGAATTGAAGTAATCAAGTCGATGATCTTGCTTGTTATAGTTAGGTTGGTTGCTTAACTATATACTAAAATACCCCGATTATATGGCAGTGAGAAGTGGAAAGAGAAGATGGTAAAAAGAAAGAAAAAAAAAGGATGGAAAGGAAGGTGCTGGTGTAAAAAACACTCAAAGGAGAAATGGCTCATATTTTGTAACTAATTATTACATGCAATTAATTCTTTACTTTTTCTCTCATAACTTGCTCCTCTTTTATGTGTAATGAGTCTGGTGGTTTTCTTTGGGTCATCCAAATATAAATACAGGATGGTTGAAAGATGAAACTGAGTGTAAGCAATATCAAACAATTCCCTGCAAGATGCTAAAAAAAAAAAAAAAAAATTCTCAGATTGATGTCTTGACAGTTTCTTCTTTGCTCCCCAAAAGAACTGCTCACCAAGTTTCAGTTATTTGAGAAACCTCCATTGTTTGGTAGCAGTTATTTGAAGTTCAGCACCATGAGGTTCATGTTTAAAATGCGTGGCTCATGTTTAGCCTCATTGGATTTCAAATGAAAAGAAGGATGTCAGACCGCACTGGTGCATAAACAACTGACGCCCAGCCTTTAAGGAAAAGATTACAAGACTGAAAGGGCTGTCAAGTTAGAGAAGTCTTAGAAAGAACCTCTGGATAATGGTTTATAACGTTATCTCTCCCTAAGGACCCACGAAATGGAAAATATATTTGTTTTTCTGAGTTGCGTTTGGCCAAACACCATAAACGCACTTCATTAAAAACGTCTTGGTGCCACAAATTCACAGGCTGGAATATGTAAAACATATGTTTAGGGGCTAATGAGGCTTTCCTTATGTGGGAATGATCCCTGGGAGATCCCCTGAGAAAGATACTCATGGAAAAAGACTTTCCTGATTCCTTACATGAGCCTTAAAAATCCAATGAAGGAGCCATTCAACTGCCATGACGTTGGTTTCTGTTTGCTACTTTCTTCTCTCTTCTACCCTTATCTCTTCCTTTTAAATGAAGGTAAGCATTCCCTATATCAGCCTGGAGTTATGGAGTCATAGGTGTACTTGGTTTCCACATCCCAATACTAGCTTTGAGGCTGTAGTGCTGGATCTCTACCCGCCGACTGAGTATGGTCTGAAGAGAGCTTGGATAGGGAGAGAAGGATCACCCAGAGAATGATCACTGAGAGAATGATCGCTGAGTAGCTTTCAGGGCAGAGACAATGAGTGAAATGCTGCTACAAAATCAAGCTCTTATTTTCACAGTAAACCTACAGAAAGAGCATAGTGGAAGTGGTCAAAGCTCTCCCAGCTAACAAGTGGGAGAATTGAAGTTTGGAGCAAGCAGATTGGACTCCTGCAGGAGAAACTACTGATACCCGTTTGTGTCCCCTCCCACGTGAGCAAGCCAGCTACTGCCCTGTCTGAGAACTTTCATCAGTAGCACCCAGGTAGGGTAGAGATCCCAGACAGCACCTCCAACCCTACACACATACATATAGCAGACAGCTGATGTTGGATGATGGCAGACAGTGTATATATACTCTGACTCCCATATCTTCTGGATGGGAAATCTCTGAGGCTCATATATGACTGACTTTCAGAGGTCTCCAGTGGGATAAAGCTACTGCTTGGGCTGAAAGAAGCACAAGCTGGATTGCCGGGAGAAATATCAATAACCTCAGATATGCTGATGACACCACCCTTATGGCCGAAAGTGCAGAAGAACAAAAGAGCCTCTTGATGAAAGTGAAAGAGGAGAGTGAAAAAGTTGGTTTAAAGCTCAACATTCAGAAAATGAAGATCATGGCATCTGGTCCCATCACTTCATGGCAAATAGATGGGGAAACAGTGGAAACAGTGGCAGACTTTATTTTTCTGGGCTCCAAAATCACTGCAGATGGTGACTGCAGCCATGAAATTAAAAGACGCTTACTCCTTGGAAGGAAAGTTATGGCCAATCTAGATAGTATATTCAAAAGCAGAGACATTACTTTGCCAACAAAAGTCTGTCTGGTCAAGGCTATGGTTTTTCCTGTGGTCATGTATGGGTGTGAGAGTTGGACTATAAAGAAAGCTGAGCACCGAAGAATTGATGCTTTTGAACTGTGGTGTTGGAAAAGACTCTCGAGAGTCCCTTGGACTGCAAGGAGATTCAACCAGTCCATTCTAAAGGAGATCAGCCCTGGGATTTCTTTGGAAGGAGTGATGCTAAAGCTGAAACTCCAGTACTTTGTCCACCTCATGCGAAGTGCTGACTCATTGGAAAAGACTCTGATGCTGGGAGGGATTGGAGGCAGGAGGAGAAGAGGACAACAGAGGATGAGATGGCTGGGTGGCATCACCAACTCGATGGATGTGAGTTTGAGTAAACTCCGAGAGTTGGTGATGGACAGGGAGGCCTGGTGTGCTGCGATTCATGGGGTCGCAGAGTCGGACATGACTGAGAGACTGAACTGAACTGAATGAATAAATTTATATTTCTAATAACCTGTCTTTTATCCAAATGACTCTCCAATGAGTGCTGGATCAGGCATTCAATAGAAATTAAAATCCTCAGGCTTTGTGATATACAACAAGGAAACTGAAGGAAAAGGTGGGAATTTCCTGAAGAAGCTGGTTGAGACATGACCAGGGACCTCACAGGAGCTGGACCTTGCAAGACAAAAAGGACTGAAACAGGTTGCAAAGGGAGGCCAGGGCATTTAGCAAAAGGACTATTTTTTTTTGACTGTGGTCAGACTTTCTCTAGTTGAGGCCAGTGGGAGCCGCTCCTAACTGTGGTACATGGGCTTGTCCTTGCAGTGGCTTTTCTTGTTGAGGAGCATGGTCTCTGGGACATGCAAGCTTCAGTGGTTGTGGTACCTGGGCTTATTTCTGTGTGGCATGTGTAATCTTCCCAGACCAGGGATCAAACTTATGTTGGGAGATTCTTAACCACTGGACCCCAGAAAAGTCCCAGGACTCTATTTTTTAACTCTTAATTTTGAAATAATTTTACCTACGAGTTTCAGAGATAATTGGGCTTCCTTGGTGGCTCAGCTGGTAAAGAATCCACCTGCAATGTGGGAGACCAGGGTTGGGAAGATCCCCTGGAGAAGGGAACAGCTACCCACTCCAGTATTCTGGCCTGGTGAATTCCATCAACTGTACAGTCCATGGGGTCACAAAGAGACAATGAGTTGGACACAACTAAGTGACTTTCACTTCACTTTTTCAAAGAGTTCCTGGACACCCTTTACCCAACTTCCTCTAATGTCAATATTTTTCATGTCTACAGTACAATCTATCAAAATTAAGACATTAGTAATGGTATAATGCCATTAACTAGACTATAGACTATTCCTATTTCAACATTTTTTTTTTTCACAGTAATATCCTTTTCATCTATTCCAGAATACAACCCAGGATATCAGCGTGCACTTACTCATCATATCTCCTGGGGCTATTTCTGGCTATGGCAATTATTCCGTGTTTTAGAAAGATAGCTTCCCTTTCACAATCCAAGCTATTGTAAGTATTCACTTATTACAAAACCAATTTTATAGATAATAAAAGTGGGATTTAAAAATAAGTAAAGAAATACAGACACATGGAACCTTCCTAGTGGCCTAGTGGTTAAGAATCACTTTCCAATGGTACCTACATTCAAATACAGGGGAAATGGGCTCAATCTCTGGTCGGGGAACAAGAACCCACGTGCCACTGAGCCTGTATGCTGCAACCAAGACTCAATGCAGCCAAATAAATTAATTATTAAAAAAAATAGAGACACAGACATAGAGAACCAATGTATGGATACCAAGAGGGGAAGAAGGAGGTAGAATGAATCGGGAGGTTGGGACTGACATATATACTCTATTGATACTATATATAAAATAGATAACTAATGAAATGAGAACATACTCTACAGCTCAGGGAACTCTACTCAGTGCTTTGTGGTAACCTGTACAGGAAGGAAATTCAAAAAAGAGGGGATATATGTATACATAGAGCTGATTCACTTTGCTGTACAGTAGAAATTAACAACACTGTAAAGCAACTATACAACAATAAAAAATTAATTTAAGAAAAGGATGGGGACAACTCATGAAACCTCATTTATTTGTATATTTCCATAGATTCATTTCTTATTAAAAAATAAATAAAAATAAGTAAACGTTGAGGGTCACACAAAACTAGAATTAGGACTAACCCATCTCTGACTAAGATCTCTTGGAGAAGGAAATGGCAACCCACTCCAGTATTCTTGCCTGGAAAATCCTATGGATGAAGGAATCTGGTAGGCTACAGTCCATGGGGTTGCAAAGAGTCGGACATGACTGAGCAACTTCACTTTACTTCATGTCTGACTGCTCAACTATCAGTCATTCAACCACGCCACATTTCAATTTTTTTTTTCTCTTTATTTTTACTCTTTCCCAACCCCTTTCTCCTACCATGTCTTTCTTGATTTTTTCCTATACATGTTCATTTTCTCCCCTTCTAGGGTTTTTCCTGTGTGTAAGACAGGAAGGAGAGGCAGAGAATGAAATAATGCCTTTTACTATGACTTAACCATAAAGCCAATCTTTTCCAGTCTCAAACAGAATGGACCAGCAGAAACCCTACCAAAAAAAGTCTGTTAGAAGTGGAGAGGAGCTTTATTTTTCATTGCAGCTAAAAGAAGGAGATTTTGTCAGTCCAGTGGAGGTCTCAGGCCAGCTGACTTTTAATCATGAAAAGTTTTCTTTCACCATTGATCATGTATTTCTTCCCTCCATGCTCTTGTGCTTTTATTAATTTTGGTCTAAAGTTTTCTTTCCAAAGGTGGATAAAGAAAGCAAGGAGTTGCTGCTCCCCACCTGGAGTGTTAGACTGTAACAATGTTCTAGAGGAGAATGGCACAGTTCCAAGATGACCATCAGCAGCCAAGGCATTAAAAGGCTCTGTACCATGGGAGGATATAAATCATGCTTCACACCTGGCTTTGTCTGTTTATTAGGCATTATTTGCAAAGCACTCTGCTTACCCTAGCACTCTGTAGTTAATAGCACTTTCCTTCCTGGAACAAATTTCCCCTAAAGCTGAGACTGTAGAGGGTTACCTTGAGTTTTATTTATGAATGGAACCCAGAGACATGGCCTGATCTGAGGAATGAATGCTGTAAAGGCTATTAGCAGGATTGCAAGATGAACTTGGAGACCTCCACCTCCTCACTCCCAAGAACACTTGTGAGAAGCCACAGGGAGTGTATGCAACTGGAAAGCAGGCACTAGCTCAGCATGTGGTAGAGATGACATCACCTTTTGTGCCTGGGGCTTCTTCTTCCTCTTTTCCATTCTCTCCTTCCCAGCTTGTGATAGACCAGATGCTGATAGAACAATAGGAGAAGTAGAATCTCAAATAGGATTATAAAGTGTGTGTGGAGAGGGAGGCAAGTGTGAGCTGTGAGAAACAGTGGTGATGAGAAGCAGACCTTGCACTGAGAATAAGCCCTTAGAACAAATCCAGGTAAATTCCTTCATTGAGAGAAGAGAAAACTGAGGTGCTAGAATTGATGCTTTTGAACTGTGGGGTTGGAGAACACTTTTGAGAGTCCCTTGGACTGCAAGGAGATCCAACCAGTCCATTCTAAAGGAGATCAGCCCTGGGATTTCTTTGGGAAGAATGATGCTAAAGCTGAAACTCCAGTACTTTGGCCACCTCATGCGAAGAGTTGACTCATTGGAAAAGACTCTGATCCTGGGAGGGATTGGGGGCAGGAGGAGAAGGGGACGACAGAGGATGAGATGGCTGGATGGCATCACCGACTCGATGGATGTGAGTCTGAGTGAACTCTGGGAGTTAGGGATGGACAGGGAGGCCTGGCGTGCTGCAATTCATGGGATCGCAAAGAGTTGGACACGACTGAGCAACTGAACTGAACTGAAAGGGGCACTGACTTGTACAAAGGCAACCACTTACCAGGAGCAGAGTCAGAACTAGAACCAGGGTCATTCTTCTGCAGAATTGATTGCTCCCTTCTAGAAACTGTGCTGCTTTTGTATTGAAGAGATCAAGTCTCCAATTCTCCAAGGTCAGTCCAGGCAGATCTAAAATTGGGCAATTAAAAGAATCTAGCAGTGTGGCAAGAAAGTGGGCATTCTCAATACTAGTACCTTATATTCTTCACAAGTTAGGCACCAATGCAAATACTTAGGTAGCATAAGGGTTAAGTGCCTTACCGCTGGTTGTACCAATAGTTAATACGACCTGGTCTTGTGAATCAAAGCAAACTGTTTACATGATTACAATATTGTCTCGCTAATATACCATCAGTGTATTATCAACTCTTTGTGACCCCATAGACTGTAGCCCACCAAGCTCTTCTGTCCATGGAATTCTCCAGGCAAGAATACTGGAGTGGGTGACCCTACCCTTCTCCAGGGGATCTTCTTGAGCTGGAGAGAGAACCCAGGTCTCCTGCATTATAGGCAGATTATTTACCATCTCAGCCACCATGGAAGCCCCATTCGCTACACACTTCACAAGGCAAATGAGTATTTGTTTGGGTCACTGCTCTTTCTAGAATTAAAACATTGTTATTGAATCCTCCCATAGCACTGTCCTTTGGAGAACACATCCTAGTTCCATTTCCACACAGTTTGTGTATTTATTCAGTCAATATTTAATTCTATCAGTTCAGTTCAGTCACTCAGTCATGTCGGACTCTTTGCGACCCCATGGACTGCAGCATGCCAGGCCTCCCTGTCCATCACCAACACCCAGAGTTTACTCAAACTCATGTCCATCGAGTCAGTGATGCCATCCAACCATCTCTTCCTCTGTCATCCCCTTCTCCTCCCGCCTTCAATCTTTCCCAGCATCAGGGGCTTTTCAAATGAGTCAACTCTTCGTATCAGGTGGCCAAAGTATTGGAGTTTCAGCTTCACCATCAGTCCTTCCAGTGAATATTCAGGACCGATCTCCTTTAGGATGGACTAGTTGGATCTCCTTGCAGTCCAAGGGACTCTCAAGAGTCTTCTCCAACACTATAGTTTAAAAGCATCAATTCTTCAGAGCTTAGCTTTCTTTATAGTCCAACTCTCATATCTATACATGACTACTGGAAAAATCATAGCTTTGACTAGATGGACCTTGGTTGGCAAAGTAATATCTCTGCTTTTTAATATGCTGTCTAGGTTGGTCATAACATCCCTTCCAAGGTGCAAGTGTCTTTTAATTTTATGGCTACCATCACCATCTGCAGTGATTTTGGAGCCTCCCTTCCCCCAAGTTAAGTCTGACACTGTTTCCACTATTTCCCCATCTATTTCCCATGAAGTGATGGGACCAGATGCCATGATCTTCATTTTCTGAATGTTGAGCTTTAAGCCAACTTTTTCACTTCTCCTCTTTTACTTTCATCAAGGGGCTCTTTAGCTCTTCTTCACTTTCTGCCATAAGGGTGGTGTCATCTGCATATCTGAGGTTATTGATATTTATCCCAGCAATCTTGATTCCAGCTTGTGCTTCCTCCAGCCCAGCATTTCTCATGATGTACTCTGCATAGAAGTTAAATAAGCAGGGTGACAATATACAACCTTGACATACTCCTTTCCCAATTTGTAACCTGTCTGTTCTGTATCCAGTTCCAACTGTTGCTTCCTGACCTGCATACAGATTTCTCAAGAGGCATGTCAGGTGGTCTGATGTTTCCATCTCTTTTGGAATTTTCCAGTTTGTTGTGATCCACACAGTCAAAGGGTTTGGCATAGTCAAGAAAGCAGAAATAGATGTTTTTCTGGAACTCTCTTGCTTTTTCCTTGATCCAGTGGATGTTGGCAATTTGATCTCTGGTTCCTCTGCCTTTTCTAAAACTAGCTTGAACATCTCGAAGTTCACGGTTCATGTTCTACTGAAGCCTGGCTTGGAGAATTTTGAGCATTACTTTAGTAGCATGTGAGATGAGTGCAATTGTGCGGTACTTTGAACATTCTTTGACAGTGCGTTTCTTAGGGATTGGAATGAAAACTGACCTTTTCCAGTCCCATGGCCACTGCTGAGTTTCCCAATTTTGCTGGCATATTGAGTGCAGCACTTTGACAGCATCATCTTTCAGGATTTGAAATAGCTCTACTGGAAGTCCATCACCTCCACTAGCTTTGTTTGTAGTGATGCTTTCTAAGGCCCACTTGACTTCACATTCCAGGAATGTCTGGCTTTAGGTGAGTGATCACACCATCGTGATTATCTGGGTCATGAAGCTCTTTTTTATATAGTTCTTCTGTGTATTCTTGCCACCTCTTCTTAATATCTTCTGCTTCTGTTAGGTCCATACCATTTCTGTCCTTTATTGAGCCCATCTTTGCATGAAATGTTCCTTTGGTATCTCTAATTTTCTTGAAGAGAGCTCTAGTGTTTCTTTCAGTACACATTCAATGTCTTGAGTTCATGGGTTAAATTTTTTTTCCTTGTGTTTCTGGCTCATAGCCATATGCATGATTCATTGTATGCACACCATGTAATCTGGTGACATTGTGTCAAAAAGAACTTAAATGTCAAGAAGGCCAATATTTTAAATCCAGCTTTAACAATAATTACAAGTTTTAGGGTCAGAAAGCATTTCAAGATTCTGTTTTCTCTTCTATAAAACCACAATAGCAATAGTGAGTCAACATGTGTTTTCCAGCACTAATATTTGTGGATTACTGTGGCCCCAAGTCTTCTGCAATGAGCTAACAGCACTGCTTCAGATAAACAGAACCTGCCTCAAGGAATTTATTCCTCCCCAAACCTTCCTTATTTTGCAAGATCATTGTTAAAATCAAATGAGATCATCTACTCAGTGATCATTCATTAAAAAAATATTGAATGGAAACTCACAATGTCCTGGATATTGTTCTATGAACTGGGGATATATAGTAAGAAATACAACTAGGTCTCTGTACTCAGGGGACTCACACTTGAATGGGAAAGGCAAGAAAGCAAACAAGTAAGTGCATAAGTAAACTAGAAAATGAATTGTAGTAGAATAAATATGGGCACAATTCATCCATGCTTCTCACTTCAAGAGTTCGGGTTACTTTCTCACCCCTCGTGACTTGTTAATATCATACAGCTGGAATGCTGTCAGAGTTTGGAAGCTGTGGTCTCAAGGAACCTCACTACTTACTTTGCTGTAAGCCTCTAGGAGGATGGTGGCGGTGCGAGCACATGGAGGAGAACCAGTATACTCACCTGCTGCTACTGCTAAGTCGCTTCAGTCGTGTCCGACTCTTCGCAACCCCATGGACTGCAGCCTACCAGGCTCCTCCGTCCATGGGGTTCTCCAGGCAAGAGTACTGGAGTGGGGTGCCACCTGACAAGTATCAAATGCCAGATATATGAGTGAGTCTACCTTCAGTGGACACCCCCAGATGAGCGTAGCTGCTTGAATGAGTGCAGGCAAACCCTCAAAATCCTAAGAAATGACACATCTTTGTTGCTACAAGTCACTAAGGTTGGGGGTGATCTGTTATGTAGCAAGAGTTACCAGAGAGTAACAAAATGGACTGAGGAGTCTTGGGAGTCCCAAAGAAATGAGGGAGATTTGCTATTTTATGCAGATGGTTAGATAAGTCCCACAAAGAAGAACTTTCTAGGAATGGGGAGAGAGGTAAATTGGGATTTGGAGATTGACATGAACATACTACTATATATAAACATACTACTATATATAAAATAGGTAACTGGGAGTTCCCTGGTGGTCCAGTGGTTAGACTCCATGCTCTCACTGCCAAGGGCCCAGGTTCAATCTCTGACTGGGCCGGAACGAAGATCCACAAGTTGCTCTGAGTTGCAAATAAATAAATAAAATTAAAAGATAACTGTAATGGCCTACATGGGAAAAAGATCTAAAAAAGAGTGGATATAGGTATATGTATAACTGATTCACTTTGTTGTATATCTGACACTAATATAACATTGTAAAGCAACTACATTCCAATAAAATTTTTTAAAAAGAAGAGGGTTCTGAGCAAAGGGGGAAATGGAGGCAAAAGCATGGGTACGTGCACAGAGGATGAATGGCAAGGATGCCCATGTGTCAGCAGTGAAGGGAAAGAGTTACAGCTTTGGATGGGTCCAGCGCATGCATGCTTCGTCCTTCAGTCTTATTTGACTCTTCATGACCCTTGACTCCTCTGTCCATGGGATTTTCCAGGCAAGAATACGGGAGTGGGTTGCCATTTTCTCCTTCCGGGGATCATCCCGACCCAGGAATCGAACCTGCATCTCCCTTGTCTCCTGCATTGCAGGTGGATTCTTTACCTGCTGAGCCCTCGGCCCAGTAAGTGGGGGCCAGAATGTGAAGGATCTGGCAGACTATTGGAAGCACTCTGATATTTGTCTTTTTTGTGTGTATCTCAGTCTGAGACCTATAGAAAAACCATACAAAATAAGAAAGACCCAGAGCCAGAATTGCCCAACAATTCCTTGTCTTATTATTCTGTAGTGGTGTGAATATACGTTGGCTATTCCTCAGAGGCAGGGGCTGGGGCAAGGGTTTCATCTCAAATTATCAAACCTTTTGTTTTCACGAGCTCCACAGTGCATTTGCCTTAATGTTTCACCCTTGATTTTAAAAGTAAATCAATAAGTAAAGCCTTGTAATTAAAGGGCATTTGGTTCATGTGTGTGTTTTTCGTTTATACTGAGGTAATTTACAGGGGACTTCCTAATATTCAGTGATAGCCAAAAAAATGGTTTTGACATCTATATTTTCTTAGAATGAGAAGTGATGTCTTTTATTCAAGCAAATGGTCTAAAAGTCCTTTCTTTAAAATTGTGTGTGTGACTTTTGTGTGGGCTCTCTGCTTGGCAAGACAAATACTTCTATCCACAAAGGGCAATGCGAAATTAAACAAACCATGTAAATATGTGAAACACCCTTCAGGAAACCCAATAGTATAATTCCATCTCTAAGGAATTAGAGGCAGACAAACGGAATCATATAAACATCCTCTGAAGACAAGTAAAGGAGATGTTTCCATTTCCACCCTTGGTGACAATGTCCAACTTCAGTTTAAGTTGTGTCAAAATATTCCAGAAAAGCTATGAACAAATATCTTAAGGCCCATTTCCCCCCTGTCTTGCATTAAGTACACTAGCCCTTTAGTGAGAACATTTATTTAACCAAATTTTGACTACCAAGCAAAGCAAGGAGGACTTCAATGAAGTCACAGTGGCTGCTTCCAGATAATAAGCAAGAAATTCATTTTCTGACTCCAGTTTAAGAGGTTTGATGTTTATCATTTAGTGCAGTGTTAAAACAATTGCAATGACAAAATTAGCTAGTTCATCTTTGCTAATTGATCAGACAACTTCCATGAATGAAATCACTAGATACTAACTAAGGTGACTTCAAGTCCTCAAAACTGAGACACAATTATACTATTATAAGACCATGCTTCCAGGTGGTACTAGTGATAAAGAATCTGCCTGCCAGTGAAAGAGAATAGGGCTTGAACCCTGAGTTGGGAAGATCCCCTGGAGTAGGAAATGGCAACCTGCTCCAGTATCTTGCCTGAAGAATCCTATGCAAAGAGGAGTCTGGCGGGCTGCCAAGAGTTGGATACCACTGAGCAACTCAGCACACAAAGCAATTTTAATTATAAAATTAGCTTGTTCTTCCTTTGCTAAACATTCACAGCTTCCATGAATGGAATCACCAGGTCCTCACTAAGGTGACCTCAAGTCCTCAAAATTGAGCCTCAACTATAGGATTATAAAACCTGTTGATGCATGCCAGCCTCTATTCTCCGTCCGTCATCAATAGAGTTATTACTATAGACTTCCAAATCTTTAATTAACCTAAACATTAAGCTCAAGGGCAACTTGGTATTTAAAATAAATATATTTTTTAAAAACATTACTTTTAATCTAACCTCTGTTTTTTAAAAAATTAATTATTTCCAAAAAATATTTGAAGTCGATGACTTCAGGTGACTTAAGCTGGATTCTATTTGATTTGTTGATAAGCTTTCTAGAATATTTTTAGCTCGATCATTTTTATTACATTAAAAGATAACTACCAATTGAGCAAAAAATGGGAGAATCAGGAATAATTTCTCCTGGTCCTTAAAATATTTTTCCCCAGAAGGCACTATGAGAAGAAGATTATAAATTCTTCAGATTCCAAGTATTTCAATCACGGAGGGGAAATTTCCTCTTCTACTATAATTTCTCTGCTCTAGTCATTTATATGAACAGACAGTGACAGCAAATTGAAGTCAAACAAGTTTAATGAGAACTTCCTACTTTTAACAAAAGAATATCCAATTCAATGCTAAAAGGGTTTTACTAATTGTTTATATAAATTAACACAAGCTAATCTCAGCTAATAAGTCAATTCATCAATTCCATCAATCAACACAAGCCAGGTACTGAAAATATATAGAGGAATATAACATAGTTCTTGGCCCGGTGGAATTATAATCAAATATGTTATGACATAGGTAAAAATAAAATGAAATTTTGCAGTTACATGAGAAATGAGAACGTAAAGGACAGAATTCTGAGGAAGCATTATTTATGAAGAAACTAGTGACAGGGTTATCCTTAGTTGGAGATTTAAAGAAATTCCTCTGTTTATCCCCGCTGTGGCCACTTAACATTGAACAATGGTGAAGAGTCTGGGCTAGAATTCAGAAACCCTGGGCAATAGACTTGGCTCCACTGGGAACTGGCTCTTTTGTCTCTGAGAAATGTGGCTTTACCACCTTTTTTAGTCCCTATAGAGGCCAAGCAAGAAATCCTATTTGAAGGCACAGCTCCTTTTCATTCTTTTCTGCTCTCCAATCTCTCACTTCTTATTTCTCTGTGGGTGTGATTTTTATGCTGGTTCCTTCACTGTGGATCAGCGGAAGAGTAGTTGTACTAGGTCTCTACCACCTTCCTTAGATCCCAAGGTTGACAATTAGCTCCCTGAATATTCTCTATCAAATATATTGTCACATGTAACCACTATCGCATATTTAAATTGTCTGTTTTCACTGCTGAACAGTAAGTTCAGTCAGGGAGTGAAATCCTGTTTATATCCTTAGTGCCTGATTCATAGTAGACACCACAAAAGAAAAGTGTTGGCTTGCCTAGTTGAGTGGATAAATGGAATAAATGACAGAAGATGTTTTAAGAGCAATAGTTGTTGTACACTAACTGTTTTCTTGGGAAACCATCTGTGCTGGGCAGATTTCCTGGGTGGCTCAGATGGTAAAGAAGCTGCCTGCAATGCAGGAGACCTGGGTTCAGTCCTTAGGTTGGGAAGATCTTCTGAAGGAGCAAATGGGAACCTACTCCAGCATTCTTCACTGGAGAAGTCCATGGACAGAGGAGCCTGGTGGGCTACAGTCAATGGGTTTGCAAAGAGTCAGACATGACTGAGCAACTAAATTTCACTTTCAGGAGCTATGTATTAGCTCACTTTTGTAAATGAGAAAATCTAGGCTCTGGGAAATTAAATAATTTGCACAAACTTGCACAACAATGATCCACAGGATTTTACACAAGAGATATGCTCTGTATCCCCATTTCCCAAACTATGTACCTGTGGGACTAGTGGTCATTGTTTAAAAGATAACTGATTGTTTAGGGACTTCCCTGGTCATCCAGTGATTAAGATTTCACCTTCCAAGGCAGGGCGTGCCAGTTCAACCCCTGATTGGGAAGCTAAGGTCCTATATGCCTCATGGCCAAAAACTCAAACTTATTGGTTTTTTATTGTAATATTGTAACTAATTCAATAAAGATGTAAACAATGGTCCACATAAAAAAGTCTTAAAAAAATACTTTAAAACATAAGTAACTAATGCTCAAATGCAGTATCATTTATCCCTTTTCCCTGGCCACAGAGAAGCCCATAATGCATGTAATTATGTTGTAGCAGATAAGGTTGATTACCTCCTTAAAGCAATTTGCGTATAATTTTTCTCTCCTATCTCTTTCTCAGTCTGATAATACTATCTAGAGATAGAATAACTAAATAATACATTAAAGGCTGAGAATTACTACAGAAAATAAATCTAATTGACTTGTTTAACCTGTGATTTCCAAACTAATTAGACCACAGAATATTTTTAATGATGAATTTACTAATATTTCAGAAGATTCTAGTCCCTCCTAGAAACTGTTTAGCAGACATCCATCTTCACAATGCTTGACTGATGGCAATAAAACTGTATTTGGGGTTAGAATGTCAAAACCTGAACTGTTTGTGTAATATGACGCATAAAAAAATCTTTGCTTATAGCAGTCAATTTTGACCCCAGCCAACACAGAGAACAAAGGTAGATATGCCTGATGTATACTGTCAAGTGTTTATTTTCATTCCTCTTCCCAATTTCATTTATCTGAGGAACAGTAGTGGAGAAATGAAGAGGTCAGAGGCAGGACCAAAATGTCTCCCAGAGTCTTTGTCTTTGTACTGAACAAAGATGGAACTACTGCCTTGCCTCAATCCTCCCATCCCTCTCCTTCCTTTCTGGAGGGACTCACAATATTTGCTCAACTTTATGATCACTTCCTTGGGCAGATGAATAGATGTCAGGGGGATGCCAACAGTTGTCTTCGAAATGATCTACGAATTTCCTCGCTGGTTGGTTGCCTTACTAATCCACTCAACTGAGGGAACTTTTTTACATCAGTCAATGGTCAGAAGTTTAGGGCTTCCTGGTGGTCCAGTGGTTAAGAATTCGTCTGTCAGTACAGGAGACATGAGTTCAATTCCTGGTCTGGGAAGATCCCACATGCCAGAGCAACTAAGCCCATGTACCACAACTACTGAGTCCTCACTCTAGAGTCTGTGCTTCACAACAAGAGAAGCCATGGAAATGAGAATCCTGGGCACCAAAACAAAGAGTAGCTCCGACACGCCACAACTAGAGAAAGTTCGCACACAGCAACAAAGACCCATTACAGCCAAAAGATAAAAAGGAAAGTAGAAACTTTCACCATGGGTGCTTAGGTAGACCCTCTCCCTTATCTTTTCTATATTCTGGACTCTTTACCCTGAAAATGACAGGACACATAGTATTATGGCTTGTTTTTCTCTAGGCACCATCTCAGTCCAATCTATGGTTAATAAGTTTGGCTAACACACTTTTATTTCCGGTCCCCAGCTAAACAAATAACGGCACACATCAGTTCACACTCTTAAGCAATACTTCTATACCATTCCTGCACTGGAGTGGAGTCATGATACAGGCTTATGGGTAAGAAAGTTGAGTGGGGACTTGGAGTTGGGAAGTGTCTCTGTGAGTTAAGTTTACAACCCAGAGTGGAAGATCCACAACCACAGAAATCTCTCATTTATAAACAGTGGACAGTTGTCATTTTATTTAGCTAACATGAAATCCAAAAAGGACACTGTGGACTGTAAACAGATCTTTAATAGTTAAAAAAACAAATGTTTCCAGTACTTCATCCAGAGACCTATTTCCCTCCTGTTGTCTCCACACACGCAGAAGGAAAAAAATTTTTTAGATCTTATGATCCATGAATTCCATGTAGTTTAA
This sequence comes from Capricornis sumatraensis, assembly GCF_032405125.1. NCBI lineage: Eukaryota > Metazoa > Chordata > Mammalia > Artiodactyla > Bovidae > Capricornis > Capricornis sumatraensis. The sequence continues at coordinate 37,549,353 of NC_091079.1, forward strand.
ACTCTGATTAAAGTCATACATCTGATTTTTAGTCATAAACTTAGTGTAACTTATATGCAGAGTACATCATGAGAAACGCTGGACTGGAAGAAACACAAGCTGGAATCAAGATCGCCGGGAGAAATATCAATAACCTCAGATATGCAGATGACACCACCCTTATGGCAGAAAGTGAAGAGGAACTCAAAAGCCTCTTGATGAAAGTGAAAGTGGAGAGTGAAAAAGTTGGCTTAAAGCTCAACATTCAGAAAACGAAGATCATGGCATCCGGGCCCATTACTTCATGGGAAATAGATGGGGAAATAGTGGAAACTGTGTCAGACTTTATTTTTGGGGGCTCCAAAATCACTGCAGTTGGTGACTGCAGCCATGAAATTAAAAGATGCTTTACTCCTTGGAAGAAAAGTTATGACCAACCTAGACAGTATATTCAAAAGCAGAGACATTACTTTGCCAGCTAAGGTCCGTCCAGTCAAGGCTCTGGTTTTTCCAATGGTCATGTATGGATGTGAGATTTGGACTGTGAAGAAGGCTGAGCACCAAAGAATTGATGCTTTTGAACTGTGTTGTTGGAAAAGACTCTGAGTCCCTTGGACTGCAAGGAGATCCAACCAGTCCATTCTGAAGGAGATCAACCCTGAGATTTCTTTGGAAGGAATGATGCTAAAGCTGAAACTCCAGTACTTTGGCCACCTCATGTGAAGAGTTGACTCATTGGAAAAGACTCTGATGCTGGGAGGGATTGGGGGCAGGAGGAGAAGGGGACGACAGAGGATGAGATGGCTGGATGGCATCACTGACTCGATGGACATAAGAGTGAGTGAACTCTGGGAGTTGGTGATGGACAGGGAGGCCTGGCGTGCTGTGATTCATGGGGTTGCAAAGAGTCGGACACGACTGAGGGACTGAACTGAACTGAACTGAACTGAAGTCACTTAGCAGTTATATGGGTAAGGTGGATTACTTTGAAATTTGAAATTCAGATGAATAATTATTGGTAACACTGTGACCCCCTGGGTCAGGAAGATCCCTTGGAGGAGGACATGGCAACCCACTCCAGTATTCTTGCCTGGGGTCCGTGGGGTCCCAAAAGGTTGGACATGACTGAGGGACTGAGCATACACACACACACACACACACACACACACACACATGAACAAACATCTATATTCATCTATATACATAACCAAAGCTATTTAATTAAGAAGCAAAAATATTTTATAGTTTTCAATCACTTCATATACTCCCTTTATTATAAGACTTTAGGTGGAGGTGAAGAGAAAAATAATTGCTAAGCAAAATGACACATTTCTTTAGGAGCAAGAAATTAGCAAACATGTTTTCAATATTACTCTTTGCTTTTCTACAGAGCAATAGTGGGAAAGTTATGATTTCTTTTTATTTTTTGGAATGGAATTTATATGTGATGAATCAGCCCATTACTAAGGCTTCGTAGAAGTTTTGGATGGAATGCAGGGAAATTCTGATAGGATATGCTTTTCTTTCCTTACCAGTAGTGTTATGTTACTTTTCTGGCAAACCTAAACTCATTTATATAGAGACCTGCCAAATGCTACTCTTTTATGGGACTTAAGACAGTTTCAGGGCTTCAGTGACTCTAACACCCTTGCACCTGTTTCACTGCATTTTTTATTTCTTCCAGTTGTGTGTAAACCACTAACACAGATAGCTTGCTTCTTGGGCACTGTTGTGCAAAGAGCCAAAAGCACCATCTTTTGAATATCTTAACTATAATTTTTTAAATCATGGGGGATGATTATATCTGAGATCTTTTATAATATCTTTATGACTGATAACACCTCAAGTTCATTAGTTTATCATACTTTATTTTCAATGACTTCCTTACAGAAAATATTTTGCTGAGCTGAGAATATTCAAAGCAGAGCAGAAAAAATGAACGCATCAAATACCCTGTTACTGAAAGGATGATAACAGATGTTTCTCATCCCCAGATAACTCCGTGGAGGCAAACAGAAGGATTTCCCATTTTCCCAGATGCTGCGTGTGATGTGTCTGAGTTCCCAGGTCATCAGAATGAAGATACACTGAGATTTGCAAATAGGAATTCCCCGGTGGAGAGACTCAGGGTAGGGAAACAGGGCTAATCAGGGGAAAAAGGGTGTGTGTCTGGAATTCCACGACATTCACGGGTTGTTCTGTGTTTGAATTTAGGTCACTCTTTCTACATTTCAGAGAATGCAGTAAAGGAGTCAGAAGAGTTCCATCAGCTGCTTTTAATTTTCTCTTCTCCTTTAAAACTTTTCCTAAGTACTAAGTTAGCCAAAAGTTTCACTTGGGTTTTTCCATAAGATATTACGGAAACACCTGAATGAACATTTTGGCCAATCCAATTTCTTAGACATCATAGGAAAGCAAGAAAAATTAGCCCAGAGAACAAGGGGAGATATCCAAAGCCCAGCGGCTGAAGCACTCAGGGCTTCTTACTCTATCTTACCAATATTACATCCCTGCCCAATTCCAGTGATATTATATTTATGTACAATCAGATCAGACAAATGATGAGATGGTTGGATGGCATCACAGACTCAATGCACATGAGTTTGAGCAAACTCCAGGAGATAGTGGAGGTCAGAGGAGCCTGGCATGCTGACATGGGGTACATGGTGTTGCCAAGAGTTGGGCATGACTTAGCCACTGAACAACAAGAAGAAGCAGATTGCAAACATAAATACAAAAATTTGGATTCCCATACACAACTTTCCACTGGGCTCATATCACTGTATGATTCCTCCTTGAGTGCATGCCCATGTATTTACACATGAAGAACTGAGTCTTATTATGTAGCCCTGTGTTCCAAATCCTTTATATGGATTAAATCATTTAACCCTAACAAAAGCTCTGTGAGGTAGACCCTGTTAATTTTTTTCATGATCAAACAAATGAGGAAGCTTGGTTACAGAGGTTAAGTTACTTATCCATTCACCTGCTAACGAGTGAAAGCATCAAGTTTTGAAACCAAGCAGTTGAGTCTCAGAAGCCAGGCTCTGAAACTCTATGGTGTCCTGCCTGATTCTAGATTAATAACATATCTTCATGGGCTTCTCAGGTGGCAGTAAAGAACCTGCCTGCCAATGCAGGAGACCTAAGAGATGTGAGTTCCATCCCTGCGTTGGGAAGATCCCCTAGAGGAGGACATGGTAACCCACTCCAATATTCTTGCCTGCAGAATCGCATGGACAGAGGAGCCTGGAAGACTGCAGTCCATAGGGTTGCAAAGACTCAGACACAATTTTGTAGATAGAACTGAAGCAACTTTGTAGGCATGAACAACACATCTTCATAGATTATGTTTTCTGTGCAATTGAATCAAAGGAGGAATATATTACTTGTGAGTTTATAAGAAGCTCAAGAACCACTTTCCTCAGACCTAGGTTCTGCTGCAAACAAATATAGTCCACTAAATCAAAGAGCAGTGCTTTTCTGAAGCTTGTATTCACTATCTGTAGACTGGGGTCAGGAGAAAGAACTATAAAACTTTTAAGTCTCTTTTAGTGCTCCGATTCTAAGACTCATGGATCATGTATTGTGGAAAATCTAGATAACCCCAAACGTGGATCGTTATTCATAAACCCCTTTTAATTACCTGGTGGAGACCACAGCTGTAATTTACCAATGCAGCAGAGGACTGGCATATGTAAGACTGGTTGTTATTTTTTGGTTCAACCTTTTACATCATCATCTACTCAAAGAAATAGAAAGTGAGTATTAAAATCCATTACATCATTTCTCAAGGAAATTTGTATCATTGACGTAATCTAAAAAGCACTCTCTCTGAGAACAAGGTTGTCATGGAGATTATATCCTCTAATCATCCACTTCTCAGCTACTGCTGTCAAGAGCTGTAATTTTGGATTTATCTCATTTGAGGGTCTTGGTTGAAATCCAAAGAACCACTGAGAATGATTATCGTCCTGTGAAAGCACTTAGAATGATCTTCTTTGGAACACTTTAGAATCAGGTCTGTAGAAATCTGATCTTCTGTTAATTACAGTGCATTTGCTAGATTAAAATGTTTCTATTCAATTTGCCCCCAAGACCTAGTAGAATGGAAAGTGGTTAGAAGAAAAGCATGACACAATAGCACAGTGACATTATGGATAAGTTTACACTGAGCACCAAAGAATTGATGCTTTTGAACTGCAGTGTTGGAAAAGACTCTTGAGAGTCCCTTGGACAGCCAGGAGATCAAACCAGCCAATCCTAAAGGAAATCAACCATGCATATTCATTGGAAAGACTGATGCTGAAACTGAAGATGCAGTACTTTGGCTACCTCATGCGAAGAGCCGACTCATTCTAAAAGACTCTGATGCTGGGAAAGATTGAGGGCAAGAGGAGAAGGGGGTTACAGAGGATGACATGATTGGATGGCATCAGTGACTCAATGGATCTGATTCTGAACAAACGCTGGGAGATAGTGAAGGACAGGGAAGCCTGGCATGCTATAGCCCATGGGGTTGACAAGAGTTGGACACAATTTAGTGACTAAACAACAACAATACTGACTCACAATTAAAATAAATCGCAAAACCCACGTATGCAAAAAGTATTTTTTCAAAACTTAGTTCATGAGCCCCCATTTCTGACCCTTAACAGAATAACTAATAAAGCCCTTCTGAGGGGAAAAACTCTTAGTTCAACCCAAGATGTTTTTGTGTAAATTCAAGATTGCTAATCTCAGGTTCAGTCCCGTTCAAAGTTCTCTATCTTAGACGCTCCTTTTCTTTGTCTGACCCCAAAGCTAAATTCTCAAGAATGGGACAGAAGATGGAAGAAGGAAGCCTCTCAGGCAAGCAGGAGGTTATCACTTCGTGACTGGCGACACACTGGTATACTGACCATGGGATTCAGTCTCCACTCTTGTTTGCTTCATGTCATGGCCGGGCTGTGTTGAGAGATTATCTCGTTTTTGAACCTTGCTCATTCTCCTCAGGCTTTTCCATTATGAAACCAGCCAGCAGTACTCTGCACACCAGCTTTAGGAGACCTTGCTTCTCCTGATCATGTGACTTCTAGGACCTGTGACCTAGCTTATACTAATCTCTTCGGCAAACCAGCACTTCTGAATCTGCTCTGTCGCACTTGTGGGTTGTAGGTTCTGGAGGTGTTTTGGAGTACACCTTCTTCCACTGGGCTACCTTCTTCCGCTGACCCGCGTTCATGTTCCAGAACCCTGGGACACACCTGCTAGGCTCCCGCTCATCAGACTCCACCTGCAGAGAAGAATCTGCTCCTCTTCTACCCTGTGGATTCTTTCAGTTAGAAAAGGATATCAGTCAGGTGCTCCTCAACTGCCTTTCCTACCTGGAAATCTCTTCTAAAGTTCTTCCTTTTTCAAATAAAGTCTTCTCCCTCTAAATCGGAACTATATATACCTAATCTGGGGCAGAAAGTGACAGCAAGTGATGACATGGATGGGAGGAGGAATGTTGGAGAAGACCCAACTCTCCTGGTTTGTCACCTCTTATTTATCTTTTCCCAGGAATCTATAAAATTTATGAGAGCTAAAAAGAACACACGCTGTTTGGTTCTTAAAGTTATGAGACCGCACAATCTCAAACTATTGCATGGGAACGATGCTTCCACACGTCTGTTTCCTTCTTATCTACTGCTCCATGGAAGAAAAGGAGAGACTTCCTTCCTGGTAAGTTTAAGAAAAATAAAGTAGGCATACTCAACTTATCTCACCCCTTTTCTCTTCCTTGGCAGTGGCCTGTCTACAAAGAATAAGGGGTATTGTTCGTCCCCTGTTTGCTCTCTGTAAGAGTGGTCTTCCAGAATGTTCTGTACTTGGATGAAGATGTCTGCCATACTTCTGGACTCAGTATTGATGAGTCCATTTTCCCAAAAATATTAGCACTTGCTCCCACATCATCTTTGTCAGTAATAAAGGCAATCTTTTGCTGTCCCATCTGCTTTAGACATGTGCTAATTAGTGCAGACCTTGGTCAAAGAAGAGAGTTACTAATGGTTCTAATTTCAGCAAGTGCTTCTTGGGTGGCTGGGTCGGGAAGACCCCTGGAGAAGGAAATGGCGACCCGTTCAGTATTCTTGCCTGGAAAATCTCATGGACAGAGAAGCCTGGTGAGCTACAGTCCATGAGGTCTCAAAAAGAGTCAGACATGACTTAGGGACTAAACAATAACAACAACAACAAGATCTCAACAAACACTTCACATATCCTCCTTTTATACCAAAAGCAAGAAGACTCGAGGTCACATTCTGACTGTACAGCATACAAATAGGATGACCCCAGACAGCTTATTAGTCTCTGGACCTCAGTTTCATCATCTCTAAAGTGAACATGTTAAGAATTTCTTCACAATAAAATAGCTAAGTCCATGGAAGCTGAAAGTAGATTAGTGGTCCCTGGAACCAGGAGGAAGGTGGCATGCAGAGTGACTGATAATGGGGATGATGCTTCTTCATGGGGTGATGAAGGGTTCTGATTAGGTAGTGATGATAGTTTCACTACTTTGAGAATAGACTGAAAAACACTTTTTTTTAAAATTACACACTTTAAAGGATGGATTTTGTAGTGAGCAAATTACATCTCAATTTTTTAAGAGAAAAAAATTTTCTTCACAGTTATTAAAGTGGTTTGTTGTGACCACTAATATGATTGGGGTCCCCCTAGCTACTTCCTCCCATAATCGTCAATTTGGGGCTATGATAAGAAATCAGATAGCTTTTATATATAGCTGTGAAAACTTAATAAACAAAAAGTACTTTGACATTGAAACATTTCTGCTTTTCTAAACCGTTTTCAGTAACATGAAAAAGCAGATACCCACATATCAGTCCCTTTAACATCCAAACTGCTTCTTTCAAAGATTATTCATAGCTGGATAGGTTTCAAAAGTCATCCCAATCAGGAGCTTTTGCTTCTTTACTGAGGTGTTTCCTCAACTTTAAAAGACTGAGATGTGGATTTATAATGTTCCAGCATCACATGTCTCAGCCAGAAACCAGGAAGAAAAAAAATATGAATAAGCTGTCTGGGGAACCTATCCAAATTCTTGCTGCATTTTGGAAGTCTAAATATTCTTCCTCCTTCTCGGTCATAGGCGGTAACTGTGAGGATGGAAGAGGCTTTAAAAGAAGAGAAAAATAGAGAATGTGGGTCTCTGTGAACTAAAATACTGTGTGTATTGAGCAGTGCTATGCCCTGATTGATGCTGAGGGAGGATCCATGTCTGTTTCCCAATAGACAAGCAAATGGATCACTAGGACAGAAAAAAAAAAAAAAAGGTGGTTAAAGTGTTCTGGATAAATGAAAGCTCAAAAGGAAATATGTTATTGAGAGATTCTCTATAAGAATAACTTCAGATAAATCATCTGATACTGTGTTAGCTACCTAACTTCCTCAAGGTAATCTATTTAAATGGTCTCAAGAGGTCTTTAGCAGCCAGGCTAGTCTGGGCAATGAATTATGTCCAGGCAGCAGCTTTAGTTTCTGCTTTAAGGACATACATGCAATTGAACTAGTCTACGCTATGTTCATGTTTTATTTTTGTACAGTAATCCCAGTTGAGACATTTAAACAGAAAATTCAAAAATAAAAAGCAGCAATGATCTTTATTGTCATCAACCTACTGGTGGTCTATAACTGCTATTTATATTGTTTCTTTTGCTGACTCAATATGCATATGCATTTAAATCCACATGAATGTTTGTGTATATGTAAATGAGCACACAGGCATGCACATAAAGTTACTTCTATAGCATTTTGTTTGTGCTGTGCTCAGTTGTGTCTGACTCTTTGTGACCCTTTGGACTGTAGCCCACCAGGCACCTCTGTCCATGGGATTTTTCAGGCAAGGAAATTGGAGTAGGTTGCCAATTCCTCCTCCAGGGGATCTTCCTGACCCATGATCCAACCAGCATGTCTGGTGTCTCCTGCATTGCAGGACCCACTGAGCCATCAGAGAAGCCCCAAGTCTATAGTTACCAGAGTGGAATTAGAAACGCCCTGTCCCAACTTACTTTTTCAAGCAACAATATTTGAGACCAATTTAAGCATCATTTCATTCAGGTTTCCATCATTACTTTAATGGTGACATTGTTTCCCTTTTTTTGAATTACCATAATTTACTAATATTTGACCAATCTCTAATTAAAGGAGATTGCTTCCAATTTTAACTGGAAGGTGCTGAATATAGCATCCTTTTATACACATCTTTGCTTAAATATCTTTGCTTTGTCCAGTCATGATTGGAGTTAAATTATTAGAAGTAGAATTAGCGGATGGAGGGGAATGCACAGTTTTATAACTCCACATACCTTATTGTCAAATTGCCCTCCAGAGAGATTGTATTAATTCGTACTTCTATAGCAGTATTTGAGAGAAATCGTTTCTCCCAAGTGTTTGCCAAAACTGGATATTCTCCCTATTTTTAATGCCTCACAATCTGATGTATGTTCTTTAAACATTCTTTCAATAAAATCCAGCAAGTGGCTACTACAATCTAAGCTCTTCAATCATAGGAAACTAGCAAAGTGTCCTACAAGAATGTTTTTTAAAAATGCGTGAATAAGCAAATCTGTCCCCATATCCCTTGTAGTAGTTACATCTTGTAATAAACTCTTTTGAGCAAATTTCCCAGCAGGAAATTCTCCTTTAGACTACAGTGATATTCTGAATTTTGGTCATTGATCAAAATACTACTTCTACTTGTTGAAATAAAGCAAAACAAAACCAGTGAGTCTAAACATTTCACATCCTACATGACAACTTCCAGCAAAAGATTTATATCTCTGTTTAGTTACCATGTGTAAAGTTTGTGATGGGAATTAAATCATTCATGAATTAATTATATCAATATTGTGAAAAAAGATTTGGAGTTAGGAAATCTATATATGTATATCACTGATTCAGATGATGAAATTGCATTTGACATTCAAGCAATATAAGTAGACTTAAAGTGCCATTAAGAAGCCATAATTGTTAATCCGGGCCAAGATACTGGCAAAATAATTTGGACTCTGATCCACTGATGTATGTAACTGACTCATGTGGTATGGTTAAAGAATGAGTGAGATATTTGAAACCTACTTTTCCTGGAGGATGAGTGGGGAAAAGAAAAATGTTAAAATACCTAGACATGTATGTCTCCAGGGTGTTCACCTTATGAAAACATGCATCTTGATTGCAAACATTTTAAACACCCACAATTGTAAAGTCTATGACACAGGTTTATAGCATCATAAAAGATACCTTTTATACATTTTAATCTTTCACTAAATCACTTCATTGAAATAACATGCTTTTGCTTTCAAATCTGATGTAGCATCTTAGGAAGACAGCCGTAATAAAAGGTCACACTTAACATAGCAGAAATATACATGGGAGAGGCTGGAGGCAGACATGCTATCCTGGAAACGCCTGCTGACCACTGGAGCGGGCTGTTTACAATTTGAAAAACAGTGACGCGGTCCCTGCTTGCAAGTCCATGTGTGAGAACATAAATCATTAGTTTCCATCTGCAAACAGCTTAAGGAACCTCCTCTCTGGCTCTCGTGGTTTAAAGCAAAACATACAATAGTGCTGTAGTGATTTGTCAGCCAAAGTACATTTTTTCATTTATCAAATCATTAGTCATAGCAGTGGAGAGAGCTTGGCCTGCTTGGCCACTGAGGTCATTAAGTTCTCCCTCCCTGCTCCTCCTGACTTGCACAAAGCCACCCACTCCCTCCTATAACTCAATGGCCCTGTTTTCTAACTGCCAGCTTGGTGAGATCTGACTGCAGCCTATGAGTTGCCCTGCCCAGTGGATCCTTGCTCTTTCGATGTCTGATGACCCTGCCAGACTTGAATGTTAGAGGAATCCCCACGTTCAGAACCATAGTTTCGGTGTAGATAGAATTATCAGAAATAGATCCACTAAGGAAAAACAAATCACAACAAATCACTGCTGACTTTACTTGGGGCATCATTTTACTGTGACTCTGAAGGGAGAGTCTTCATTTCTGCCTTCTTTTTTTTCTGAGGGTAGATTGATTACAAAAGTGGCCTCAGTTGTTCACATTTCCCTGCTTTCAAATCTCTGCAGTGAGATTCTGAATCTCGTCCCTTCAATAGGTAGAACTGGGATGGAAAAAGACACACAAGTAAGAGTCTGTCAGTCAAACGTTGTCTGTAAAAAATTCTTGAGATGGGATTGGCTCTAAAGGAAATGTGATATGAAGACAACAGGTGAATTTAAAAGCAGCTTTTACCTTGTCACTCCACTGCTTACAACTTTTCTACAGCTGATGGGTTTTGAGGTCAGTGGGGGTGGTTGACATGGATGAGAGGAGTGATAGAGGACGACTCTGGGACAGAAGTCCAGTGAGGAATCAAAATTTAGATTCAACTAAAATTAAATGCTTCTTTCTTCTGCAACAGAAACACTCCCCTGCGCTAATTTGGTGACATGGCTATGACTGATTGTACAGAACTTATTCATGGCCCAAGCAATTGACTTCTGATCATCTTGCTAGTTAGTGACTGTGCAAGTTATGTGAATTTGGTGTCCTGATTCCAAGGGCTTCATTATTTTTGATACCAGAGTTGTGCTTCCATTGTAGTTTTATTTATTTTTTTTTAAGATTTTTTTTTTTTTTGATGTGGACCATTTTAAAAATCTTTGCTGAATTTGTTGCACTACTGCTTCTGTTTTATGTTTTGGTTTTTTGGCTGCAAGGCATATGGGATCTTAGCTCCCCGACCAGGGATTGAACTTGTACCCTCTGCATTAAAAGGTGAAGTCTTAACCACTGGACCACCAGGGAAGTCCCCTGTGTTGTGCTTTTAATGAGCTACTCTATTTGTTGGGGTGTCATTGAGTTACTAAGATAGACCGTGCACTGGGTACTGCAGATGGTAACAACTAAGAGTATCAATCCAGGACTTGGAGTAGGGGGACTTCCCTGGTGGTGCAGTGGTTAAGACTTTGCCTTCCAATGCAGAAGGTATGGGTTCGATCCCTGGTCAGGGAGCTGAGATGCCACATACCTCATAGCCGAAGAACCAAAAACATAAAACAGAAACAATATTATAACAAACTCAATAAAGACTTTAAAAAAATGGTCCACATCAAAAACATTTAAAAAAATCTTTAGGAGTATCAGGCTGGTGGACTCCCTTCACTTGACAAGGCCACTCTTGTATAAAAGAAAGAGACAGGGACTAGAATTGAAAATACAAACAAACAAATAAAAAACACTGGAGATTTGGGTTACTCTTCTGTCTCTCGCTTTCTACTCAATCTTCTGCCCAAATAACTTCACTGGTAAAATGGACATAAACTCCTTGTTATATAACTCTTGGTGAGGTACAAGCAAATAAGATCATGTAAATTAAAGTAGTGCCTAATAAAATATGACATGTAAATTAATTGAATTCTGTCTACTGTTTCTCTTTGCTCTGTACTTTTCCATTCTATGAAGTTTTCTTGAACTCTGTTTCTCCCTGCCCCAGATTTTCCCAGCTCCAAGTACTGGGGACTCCCTGGTGGCTCAGAGAGTAAAGAATCTGCCTGCAATGCAGGAGACCTGGGTTTGATCCCTGGCTGGGGAAGATCCCCTGGAGAAGGGAATGTCTACCCACTCTAGTATTCTTGCCTGGAGAATTCCAGGGACATAGGAGCCTGGCGGGCTACAGTTCATGGAGTCACAAAGAGTCAGACATGACTGAGTAATTATTTGGGGATTTCCCGATGGCTCAGTGGGTGAAGAATCTACCTGCAAGGAAGGGGACACAGAAGACGTGGGTTTGATCACTGGGTTAGAAAGATCCCCTGGAGGAGGCAATGGTAACCCACTGCAGTATTCTTGCCTGGAAAATTCCAAGGACAGAGGAGCCTGGCAGGCTACAGTCCAAGGGATCACAAAGAGTCAGATGTGACTAAGCACATGGCACAGAGTACCAACCACTCTTTCTTTTCTACCTTTGCTGTACCCAGTACCTGTTTCAATCATAACATTAGAAAGTTTGATATCAATATCTTAGGTGGGAGTGAATGTAGCCAGTTCATCTCTCAACCCTCAGCTCTTATTGCAAAGCTTGAAAAATGACAGATAGTTAATAAATATTGTAGAACAAATACATGAATGTGTACAATGAAGGATATATTATTTTGTTTTATATTGCCCTTTATTGAAGGTTTTAAGGACAGAGCAGATATAGTTGCCTGGAAATCTGAAATAAATTTTAGAATCAGGAAAGTACCTTTCACACACATTGAATATTCCCAATGCATGTATTATATTTTAAATAGTATTTAAGTTGCAATATAATCGTTTCAAACTTTAGCATGAGAACCTCATTCTTTGTGTGTCTGGGAAGGGAATTTCCAGTGTTGATTAAGTTGAGAGACTTATCCAAAAATAATAAAGCCACCCAAAATGAGTACTTACTTAATCAAACACAGAAGTCAAGCATAATCGCTCCATAAAATACTTTAGAATTTGGCTAGTGAAATTTCCAAACCTTAACTGATTTTTTTTTTTTCAAGCAGGTGATATTTGAAGATTGAGATTAGAGGCTGTGAAAGAAAGTATTTCAATCATTTGAGAAATTAAAAAGAGCAATCTTGATAAAACAGATGACAAATGTAAACTTCCCCTGTTCTTTAGTGCTATAAACAAACTCAGCACCCAGATTCCAGTGGTTCCGGATGTTCACTGTAGCAAATTCCTCAAGTGTTATGATTGATCAAAATAAGAAACTGCAACAGAGTTGCTACTCATGGGTAAAATTTGTCAATTTTCCAAGAGTGGCAGCTGGAAAACAGCTTCGGGCAGCAGCAGGCTCTGGCAACTCTTAAATTCCAGCTGGGGCGGCAGCCTCAGAAGCTAGCACAGTAATTAAAAATTATGATTTTGTTTTCCCCTATAACATACTCCTTAGATACTCACTGTAGGCAGCTCTATCTGAGATCCCATTGATAGCCATCTCTGTCCTAGCCTTGGATATCCCATGGAACACCGACAGCCTCCTGCAGTGAATGAATCCTTTTTTTTCTCTTTAAATTTTTGTATTAGAGCATAGTTGACTTACAACTGGAGTGGGTTGCCATACCCTCCAGAGGATCTCCCTGACCCAGGGATCAAACCCTCGTCTCTTATGTCTACCTACGCTGGCAGGTGGGTTCTTTACCACTAGCACCACTTGGGAAGCCCAGGTGATTGTGATAGTTTCAAGTGTACAGAAAAGTGAATCAATTACACATACATACATACATACATATATGCACAATTGATACATATATATTAATTGGAAGGTAAGTGCTTTAATGTGTTATATTGGTTTCTGTCGTACAACAACATGAATCAGTCATAAGAATATATAAATCCCCTCCCTTTTGAGCCTCCTTCCCACTCCTACCCTTCATTCCACTCCTCTAGATTATCACAGAGCACGGGGCTGGGCTCCCGGTGTTATATGGCAGCTTCCCACTAGCTAGCTATTTTACACATAGTAGCATACATATGTCAATGCTACCCTCTCAATTGGAGGTTTGTCAGGTACCTGAAATCCCTCCTGGGTTGCTGGATGAAAGGAGCTAGGAAGTGCTAGGGAACACAGGAGTGACTTGTACTGGTTTTGCCTCCTTTCAGAAAGAGATGGGAGGCAGCCAGCTTTGAGGGTGCTAAGTCTCTTCAGTCATGTCTGACTCTGTGGGACCCTGTGAACTGTAGCCTGCCAGGCTCCTCTGTCCATGGGATTCTCCTGGCAAGAATACTGGAGTGGGTTGCCGTGCCCTCCTCCAGAGATCTTCCCAATCCAGGGACTGAACCCGAGTTTCTCGTGTCTACCTGCACTGGCAAGGTGGTTCTTTACCACTAGCCTTACCTGGGAGCCCCAGAGGCAGCCAGACTTGTGTTCAAATGCCAGCTTTGCTCTCCCTACCCAGACAAACTTCACTTAAGCATTTTAAGGGCTCGTGTCTTCATGTATAAAATAATAAGCATGGATTCTGAGAGACCATGAGACAGTATGGTAAGAGAGCTTTTCTATGGAAAGCTCTCCGCTCAGTGTCTAGCATAGGAAGTACACAGTGAAAGGGCAGGAGATGTAAGAAAAGGAAATTTAGGTGAATGAAAAAGATTTATGTCCTGGGCATGTACGTTCCTATGGTAAGCTTAGTCAGCTACAACCAGTACACTGATGGTGGAAGCCATCTTGGGCATCGTTACACATGATTAAAGCAGGTTTGCTCCTTTCAGAAACTGCAAGAGGTTTGCTCCTCTCAAAAAACTTAGGGGAGGTATTTGGGGATCATGGAGAAGTTTCTTGATTTCTGGGCCTAGATTTCTGCTTCTGTCAAATGAGGAGTTCGCTGTAGTTAATGGGATTTTCAGATTGTGTTCTTCAGAGACAGGACTGTTGGTTACCTGCAGAGGGGGAGGAAGAGCAAGGCAACAGAACTGGTGGAAACTTGCCTTCATACACAGGTCAGGAAAAAGCAGAACGTTTTCTTTTCCTTTTACTTTTTTTGTGTGTGACTGTTCCCCATGACTTGCAGTACCTTAGTTTCCCCAACCAGAGATTGAACCCAGGCCCCTTAGTAGCAAGAGCACAGAGTCCTAACCACCGGACCCCCAGGGAACTCCCCATAAGGTTTCTTTAAATTGTGAGTCCTATTTCTTCAACAATGTTTGAATAGCACTGGCCTACATAATCACTGTAAGAGGAATTTTTCATTTGAACCAATGATGAAATCTGTGGCGCCCAGTTCCAAAGTTGCATGTTGAACCCCACGTTCCAAAAGCAGTACAAAATTTTATTTTTTTATTTTTTGGACTTGTTCTCTCTCTCTTTCTGTCAATCATGGTTTTAATTTTTTATTTACTCATGGGCTTCTTTGGGCCCCGGAGATATTCAAAGGTGAGTTGGACCCTCACAGACGCTCAGGGTCCCTTCCCACTACTCAATCTGCAGAGTATGTGCACCTCCCCACAACCCTCCCTGTATCCAGTCCACACTCCACTGTTGGGGAGGGGTTGTGAATGCCCACAGTGGTTGCTGGGTGGAGGAGAGGAGCAGGTGGTTAAGAACAGGTTTCAGGGAGGCAGGGAAGTGGGAGGGCATGTGTGCTGAGCCTAAGAGCCCCTGTCTCATGCTGCACTGTCCCATCAAACTTGACCCACAAAACTCCAATTCAGAGATCAAATTAATACAAATTTCAAGATGGTGTCCACAAAGCATTAAACCTCAAGAATGGGCTTCCTTCTAAATGTGGGTTCTCGTGCAAACGCATTGGTCACATGCCTCTGAAACTGACCCTGACTTTAATAACAGTTGAATATGAAAATTAAATCCCAAAATAATTATTCTAATTTAGTGATAGGAACAGAATGGGAAAGATCTTTTCAAGAAAATTAGAGATACCAAGGGAACATTTCATGCAAAGATGGGCTTGATAAGGACAGAAATGGTATGGACCTAACAGAAGGAGAAGATATTAAGAAGAGATGGCAAGAATACACAGAAGAACTGTACAAAAAAGATCTTCACAACCCAGATAATCATGATGGTGTGATCACTAATCTAGAGCCAGACATCTTGGAAAGTGAAGTCAAATGAGCCTTAGAAAGCATCACTATGAACAAAGCTAGTGGAGGTGATGGAATTCCAGTTGAGCTATTTCAAATCCTGAAAGATGATGTTGTGAAAGTGCTGCGCTCAATATGTCAGCAAGTTTGGAAAACTCAGCAGTGGCCACAGGACTGGAAAAGATCAGTTTTCATTCCAATCCCAAAGAAAGGCAATGCCAAAGAATGCTCCAACTACCGCACAATTGCACTCATCTCACATGCTAGCAAAGTAATGCTCAAAATTCTCCAAGCCAGGCTTCAACGATATGTGAACCGTGAACTCTCTGATGTTCAAGCTGGTTTTAGAAAAGGCAGAGGAACGAGATCAAATTGCCAACATCCGCTGGATCATGGAAAAAGCAAGAGAGTTCCAGAAAAACATCTATTTCTGCTTTATTGACTATGCCAAAGCCTTTGACTGTGTGGATCACAATAAACTGTGGAAAATTCTGAAAGAGATGGGAATACCAGACCACCTGATCTGCCTCTTGAGAAACCTATATGCAGGTCAGAAAGCAGCGGTTAGAACTGGACATGGAACAACAGACTGTTTCCAAATAAGAAAAGGAGTACGTCAAGGCTGTATATTGTCACCCTGCTTATTTAACTTCTATGCAGAGTACCTCATGAGAAATGCTGGACTGGAAGAAGCACAAGCTGGAATCAAGATTGCTGGGAGAAATATCAATAACCTCAGATATGCAGATGACACCACTCTTATGGCAGAAAGTGAAGAAGAGCTAAAAAGCCTCTTGATGAAAGTGAAAGAGGAGAGTGAAAAAGTTGGCTTAAAGCTCAACATTCAGAAAACGAAGATCATGGCATCCGGTCCCATCACTTTGTGGGAAATTTACAGGGAAACAGTGGAAACAGTGTCAGACTTTATTTTTTTGGGCTCCAAGATCACTGCAGATGATGATTGCAGCCATGAAATTAAAAGACGCTTACTCCTTGGAAGAAAAGTTATGACCAACCTAGATAGCATATTCAAAAGCAGAGACATTACTTTGCCGACTAAGGTCCGTCTAGTCAAGGCTATGGTTTTTCCAATGGTCATGTATGGATGTAAGAGTTGGATTGTGAAGAAGGCTGAGCACCAAAGAATTGATGCTTTAGAACTATGGTGTTGGAGAAGACTTTTGAGAGTCCCTTGGACTGCAAGGAGATCCAACCAGTCCATTCTGAAGGAGATCAGCCCTAGGATTTCTTTGGAAGGAATGATGGGAAAGCTGAAACTCCAGTACTTTGGACACCTCATGCGAAGAGTTGACTCATTGGAAAAGACTCTGATGCTGGGAGAGATTGGGGACAGGAGGAGAAGGGAACGCCCGAGGATGAGATGGCTGGATGACGTCACCGACTCGATGGACGTGAGTCTGAGTGAACTCCGGGAGTCGGTGATGGACAGGGAGGCCTGGTGTGCTGTGATTCATGGGGTTGCAAAGAGTCGGACACGATAGAGCAACTGAACTGAACTGAACTGAGATATAGACACAGATATATTGAGTTTTCTTTTTTATTCATTTATTCCTTTATTTACTTATTTATTTTTTTGGCCATACTGTGTGGCACACAAGATCTTAGTTCCCTGACCAGGGATGGAACTCCTGTTCCCTGCGATGGAAGTGTGGAGTCTTAACCACTGGACCTCTAGAGAATACCCCTATATTGAGTTTCCTGAGTATTGGCTGAGTATGATTGTTGTGAAGAGAGTAAAAGAAAATGAAACACAATTCAACTAAAGACAAGTAACTATTAACAGTAAGAACAATTAGTATTGTTTGGAAAACTACTTATGGTACTCATTAAGATTAATACAACCCTAAACATCCACATTCTGAATTTCATAGTTTTTCCTGGTTATCTCTACAAAAATGTTATCTTTCTCCAAAATTTTCTCAGCTAACCACCTTCATATTGTTTTCCTGTTCTCACTAGGTGTTTGCTACCATTTTCTTCTCTTTCTTCATTCTCATGCCTGGACTAAACAATATGCAACCTGGGTTCTGTCACTGTGCCCTGACCCATCCTTCCCCAGGAACACACATCAGTATAACTTTCTTTTGATCTATTGTTTGGTGTCCCCTCATTCATCTCCTGGTTGATAGGCTAATCATTAGAGTCCCATTTGCCAATGTATACATTTACCTTGAATACTCAAGGAGGAGGGAAACCCCAGCTGTCCAAAATACAAATACAGATACAATTGCAGAGAAGACTATTTTTCAAAACATGTCTTAGCTCAAGCAGTGCACATGCAACAACTCATATATGAGTACTAGTTATCTGCAAATAGGCTTATCAAATCTGTCCAAATGGGAATAGACATTTTAAGCTATCCGAAACTAGGAGATGTATCAGCTCTGTCTCTAGATACATAGAATAAACAAACTTTGTTCAAACCAGTCCAACTCAAAACCAGCCTCAAGATTAAACCCTAAATTGCTCATGTGTTCCTCTATCTGAATCACTAACAGACTTCTGTCAAAGTACATGCATTTTTGAGTTGTTTTTGAAGCATGCTTTATATCATTTCCTATTGGGCCAGCATCATTTGGCCCAACTGCAGACAGATCTGTTTGTTGATAAGCAGCCTGGTTTCTTTACATAGACTCATGTACATCCACAAAGTGTTGAAAAGTTGAATGCAGTTTTTTTTTTGGTTGCGTTTTTTACATGAATTTGACTTTAATTTTTTAAAATAAGGCAATGTAGATATTAATAGAGCTTCATTTTACTAGCATGGAGAAAGAAATAGCAACCTACTCCAGTCTTCTTGCCTAGGAAATCCTGTGGATAGCGGAGCCTGGCAGGTTACAGTCATGGGGTCGCAAAAAGTCGGACATGTCTAAAGGAAATAACACTTTCACATTTTACTGGCATAATTTGAAAAAGTGTGAACATTTATGTAATTTAAAATGGGTGGGCCAAGTGAATAAGATAAATATTCAGGGAAAATAACCATTCTTTATCAAGATTTGTTTCGCATTATTTTGAATTTTGGATATCATAATGTTTTCAGAAATATGTCCCATTTATAACATAGGATGGTTCTGTGTGAGTGTGTATTTTCAAAAAGAGCCTTTATTTACTATTGAATAACAAAATGAGAATCCCCAAAATATTTTTCATAGCACCTATTAAAGCTCTTCACTGGGTGGAAAAGAAAATAAAAATGATTGAGATTATGTACACATAGCCAAAAATTCTAGTAGTATTGATAAAATTGATAAACAGTATATATATTCTGTAATATTGATAATATTTTATATCATTGATATTATAATCTCAATATTATTTGTATCATTGATATTTTATAATATCAATATTATTTATATTATTTTATAATAATGATATTATATTATATATTATATCATTTGGCCACCTCATGAGAAAAGTTGACTCATTGGAAAAGACCCTGATGCTGGGAGGGATTGGGAGCAGGAGGAGAAGGGAGTGTGTATTTTCAAAAAGAGCCTTTATTTACTATTGAATAACAAAATGAGAATTCCCAAAATATTTTTCATAGCACCTATTAAAGCTCTTCACTTGGTAGAAAAGAAACTAAAAATGAGGAGACAGAGGAGGAGAAGGCTGGATGTTATCACCAACTCGATGGACGTGAGTTTGGGTAAACTCTGGGAGTTGGTGATGGACAGGGAGGCCTGGCGTGCTGCGATTCATGGGGTTGCAAAGAGTCGGACATGACTGAGCGACTGAACTGAACTGAACTGAATAATGATAATAATCAGTCCTATTTGCCAAGGTATACATTTACCTTCAATACTCAGGTAATATTTATTTTATAATATTGATAATAATTAGCATATATTTTCATGAGAACATATATTCTTAGTTTTTAAAACTTGAAGGTTAGTCATACCCGGACGCTTGCCAAATTATGAAAACTTGCAGGCTCTTCCCTGGTAGTAAGCATCAACATTTAGCAATGCTGTCAGGATGTCTTCATGTGTGGCAACCATGAAGAGAGGAAGACGAAAGATCTTGTGAAACTCTAGCACTTTCTGCCTCCGGAGCAACTGGAGCAATTCGTCTGCAAAGCATTTAAGAAGACACAAGGTTTTTGAGACGACAGATGTAATTTCACTCTTCACCTTGAGTATTTCACCTGTGTATGGATGACTGAATATGTCGTAGTTTATAAACTGCTACATCTCACACGCAATTAAACAAGGAAATTGGCTTCTGCGGTGTTTAAAACGAGATTTGTGGCTGCTGAGCCCTGACTCATCAGAAGAACCTCCAAGCTGTCTGTATTCTGTCTGTCCTATATGGGAAGAGCATAGGTTTGTCTATATTAGAATCTTAGATTTAAAGATTAAAGACTGGCAAGGCTACTTTGATACCTACAAGGCAGTATGATACAGTGATTCGGTGTATGGACTTTGGTATCATATATTTTTTTGTGTTCAGCCTTGACTCTGTCACTAATAACCATGAGGCAATGAAAATCTCTTAACTTCTCTGTGTTTCAGTTTCATCATCTATACAATGAAGATAATAGTACTATTAATACCTCACAGGGTTCTTGTTTGTGTTAAGAGGATGTGTGTGCATGATGCGTCATGTCCATCTCTTTGGGACCCGTTAAGAGGAAAGGGCTTGGCAAATAGTAAGCTTATAGCCAGTAGTAACCGTTATAATTAATGTTAGCTAACTTTTCATTTTTCTTTTTATTTGCTGTTAATTGACTGAGCCCAAGGCCGGTCTCAAAAGGAATACAGAAGTCACTACAGTTGCTTGTCTATTGTTTCCATATTAGTTCTTAATCCCTGAGAATAATCTTTGGGTACAAATTCATACAAGTTCTCTTCTTTTTCTTCTGAACACTTTTTCCAACATGTTACATGAAGGAAGCTTGTGTGAAGAAGAAATCAATAAATATTTTATAAAGGATAGAGATGTGTCTCTTCAGAACTGTGTTTCTAACTGTAGATTCAGAAGTATAAACCATAACTCTGGTGTGAATTTCATGAAAATTGAGAGTTGATATTTAAAAGAGCAAATACATTGTATCAGAAAAAAAAAACACATTTTCCCCTTATTATTTCAGAGTACTGCATTTACTATTTTATTTTCTTAATATTTTCTATATATTAGGGATGCTGGAGAAATATATTTGCAAGTGTTCAATACTAGTTAGTGTGCCATCAAATCAGGTTCATCTTTAATACCATGAACCTTGTAACTAAAAGAAATAACTCATCCAGAGTTGCACAATTGATGACAAACTTGTATGCACTTTGTATCAGTCAGTTGCCAGAGGCAGGAAACAGTATTTTAAACAGAAAAAAATGAATAACGGTTGCAACTAAAATTTTTACTGTGTACTCCCTGTGTACAAGGCTCCACTTAAGTATGTAATGTGTATGTCGGTTCAAGTCCTCACAGCAGTCCTAACAGTATGTGATTTCCTTACTTTACAGATGAAAAGCCTGGGGTTCAGAGATTTGCCAAAAGTAACCTGCTACTGATTAGCTGAGCTAGGATTTCAACCCAAATACTCTGGTCCCATAGGGTATGTATCTAATTACTATCCTCTCCTGGTTTCCCTGGTGGCTCAGACAGTAAAGAATCTGCCTGCAGTCTAGGAGACCTGGCTTCAGTCCCTGCTTCGGAAAGATCCCCTGGAGAAGGGCATGGCTACCGAGTCCAGTATTCTTGCCTGGAGAATTTCATGGACAGAGGAGCCTGGTGGGCTACAGTCCATGGGGTCACAAAGCGCATGACTTGACTGAGTGACTAACACTTTGACTTTCACTTCCCGCTTTAAGTACAGAGAATAAAATACTTAAAGGTTCTTTCCAAATTCCTGAAACAGCTGGAAAAGTTGTGACTCTAGCATTGACTTCTAGGATAACATGGCAGAACTGACCTGCCAAGGAGATGGTTAACTCTAGCCTGGATATGAGCTGGAGAATTGGAAATAATGCCTGCCTTCAGAATAATAATGCCCCATGTCAAGAAACAAGTGACCAACTCTCAAATTATTATCTCCCTGAAACGTTGCCCTATCTACTACATTGCACAAGTGAAATGGGTGTCTCAAATCCTGTTGCTTTTCTCCATACTTCTATTTAGAATTCGGTTTCACTGCCAATCACTGCACCCAACTGGCAGAACTTAAGTCACATCTGGAGCATCAGCTCAGTTTTGCAGCCAATGAGCCTGGGAAAAATACCCAGAGAAGGGTGGAAAAGATGTCAAGCAAGCCAATTTAAAGGATCATGCAAACAATGTAATAGAAGAATTTCTCCTTTGCTTCAGCATGTTCTCACTCTTTACATGAAGCATTATTTCAAGTAAAGCAATGTGGATGCTTGTAAAATAGAAAGAGGAAAAAATTATTAGAGATTAAAATAAAATGTTTTGTTTCCCGTTTCCTTTCGTGTTTCAGTGCCATGTAACAGATAAAGATGCTTCAGTCTCACAGAAGAACACTGCAGCTCTGATAGCCACAAAATAACCTAGATCTTCTGCCTTTTTGACGCTGCTCTGACAGATCAACAATTTTGGCATGTAGGAATTCTGCAAATAAGAGAAACAAAGAAGAATGTGAAAGTTGGATGACATAAAAAGCAAACATTATGAAAACCCTTCAACTGTATTCTTATCAAATGAAAAACATGGATTTCTGCTCTAAATCTATAGCTCTTGAAATCTGGTGTGCCTTTCTCTATTCTAGAAAGCTTTCAAATATGCAGATCACTTGGGCTTCCTGAGATTTTTTTTTCTTTAATTTTTAGCTAAATTTTATAATCATTGCCGACTGTAGGTTTTCTTTAGTTGCTCTTGCTGTGGAGCCTGGGCTCTGGCCACGTGGGCTTCAGTAGGTATGGGGCACTGGCTTAGCTGCCCAGGGATCACACCTGTGTCCTGTGCATTGGCAGGTGGATTCTCACTGGGCCACTAGAGAAGTCCCCTTACTGAAGATTTAATGAATGGAATCTCCAAGAATGTGGGCCTAAGAATCTGCATTTTAAAGTGCCTCAAATCCTTAATATTTTCTCTGCCTGAGCACCAATGCAACAGCTGCTCTCCTGTTAAGAGTAATAGGTCATCTTTTCAGGGAAGGACATATCTGATGGTCGTAGTGAAAAGAATATTACACAAACATTCTCTTTTTTTTCTTAAAATGGATGTAAGTAAATATGGCAAATAAAAACAGAATGTGAACAAGTGGGAAGTAAGATTATCTAGCAATTAAACATTTAGGTTTTATAACTTTGGTAAAAAAGGGCATTTTCAAATAATGCTGTTGAGCTTGGTTTTTCTTCTCACATCAAGATAAAGTCATCTCCTACATAGGGAATGAAAAATATAACTTTTTCCAGATTTCCTCTTCTGCACCTGCTCCTTTCAATGTGACACTTTTACTTGACTTGATTCTCACATTCAAGGAACTGTGTGTTTAATTCTGAGTTCTGAACGGCAAAAAGAAAAACATTTTTAATCAGAAGTATCATTTCTGGAGCCAAGTGGAACATTTTCCTGGCTGTCATTGTAAACCACCCTCCCACCCTGTCCAGATGCCCCCAAAGACCTACAGTCCCAAGGAACAGGTACCAAAAAGTGTGAATATAGTGGGGAAAAAAAGCAGGAGAGATGACACAAAGAGATGCACTACACTTTCTCTGATGTAGGGGTCCTGGAAAAACCTTCAATTTGGCTTGGACTATTTTCCAGTATCCTTATGAATATCTCTTCAACAGTATCCAAAAGGCTTGCTAAAATTATATCCTAGACTTAACTCATGGTTTCCTGATACTCTTGAGCCTTATCTCAAATCTCTATGCCAGCAAATGACCCATTTTATTTTTTAAGTTTTTTATTAATTAACTTATTTCCAGCTGTGCTGCCTCTTTGTTGTGGCATGGGGGACGGGGGTTGGGGGGGGTCACTCCTGCAGCACGCAGGCTTTTCTAATTGTGGTTTGTGGGCTTCATTGCCCTGCAGAACGTGGAATCTTACTCCCCTGACCAGGGATGGAACCATGTCCCCTGCATTGGAAGGCAGAGTCTTTACCACTGGGCCACCAGTGAAGTTCCCAAATGACCCATTTTAGATATAGTTGCATAAATCATAAGTATCATCATTGACATCCCCTGCTCACTTATTTAATGCCCATGGTCAGTCCATAACAGTCTAGTGGATTTTATAGTTCATATGTCTCTTCCGTATTTGTATTTTTGTTCTCTGACTCTTAAACAAAATACTCTTCTGAGCTATGACTATCCTCCACAGTAACTTCAGTAGCAAAATCCTGACTGGTTTCACTGCATTTGCTTCTTGACTCCCTCCAAAATCTATTCCTCGTCTACTAGGCAAAGTGACTTAACCAGGCATACATTTGACCAATCATCTCCTTTGCCTTAAAACTGTCATCAGTGTTTCCCTCTTTCTTTTAGGATAATGGAATGATTTGGTTATTGCTAAAACTAAGACAATCATATGTGCTTTGCCAGCCACCATCACTTTTTGAAACTCACTGTCATCTTTCTCTAATTGAGCATCCCTATATACAAAGACTTCCTTCAGTTTTATATACTTTCTGTACTCACTCATGGGCTTCCCTGGTGACTCACTGGTAAGGAATCTGCCTGCCAAAGCAGGAGATGTGGGTTTGATCCCTGGGTTGGGAAGATCCCCTAGAGGAGGAAGTGGCAACCCACTCCAGTATTCTCACCTGGAGAACCCCACGGACAGAGGAACATACAGGCTGCAGAGTTGGGGCTGCAGAGTTGGACACAAATTAGTGATTAAACAACAATGCTCATGGTACTGGGTCCTCACACATTCTGTTCCATGTGCCTTGAATCCTTTTCCCTCCCACTTGTCTCAGTTTACTTTTATAGTCCTCTAGATGGCAATTCTGCTTCCACAGAGAAACCATTGAAAACGCATCGATGCACACTCACAGAACCATGGTTCTCCCCACCACAGATGTTATCATAGCTGCTCTTTCCCATTCGTTTATGTGCTGAGTTAGTGTGTGTCTATCCACTAGGCAGTTGTACTTATAAGGTCAAGGGCTATGCTTTCCCAAGTGTTGGCACTATCTTTGGTATATAGCAGAAATTCAATAAATCGTTAATATTTTCAATGAATCAAGGCAAAAATGGAGTTCTGGAAATGTGTAAAATTAAATTTTATATTTCACATATCTCTTAAACAACTGTGCTAGATCCAAAACTTGGCTACAGAAAATAGATTCAGATGTTTTTTGTCATCATTATTCCACTTATCCCAGAAAATTTAGAAGATTCAGAATGATGTATCTCTGAGGATATGTTATGATAAAAAGCAAATATTCCAACTGTTCTTTGATTATGTCTGTACAATGCCAAACATCTGCATGAAAACATTAAAATTAGCTCTCCATATAATTCTAAATTTAATAAGTATCTGGCATTATAGAGACACATTGCCTGGGTTTCGCAGATTACATGAACCCAATATTCTCTGTGCTTGAAAGTTCTTTTCTGTCTAAAATGGTGAGTGATCCATTACCTATTGACTTTTCTTTTGTCCAGTGATTCAGAGAAAATAGAAGTGCCAGGTATTTCTATTAAATCTAACTTTTGCAACATCTCCAGAAAAAATATTGTTCCTATTTTGCAAATAAGAAAAATGAGGCTCAGGATCATACGGACAGCAAGAGTCATGGCTCGCATGGCATTTAAGTATATTTGATTCGGAGACTTATGTCAGTTTCTTCTTTTTGATACCACAAATTACCTCTAGCCGACTTTTTCAGGAAAGAGAAGAAAAAAAATAAAAAAGTAATCATAATTTAAGAAAAGTAGATTATCTCCCTCTCTCTAAATGCATTTCCTAGCTCAGAGGATTTATGGAAATTATAATTTCTTTGTCCACTAGTTTTTTAATCCCCAGGCCATAGGTTCCATGAGGGCAAGTAATCTTAGCTGTCTTGAACAAAAGGAGCCGTCATCTGCCCCAGAAAGTTAAAGTGTTAGTCATTCACTCATCTCTGACTCTTTGCAATTGTAGCTGGCCAGGCTCCTCTGTCCATGGAATTCTCTAGGCAAGAATACTGGAGTGGGTGCTATTCCCTTCTCCAGGGGATCTTCCCGACCCATGGATAGAACCCAGGTGTCCTGCACTGCGGAGAGATTCTTTACCATCTGAGCCACCAAAGAAGCCCCACCTGCACCAAAAGTATCATCAAAATATTTGCCCTGAAGATCTCTGGAGTGACTCATGGAAATATATCAGTTACATGTAGGGAGCCATCACTCTTGTTCTCAGAAATTCTCCTTTGTTTATTTATTTAAAAAAAAAAAAATATATATATATATTTTTGCAGACAGTAAAGCGTCTGTCTACAATGCGGGAGACCCGGGTTCCATCCCTGGGTTGGGAAGATCCCCTGGAGAAGGAAATGGCAATCCACTCCAGGACTATTGCCTGGAAAATCTCATGGACAGAGGAACCTGGTAGGCTACAGCTCATGGGGTCGCAAAAAGTCAGACACGACTGAGCGACTTCACTTCACTTCACTTCACTTTTATAGTCTTTATTGAACTTGTTACTATATTGTTTCTGGTTTTATGGTTTTTTTTTTTTGGCCTCAAAGCATGTGGAATCTTAGCTCCCCAACCAGGTATCGAAACCACACCCACTTCATTGGAAGGCAAAGTCTAAACCACCTACCACCAGGGAAGTCCCCGGAAACCCTCCTTTAAATTACCGATATACAAGAATAAATCTGTGAAACCTTTAGAATGTGGGCTAAACTTTTCTGAGGATGATTTACTGAGGACACCACTATCTTTCAAGAGAAGGCAGCAAACTGCCAGCGGTCAGGAAGCGCAGCTTCCAGCCATGCTATTTGTAAACACATTTGTTGAGAGGGAACTCACCTACTAGCTAGTAAGACTCCTTCACATTAGAAGTGAGGAAAGTGAGATTCAGAGAGGGAGGAGCTGTTCCCAAGCTCACACAGAAAGTCCTACCATTTCCACCATCGAAGTCCCTTTTAACACGAAAACATATTCTTCAGCAAATAATTAGCAAGAAATAAATCCTCAGCTCCCCATTTATGCTGACCACCATTCCCCAAGAAGCAGACCTCTGCGGTCTGCAAAATGCACTCCCTTCTTTTTCAGTTCCAAAGTTCTTTCACAAAGGACCAAATTTATGATGGCAAGTGAGCTGATATTAGATTAAAAAACAAGTGTCCAACAGAATGTGTATATGCAACAGATTTAATTTAAAAAGTGCCAAGTTGATCCATTGACAATTTTTATGACAAATAACTCATTTTTCACCTTCCTTTGGGCCCCAGAAAATATATTTCAATAATATTTGCAAGTTCTGCCATGACAGAGGCCAAGAGAAGCTTCAATGTTGACTCCTTTGGCAGAGAGCTCCCACTGAGATCTTGAGACCTATTTCCAGCTCCTTGGAGGGCTATTTCCCTAACTTGAATGTATTTGCCTCATGTGTATAGCAGCTTGAAGTTATTATGGAGGCACCCAGCCAGAAGGTATCCCAAAGACATATTCCAGGTTTAGATGACAATGACAGAAGACCCCAAACACCCTGTGGAGACAACCACCTGCAAAACTCTACTTCTTAGGTGGGAGTCAAAGTTTAGGCCCTCCTGCAATTCATCAATTGCCCTCATCAATTCAGATTGCAAAATTATCACTTCACCAACTTCAAGCACAGAAACTGGGGACTGTATTAACTGTTCAGTGTGACAAGGGTACCAGGAACTCATACACATAGGTGCGTGTGTACTTAGTCCTATCTGACTCTTTGTGACCCCATGGACTGCAGCCCACCAGTCTTGTGTGTCCAGGAATGCTCCATGCAAGAATACTTGTGAGTTTCCATTTCCTACTCCAGGGGATATTCCTGATCCAGAGAGAGAACCCGCCTCTCCTGCATTGGCAGGCGGATTCTTCACTATTGTACCACCTGGGAAGGCCATAACTCTTTCTATACGTAGGTGGAGGCTCTCTACTGTTGTGGTTCCCAGCAGGGGTGATTTCATCCTCCTGGGGAACCTTTGGCAATGCCCAGAAGCATTTTTGGTTATTATGACTGGGAATGAGGGTGATACCGGCATCTAGTGAGTGGAGGCCAGAGAAGCTGCTAAACTTTGCACAGTGCACAGGACAGCCCACTACAACAAAGACTTATCTGGTTCAAGCAGCTGATAGCAAGAAGGACTCAAGTAGTGAGTTTCCAAGTGTGTTCTGAGCATCACTGAATAAGACTCCCTGGGGTGAAGGATGCTAACCTGCACTTTGAAATTAGCATGCTGTGTGATTTTCTACCCACACTGAAGATGGAAAATTGTTGTCCTAGAAGTTAGCAAGACCCATGCCAGCAAAAACATGGCTAAAGAATGAAGCTGTACGTGCCAATCATGAACATTCAAGTCACCATAATTTCTTCTCACCCCAAATGGTAGGCAGTAAAGGCAAGTGTAGTGCGTCTGTCTCTGTTTGGAGTCTCTGCCAAAACACTACTTCAGTGCCCAGAGTAGGATGAGAAAAGAAATGTGGCTAGAGTCGAGTATTTAAGGCGCTCTCTCTTAAGTTCATGCAAGTGCAGAATTAGCACAGATTGTAAGAACATTGGGTTTCCCCAGTGGCTCAGAGGTAAAGAGCAGTAGTAGGGTCAGTCACTCAGTCATGTCCGACTCTTTGAGACCAAATAAACTGTAGCCCGCCAGGCTCCTCTGTCCACATGATTCTCCAAGCAGGAATTCTGGAAAGGTTTGCCATATCCTTCTCCAGGAGATCTTCCCGAGCCGGAGATCAAACCCAGGTCTCCCGCATCACAGGCAGGTTCCTTACTGTTTGAGCTACAGGGAAGCTCAAATAACTTGGCAAGTCCCTTCTAATTTATGAGAGTTGCCAGGACTTGCTTACATGTCCAGGTTGCTGCATTTGCGTTAGTGTGAATGAAGGAAAGTCACTCAGTCATGTCCAACTTTTTGTGACCCCGTGGACTATAGCCTGCCAGGCTCCCTCTGTCCATGCAATTCTCCAGGCCAGAACACTGGAATGGGTTGCCCTTTCCTCCTCCAGGGGATCATCCCAAACCAGGGATCAAACCCAGGTCTCCCACATTTCAGGTGGATTCTTCACCTTCTGAGCCACCAGGAAAGCCCCACCAGTGAAGAATCCACCTGCAAGTAAGGAGCTGCAGGAGATGTGGGTTCGATCCCTAGGTTGGCAAGATCCCCAGGAGGAGGGCATGGCAACCGACTCCAGTTTTCTGGCCTGGAAAATCCCATGGACAACAGCCCATAGGGTTACAAATAGTCAGACACAACCAAAGCAGCTTAGCACACACACATGCACAGTTCAGTTCAGTTCAGTCACTCAGTCGTGTCAAACTCTTTGTGACCCCAGGACTGCAGCACGCCAGGCCTCCCTGTCTATCACCAACTCCCAGAGTTTACTCACACTCATGTCCATTGAGTTGATGATGCCATCCAACCATCTTATCCTCTGTCGTCCCCTCTCCTCCTGCCCTCAATCTTTCCCAGCATCAGGGTCTTTTCAAATGAGTCAGTTCTTTGCATCAGGTGGCCAAAGTATAGGAGTTTCATCTTCAGCATCAGTCCTTGTAATGAATATTCAGGACTGATTTCCTTTGGGATGGACTGGCATCCATTCTAAATGGATCTCCTTGCAGTCCAAGGGACTCTCAAGAGTCTTCTCCAATACCATAGTTCAAAAGCATCAATTCTTTGGTGCTCAGCTTTCTTTATAGTTCAACTCTTTATAGTCATCCATACATGACTACTGGAAAAACCATAGCTTTGACTAGACGGACCTTTGTTGGCAAAGTAATGTCTTTGCTTTTTAATATGTTGTCTAAGTTGGTCATAACTTTTCTTCCACACAACAAGAGCACTGGTCATAAGTTTTCTTCCACATGCATAAGAACATTGCAAAAACCTATAGTGACCGTCTTCTTAAATTTTGTGCCTTAGGTAACGCATGCCTGTCTTTGTATTCATCTGGCTCTGCTTCTGATCCTTATCTTCAGTTCATGGATTCATTCATATATTCATATATTATGCATTTATTATTATGTGTATATTTATTCAGTAAATATCTACCTATTTACCTGCTTATCTATTAACAGCCTGTGTGATCTAGAAATACACATGTTTAAAATTGTGCTATGTGTATCTTCTTTCTAGATTCCTGTGGTCATATTGTTTAATATCATTTGATGGTAATGAGCAAACATCATTGGAGAATTTTCTAGATGACATATAACATCTGTAGTATGCTGAAAGTTTCAGACATAAATGCAAATGTATAGATTAATCAAATAATTATCAGAGGTGATAAGCGGTTGATGCTGAGATGAAATATACAGAGTGGGTCTAATTTAGGTGATGGCATCACTGACTCAATAGGTATGAGTCTGAGCAAACTAGGGAAGATAGTGAAGGACAGGGAAGCCTAGCATGCCACAGTCCACCAGGATGCAGAGTCAGACATGACTTAGTGACTGAACCAAACTGAACTAGTTTAGGTAGTGTGGTCATGAAAGACTTTTCTGGAGAGAAGTTTAAGAAGAGATGTTCAAGAGGAAACCTGAAGAGTGAGTAGGTATAAATTGTATAAACAATATAGAAAAGAATGTTAGAGAGTCAGACGTGTTTATTAAAAGCACAGGGGTGGGAAGATCTAGGCAACTTTGATGGGCTAAAAGTGGGCCACTCTGCCTAAAAAGTGGTTGGAAAGTTTGGAGAGAGAGGCAGATCATGACGGACTTTGAAGACCATTGCCAGGTCTTTCCATTTATTTCAGATGTAAAGGAAAGTTACAGACAGGCTTTAAGCCAGAGAGTGGTATGATACAATTTATTTTTCAAAAAGAGCATATCCCTTGCCCATTGTCTCCCTAGTGACTCAGCTTCCCTAAACTTGTTCCCAGGAATTTTCTAAAAACTTTGATTCTTACACCCACATGGCTCTTCTCCTTCCTGGTTACCTCAGTTAGAATATCTTCTGGAGTTGGGGTCCTGCAGGAGCCAGTCCTGAGATTCAGATATGACTTTGTAAGGAGTCAGGGTCTCCCAGGTAGCCATGAGTTGATTACCTAGGGCTAGAAAGCTTGAAAAGTGGTGGGGGCAGGAGGTTGTCAATGACTTAGATGAGAGATAGTCAGTGATGTCACATCAGGCCTGGAAGAGGTCCGAATGATTCTCGTTTCCTGGCCTAATCCCATGCATGTTGGAAGCTGTGTAGTGTGTAGGAGGCAGGGAGCAGAAGCTGAATGAACTGTTTAAAGGAAGCTCATTGTGTTACACAAAGTGGAAGTGTTAGTTGCTCAGTCATGTCCGACTCTGCAACCCCGTGGACTGTAGCCCACCAGGCTCCTCTGTCCATGGGATTTCCCAGGCAAGAATACTGGACTGGGTTGTCATTTTCTTCTCCAGGGCATTTTCTGACCCAGGGATAGGAACCAGGTCTCCCACACTGCAGGTGGATTCAGCCACCAGGGAAGCCCTGTGCAACACAGATGCACAACTAATGCACAGCCACCAGGCCTGGGTGACAAAAATGTGGAGAGGGGAGAAGCAGGTGGAGGTTTTGTGATGCTGGAAGTTTACACAGTTGGGATGCACCCTTTGAAGAAAATGAATACAAATTGTCAGTACAAAGTAAGAGAAGAAATATTTATGAGAAAAAAGAGCCGCAGTGAGTTATAGCATGTAAAAAGCTGATAAACACTATAGACACTATCCAAAAAGCCACAAAAATATTTTAATTACCTGTCACATCTCTCTTTTTTTTAAAATTTACTTGTTTTCCCTCCATATACATGCATTTTTAAAGGTTACACTATGTTTGCAGTTAATACAAAATCCTGGCTATGTTCCTGTGTTGTAAAATTATAACCCTATAGCCTGTCTTATACCCAATAATTTTTATAATTTCTTTAAAAAAATATTCATTGGCTACATACTCTTTGATTGCCACCTATACATACAGCAATATTTTTGTGATTTTTTAATAGAATAAATAGAAAGATAATCTGGGCATTGTAACTTCACTTACAAACATACTAGCTTTTTATTGTATTTTTCAGAATTGTTCCCTTATGAAAGGAATTTTGATAAAATTCACATTTGTGCTTTACATCAAGACAAAAGCATAGAGTACATTTAAAGCTACCTATGCTACATCATCAAGTATGTTTTTGACAAAAGAAAACTTCCATTTTCTCTAGACTTTGATGTACACTAAATCTTTTACTTGCAATTTTACACATTGAAAAAATGGTAAAATTTTCCACAGCTAGCTCCTGGCTCAAACATTTCAAACATGCTTCTTCCTCCCCTCTAGCCATATAATTCTAGTCCTGGATGCCAGAGGACCTATTAATATTACATTAAGTCATCTAGCCTTCAACTTTATATCAAATGCTGTATCAGGCAGCATGTGGGACAGAAGTATTTTTAGAAGCCATTTCTATACGGGGTGGTTAAAAATGCATTAATTATAAGAGAAGTAACTACAAATTGGGCTCCTTAGTGGCTCCGTGGTAAAAGAACCTGCCTGCAATGAAGGAGACCTGGGTTTGATCCCTGGGTTGTGAAGATGCCTTGGAAAAGGGAATGGCAACCTACTCCAGTATTCTTGCCTGGAGAATTCCATGGACAGAGGAGCCTGGCAAGGTACAGTCCTTGGGGTCACAAAGAGTCAGACATGACTGAGTGACTGAGCACAGACACAGACACAGACACACACACACACACACACAGCTACAAACTACATACACATATTATAAATCCAAACTAAGGAGTCCCCCAATTTAACTCTCCCTTAGCTGGATCCTTAAAATATCTTTTCCATTTCAACACTACTAGGTACAAGAATATATATGACAGAAGGGTAGAAAAAAGAGAAAGCAGTCTTAACTAATTGCAGTTTAAATCTATCCTGCCACTATTATAAATCATAGAATCATGTGAACATATTGCTAGGGTCCCTCATGATATCCTGGAGATACTTCTCTCTGTGTTGGAGAGAAAGGCATTTACCCCTTTTCTGCAGAAAACATTTTTCCAGTCCTAAGAAACCTTAAAGGAACAGAGCATAATTCTGAAATCTCTAGGATGTCAAAATTTTGGAAGAGCTGGGAAATAGTATTCTTGATAGAGCTAACAGCATTTCTCAGAAGTATGAGGTAGTACCTCATACTCTCCTAAAGTCATAGCTTCATTGGTAGGTTGGGCAGAGGTCAGGGGAAGGTGGTGCTACCATGGAAGAACATGAGTCATGGGAAGATTATAAGCAATGATGAGAACCCCCACCAGGGCTTTCCCAGGAAGTACTAGGGAGCGATCTTTAGTCCTGATTTGTAAAATATACGTTATTTCTATTAATATCACCACTTTATTTCCAAATCCCAAAACCAATCTACACCAGGTATCAAATGGATTTAGACAATGAGGTATGCCAGGATATCTCACCTATGATATCACATTAATGATGCACCATGGGCCCAGGGAGCTTCCCTGGTGGCTCAAATGGTAAAGCGTCTGCCTGCAATGCGGGAGACCCAGATTTGATCCCTGGGTTGGGAAGATCCCCTGGAGAAGGAAATGGAAACCCACTCCAGTACTCTTGCTTGAAAAATTCCATGAACAGAGGAGCCTGGTGGGCTGCAGTGCATGGGGTCGCAAAGAGTCCAACACGACTGAGCAACTTAAGTTTTCTTTTTTATGAACCCAGGTGGCATTAGTGGTAAAGAACCCACCTGCCAATGCAGGAGATGCAGGAGGCGGGTTCTATCCCTGGATCAGGAATATCCCCTGGAGAAGGAAATGGCAATCCCCTCCAGTATTCTTGTCTGGAGAATCCCACGGACGGAGAAGCCTGACGGGCTACAATCGATGGCAGCGCAAAGAGTCAGAAAAGACTGAAGCGACTTAGCAGGCATGCACGCACACATGAACCAGAGGCTGTTCTTCGAATCCGATCACCTCCTGAGGGGCAATCAGGCATCTGAGCAATGTTGACCTTGGCAAAATATCAAACTAAGACTCAAGCAAGGGGCTTGCAGCTGTGGTCTTATATATGACTCTGTCTTCATTTCCAGACATCAAAACTACAAGAATGCTTGACCTTTTTTTTTTTTTTTTTTTTTAAGATATAATATAAGCAACAATTGTGTGGTCAAGTGTGTCCCATCTGAATCTCCTGGGAATATAACAAGTACAGCTCTTATCCAGAGAGGCTCTTACTACCCATCTCTTACCGCCATCACCATCTTCTCAGCACCCACCAATAAAACACAGTTTTGAAACACCCTCCATCCCTAAAAATTCAACTATTTCATGCATTGAAAACAATTCTTCAAAACTTGTATTCTGCCAATGAATTTGCCCTGAGGGAAGGCATGGCAACCCACTCCAGTATCCTTGACTGGAGAATCCCCACGGACAGGGGAGCCTGGTGGGCCACAGTCCATAGGGTCACAAAGAGTATGACACAACTGAAGTGACTTAGTATGCTCACACATAACCAATTTGCATCCATTGTCATTATTTACCAAGGGGCTCCCCTGATGGCTCAGCAGGTAAAGAGTCTGCCTGCAGCACAAGAGATGCAGGAGACATGGGTTCAATTCCTGGGTTGGCAAGATCCCTTGCAGGAGGAAATGGCAATCCACTGCAGTATTCTTGCCTAGAAAATTCCATGGATAGAGGAAGCTTGCAGGCTCCAGTCCAAGGGATCACATAGTCAGACATGACTAAGCACATGGCACTTACTCCAATGATAGCCATTCTGTCATAGACTAGCCCTGTGCCTTTAGCCACTTGCCATTTCCTTGGACTGAAAATCAAATCTGTACTCGTATAATCACAGAGGGTATCCCTGAGAGAATAAGGAGGCAAATAAGAGTGAAAGAAAAAAAAATCATGGCAAGGAATTTTTTCCTTTGTATAGAATTGTGGTCTCATATTTTTTCTTTCCCACCAGACAGGCTTAGTTTGGTATATAGCATGGGTCAGTCAACTTACCTACATGATATCTTTTGATTGTCAGGACACCACTGCTAAGTAAGCATTATTATGTTGTTGTTGCTGTTTAATTGCTAAGAAGTATACAACTCTTTTGAGACCTCATGGACTGTAGCCTGCAAGGCCCCTCTGTCCTCGGGATCATCCAGGCAAGAAGACTGACGTGGGTTGCCATTCCCTTCTCCAGGGGATCTTCTCTACCCAGGGATTGAACCCAGGTCTCCTGCATTGCAGGCAGATTCTTTACCATCTGAGCCACTAGAGAAGTCCCTTTTCCTTACCACACTCACTTCAAAAATGCAAAAACTAATGATCAATGATATTAAGAAGAGAAAATGATTACCTAGTAGCTTAATAGTCATGGAGCTGATATTCTAACCCATATCTTTCACCTCTAGGGCTTCATACACACTGTAGCCTCTGGATTTTTCTTCTGAGAAAACTCAGTCATGTTCAGTGTTAGGACTGTTGACTTTTTATGTTGGCCAAGGGCAGGAAAAACATTGAAAAAAATTTCAACTGAAAAGCACATATATAAATAAATAATTTTCCTGTTTCCTTCTGAACCACATACTGCTAGCACTTTCCCATTTCTTTAAAGAGTCCTTTCAAAAGCAGAAGAGCTATGTGAAATAATAAAAATTCTATAAAAATATACAATTTTAAGCTACCATTTATTTCTTAAGGACTTACTGAGTACTCTAGGCCCTTGAAAAATATTTTTCAAAACAACCCCATGAAGTAAACATGATCCATTATAGAAGAACAAAGAATTGAGGTTTAGAAAGTTTAAGTGGCTTGTGCAAGACAGCTAGAAAGAGGCTGAGAAAGTGAATTAACGCCTGTTGGACCCCCAAATTCATGCTCTGAATGATTACACTGAACCTTCTCACATTTGTTAAAATAAGAGTCCTGCAGGTCTTGCATAGTAACTCATTTTAAGCCAACTTAGAAACCAAAGCACTGCTCTCTTTGTTCACCTCCCAAGTACTGCTTAGCGCATGTTAGTCTGAGCATGGTCTTTGGAGCTAGATAACTCGAGTTTAACTCCCAGATATATCACTTAGTAGATGTGTGAACTTAGGTAACTTAATTAACCTCCCTGCCTCAGAGTTTTGTAATCTGCAAAATGGACACAGTTCTAGTGCCTACATCCTAAGTTATTGGGAGGATTAAATGATTTAACCTGTACAAAACACAAAAGAATGTATAATGCATAGTATGCGATATGTTACTATTTGTATTATTGGTGCATTTGTATAATATGATACACAGTATTATATTAGTATTTATAAAAAGAAACTGAGATCATCGTGAGTGCTTTGCTAATGCATTCATACAAGAATCTACGATAGATACAGAGGAAGGCCTGACTTCTTACGTTTGTCTTCACCTCTTCCTGGTACCCTCTGCTCCAGCCATGGCTTCAGCAACAGCTTGCTTTAGGTGTAGCCTGATCACAACTTCCACAGCTGCACCTCATATTTCTCACTTTCTGCCTGACGCTATGGTGTGGCTCCTCTATCTGCTTCCACGTTCGGAGGGGTGAGTGAAGCATCTCCCTGGGTGGCAACCTTGACCAATGTAAATGGGAGCCAGTAGATAAATGCCTACAGCTCAGACAGTAAAGCATCTGCCTGCAACGCAGGAGTCCCGGGTTTGATCCCTGGGTCAGGGAACATCCCCTGGAGAAGGAAATGGCAACCCACTCCAACACTCTTGCCTGGAAAATCCCATGGATGGAGGAGCCTGGTAGGCTATGGTCCATGGGGTCCCAAAGAGTCAGACACGACTGAGCGACTTTACTTCTCCATCTTTCAGGTGACCATTCAGAGGATTGTTTCAAATAGGCTTTTGGTGTATGTGTGTGTTGGGGTGGGGTGAGGGGTGGGACTAGGAGATGGCAGTGAATTCAGTCCTAGGAATAAGTGAGCCAAGCTTCTAGGACCTCATAATGGGATGTAAGTTTCCATGCTGCCCTAGAAGAGTCCCATATTCTCAGTGCCAACATGTTTCCCCACTCCATCTCATGTATAACATGGGGCTAAGTAAAGCAGAACAGCAGAGAAATAAAACCCTCTGCATCACATATCACACAGATGGGATCTTGTTTGCCTTGGCCTAATATAACCTGAGTAATTTGCCTGCAGTAAGAAATTAACCCAATTTGACAAAGTGTGATGCCTGAGAAATCAGCAGATGTGGGCTCTAATTCCACATCTATGTTTAATTAGTCCTGTAACCCTCGGAAATATGCTAAACCACATTAAGTCCCAACTATCTTATTGCAGCAATGGGAGATATTACTTGATGATTACTTTAGAGACTTTCTCATAATATTAAAACTCTGATTCTCAAGGGCTTTCAACAGTTATTGACACTGTACATATTATTTGGAGCATATGATGAAAATAGATCTAAGATTATTAAACATTTTATAATCTATGTTATTTGAAACAGACTTAATAATACTTTTATGCACTATAATATTTTATTCACAATAATACTTTTACTTAAGTGTTTGCAAATAATATTAAGACAAGATAATTTTATCATACTTAAAGATAAAAATAATCTAACCATTATTCGCATGGCAAATAGCCTACATTTGAAAAATACTTTTTATACAGCATCCTTGTAATTTAATTATCACAACACTCCCATTTTAACAATACTATTAATAATTCTCACTTGGGAAACAGGTAAATTCAAAGAGCCTCTAAAGTTTTCTTTCATCTAGCTACACGGTAAATTACTGGTAGACACAGAATTTTCCATTAAGGAAATTATCTTTCTAAAAACTGGTTTTCACAGGGAGCCCAGACTGTCACTCTGACGACCTAGAGGGTTGGGATGGGAGGTGAGAGGAAGGCTCAAGAGGGAGGGATATATATAAAATGATTGATTTGCATTGCTATAGAGCAGAAACCAACACAACAGTGTAAAGCAGTTATCATCTAATTCAAAAATAAAAAAACAAAATTTTTATTTTCTACTGGAACCATAAAAAGTAAAAACAAACATTGAAGATGAGTGATAAAAACTGGCTAACTATATAAATAAAGAGAAATATTAATATGATGGGGAAACCTCCTAGTTTTGTTAAAAGTTCCATTCTTCTTGACTATACAGCAAAATCCTTGAGGTCACAGGTAAGTGTCTTATGTAATGATTTGTATTCACACTCTGGACTTAACACAGTAACCACTAATTATTTTATTTTATTTTATTGATGTGGAACAATTTTTATAGTCTTTATTGAATTTGTTACACTATTACTTCTGTTTTTATGTTTTTGGCCACAAGGCATGAGGAATCTTAGTTCCTTGACCAGGGATCAACCTGCACCTCCTGCAATGGAAGGCGAAGTCTTAATCACTAGACCTCCAGGGAAATCCCACCACTCAATTATTAATCACTGGATATATGAACAATTGTATGATAAATTGGGACTGAGAGTTAGAAACAAATTGATTTCTTGTAGGACTCCTTCCATAACTCCCCACCCCCAGGCAGGACAAGATGCTTCTCTGTCCTACAAATGCCAAGGTCATTACAATATTAAATCACAGAATATTGGAGTCTCTCTATGTGGCCATATGTCAATAGCTTGTGACTTATATGAATGGCAGCACTGAGTTGTTTTTTTTTTTAATTTTAATTTTTACTTTATTTTGCTTTACAATACTGTATTGGTTTTGCCATACGTTGACATGAATCAGCCACGGGTGTACATGAGTTCCTAATCCTGAACCCCCCTCCCACCTCCCACTCCATATCATCTCTCTGAATCATCCCCGTGCACCAGCCCCAAGCATCCTGTATCCTGTATCGAACATAGACTGGCGATTCATTTCTTACCTGATAGTATACATGTTTCAATGCCACTCTCCCTAATCATCCCACCCTCTCCCTCTTCCACAGTCTAAAATTCCGTTCTATACATCTGTGTCTCTTTTGCTGTCTCTCATACAGGGGGTTATCATTACCATCTTTCTAAATTCCATATATATGCGTTAGTATACTGTATTGATGTTTTTCTTTCTGGCTTACTTCACTCTGGGGCTTCCCCACCAAGCTCCTCTGTCCATGGGATTCTCCAGGCAAGAATACTGGAGTGGGTTGCCATTTTCCTCTCCAGGGGATCTTCCTGACCCAGGGATCGAACCCAGGTCTCCCGCATTGCAGGCAGATGCTTTAACCTCTGAGCCATCAGGGAAGCCCATTTACTTCACTCTGTATAATAGGCTCCAGTTTCATCCACCTCATTAGAACTGATTCAAATGTATTCTTTTTAATGGCTGAGTAATACTCCATTGTGTATATGTACCACAGCTTTCTTATCCACTCATCTGCTGATGGACATCTAGGTTGTTTCCATGTCCTGGCTATTATAAACAGTGCTGCGATGAACATTGGGGTACATGTGTCTCTTTCAATTCTGGTTTCCTCGGTCTGTATGCCCAGCAGTGGGATTGCTGGGTCATAAGGCAGTTCTATTTGCAATTTTTTAAGGAATCTCCACACTGTTCTCCATAGTGGCTGTACTAGTTTGCATTCTCACCAACAGTGTAAGAGGGTTCCCTTTTCTCCACACCCTCTCCAGCATTTATTGCTTGTAGACTTTTGGATCACAGCCATTCTGACTGGTGTGAAGTGGTACCTCATTGTGGTTTTGATTTGCATTTCTCTGATGATGAATGATGTTGAGCATCTTTTCATGTGTTTGTTAGCCATCTGTATGTCTTCTTTGGAGAAATGTCTATTTAGTTCTTTGGCCCATTATTTGATTGAGTCATTTATTTTTCTGGACTTGAGCTGCATAAGTTGCTTGTATATTTTTGAGATTAGTTGTTTGTCAGTTGCTTCATTTGCTATTATTTTCTCCCATTCTGAAGGCTGTCTTTTCACCTTGCTTATAGTTTCCTTTGTTACAGCACTGAGTTTTAATTAACTTTGTCCCGTGTCCTTAGCATGGGGTTGATACAAGGAATATGTATGTGTTGATTCAACAAATGGATGAAAGAATTTGGAAGCAAGAGAACAATTCATTTATTTTGGATTTATTAATATTATGGTGTTATTTGAAGCTGGAAAAGAGTAGTAACATAAAAAAGGAACTAGACCCTTAGGGATGCTTACAGCTGCCAGTGCAATGGAAAAGAGAGTGTAAGAGAAGAATAACTGAAGATCAACTGGAAGAATGAGAAAAATGTGAGATTGAGTAAATAAAGAAGAAAGCACCAGAACTTCCCTGGTGATCCAGAGGTTAAGAATTCACCGGGTAATGCAGGGGAGCCAGGTTCGATCCCTGGTTGGAGAACTAAGATCCCACATGCTGTGAAGTAGCTATACCACAACCAGAGACTCTTGAGTGTCATAGCCAAATAAATAAATAAATAGATTTTTTTTTTTTAAAGAAGAAAGTGGCAAACCACTCTTATGGTCTTTACATGTTGTTGTTGTTTAGTTACTAAGTTGTGTCCTACCCTTTTGCAACCCCATAGACTGTAGCCTATCAGACTTCTCTGTCCATGGGATTTCCCAGGCAAGAACACTGGAGTGAGTTACCATTTCCTTCTCCAGAAGATCTTCTCGACCCAGGGATAGAACCTACATTTCCTGCATTGGCAGGAAGATTCTTTACCACTGAACCACCTGGGAAGCCCAGTCTTTCTGTGATGATGTGTTTATTGCATGTCATACAAAATTTACATGTAGCATGGATATTCGGAGTGCCACCTTATGTTATTCAACTTTAGTTTGGAATTGTGTCATCAGAGCCACTATCTCAGAGAACCTGAGACAAGTGAAGCTCTGAAAACAGTAACCTTGGGTACGGAATTTCTAATCCTTGTGTGGGCTGGAAGAAATTAGCCTGAAGTTGCCTCAATTTTGTTTGCATGGTGAAAACATTGCCACCTCCCTCACTGGGTTGTTGTAGGCAATCACTAATAAAACAGTATGATAAAGCCCTCTCCAAATATGAAGTGCTATTAAAATGTAGAGTAATTCACTGGACATCCTTGTTTTCCATCAGACCCATCCCAAGAGACATTTCCTTCCTTCCAGAACATGTACACTCAATGAAGTGTCCATATGGCAAGTCAGACTCTGCCAAGGGTGGAAAGACAAATTATTATAAGATAAATGGCTAAGTGTTAGTGTGCAAAGGTGGTAAAAGCCTTGTAGCCCTGCCTGAATAAGGGTTAAGAATAGGGATTATGATGCCCCAGAATGTGCAATATATTTGATATTCTCCCCAGAGAAAATGAGGGCAGGGAAAATTTCTGGCTACCTGGGGCCCTTTGCCTTCCCTCCAAAAACATTACACTTGGCTAATGGAGCTGTAACTTTGTTTTGATTTCCTGAGTGGTCTTGAGTTACCTAATATCTGGCTTGCTTCCCTAGATGGCTGTTCTTAGATCTCTCCAGTAAAATCATACTTAAACCATTTTCATTAGGACCTGAGCACTACATGATTATAAAGTACCTCATGAAATGCCTTGATTAGCAGAGATCAAAGACAGACCGTCATTAGTTTTGCTTTCTTTCCCCTCCTACATTGCCTTTGCGTTAAACTGCATTAACCTGACTAAGCTCAGCTCTCCAAAGTTTGTACAATCTGGAAAAGATAATTTCTCCCAAGGAGTCTGACTTTTCTTTGGTGCACACGGCTTGCAGGTTTTCTGTGACCCAAGGCAGAGTCAGCAAGTGGTCTATTCTGTGGAGAGAAACAGCACCTACTCCAAATGTAGCATCCATGTGGTTGCTTCTGCAACACACCCCGAGGGTTAAAACAGATTTGGATTAATACCACTGGCCAAAGGTTATGAGCCTATTACCTTGGCTTTCCTTACCAAATTGAGTCATTTTAACCTCACTCAGGTGTTGCATTAGATAATGAAGCTGTTCACCATGATATGGTGGTAAGGGGTGCTTTGCATTTGTGCAGACCCGAGTTCAAGTTCTGGCTTCTTCACTTCTCTGACTACCAACTTTCTCATATGTAAATCTGGGATATCAGTGTCAGTTTCACAGGGTTATTGTTAAGAATGAATGAGATAATGTTTCAGCTCAGTTCATTTCAGTCGCTCAGTTGTGTCTGACTCTTTGCAACCCCATGAACTGCAGCATGCCAGGCCTCCCTGTCCATCACCAACTCCTGGAGTTCACTCAGACTCACATCCATCGAGTCAGTGATGCCATCCAGCCATCTCATCCTCTGTCGTCCCCTTCTCCTCCTGCCCCCAATCTTTACCAGCATGAGGGTCTTTTCAAATGAGTCAGCT
Source organism: Capricornis sumatraensis (assembly GCF_032405125.1). Taxonomy (NCBI): domain Eukaryota; kingdom Metazoa; phylum Chordata; class Mammalia; order Artiodactyla; family Bovidae; genus Capricornis; species Capricornis sumatraensis. The sequence goes on from NC_091079.1 coordinate 37,591,327, forward strand.
CTTCGCATCAGGTGGCCAAAGTATTGGAGTTTCAGCTTCAACATCAGTCCTTCCAATGAACACCCAAGACTGATCTCCTTTAGGATGGACTGGTTGGATCTCCTTGCAGTCCAAGGGACTCTCAAGAGTCTTCTCCAACACCACAGTTCAAAAGCATCAATTCATGTGCACTCAGCTCTCTTTATAGACCAACTCTCACATCCATACATGACTACTGGAAAAACCATAGCCTTGACTAGACGGATCTTTGTTGGCAAAGTAATGTCTCTGCTTTTGAATATGCTGTCCAGGTTGGTCAAAACTTTCCTTCCAAGGAGTAAGTGTCTTTTAATTTCATGGCTGCAATCACCATCTGCAGTGATTTTGAAGCCCCCAGAAATAACTGTTTGGGGGCTGTTTCCACTGTTTCCACATCTATTTCCCATGAAGTGATGGGACCAGATGCCATGATCTTAGTTTTCTGAATGTTGAGCTTTAAGTCAATTTTTTCACTCTTCTTTCACTTTCATCAAGAAGCTTTTTAGTTCTTCTTCACTTTCTGCCATAAGGGTGGTGTCATCTGCATATCTGCTACCGCTAAGTCACTTCAGTCCTGTCTGACTCTGTGTGACCCCAGAGACAGCAGCCCACCAGGCTCCCTCGTTCCTGGGATTCTCCAGGCAAGAACACTGGAGTGGGTTGCCATTTCCTTCTCCAATGCATGAAAGTGAAAAATGAAAGTGAAGTCACTCAGTCGTGTCCGAGGCTATTGATATTTCTCCCGGCAATCTTGATTCCAGCTTGTGCTTCTTCCAGCCCAGCATTTCTCATAATGTACTCTGCATAGAAGTTAAATAAGCAGGATGACAATATACAGCTTTGACATCCTCCTTTTCCTATTTGGAATCAGTCTGTTGTTCCATGTCCAGTTTGCTAGACAAAAAAGCCATTTTGCTTTTTTGCATTTCTTTTCCATGGGGGTGGCCTTAATCCCTGTGTCCTGTACAATGTCATGAACCTTCATCCATAGTTCATCAGGCACTCTGTCTATCAGATCTAGTCCCTTAAATCTATTTCTCACTTCCACTGTATAGTCATAAGCGATTTAATTTAGGTCATACCTGAGTGGTCTAGTGGTTTTCCCCATTTTCTTCAATTAAAGTCTGAATTTGGCAATAAGGAGTTTATGATTGGAGCCACAGTCAGCTCCTCTTGTTTTTGATGACTGTATAGAGCTTCCCATCTTTGGCTGCAAAGAATATAATCAATCTGATTTTGGTGTCGACCATCTGGTGATGTCCGTGTGTACAGTCTTCTCTTGTGTTGTTGGGAGAGGGTGCTATCGGTGTCAGTTTCGCAAGACTACTGTTAAGAATAAATGGGATAATGTTTAGGGAGCACCTGACACAGTGGTTACCACACAGGAAGTACTCAACACTATAAATATGTGCTGCTGCTCTTCAGTCACTAAGTTCTGTCCCACTCTTTGCAACCCCATGGACTGCAGCCCACCAGGCTCCTCTGTCCATGGGATTTCCCAGGCAAGACAACTGAAGTGGATTGCCATTTTCTTCTCCAGGGGATCTTTCTGACCCAGGGATTGAACCTGCATGTCCTGCATTGACTGGTAGAGGCTTTACCACTGAGCCACCAGGGAAGCCCATGTATATTCAGTTCAGTTCAGTTCAGTCGCTCAGTCATGTCCGACTCTTTCCGACCCCATGAATCACAGCACGCCAGGCCTCCCTGTCCATCACCATCTCCTGGAGTTCACTCAGACTCACGTCCATCGAGTCAGTGATGCCATCCAGCCATCTCATCCTCTGTCGTCCCCTTCTCCTCCTGCCCCCAATCTCTCCCAGCATCAGAGTCTTTTCCAATGAGTCAACTCTTCACATGAGGTGGCCAAAGTACTGGAGTTTCAGCTTTAGCATAATTCCTTCCAAAGAAATCCCAGGGCTGATCTCCTTCAGAATGGACTGGTTGGATCTCCTTGCAGTCCAAGGGACTCTCAAGAGTCTTCTCCAACACCACAGTTCAAAAGCATCAATTCTTTGGCACTCAGCTTTCTTCACAGTCCAACTCTCACATCCATACATGACCACTAGAAAAGCCATAGCCTTGACTAGAGGGACCTTAGTCTGCAAAGTAATGTCTCTGCTTTTGAATGTGTTGTCTAGGTTGGTCATAGCTTTCCTTCCAAGGAGTAAGCATCTTTTAATTTCATGGCTGCAATCACCATCTGCAGTGAGTTTGGAGCCCCAAAAAACAAAGTCTGCCACTGTTTCCACTGTTTCCCCATCTATTTGCCATGAAGTGATGGGACCAGAGGCCATGATCTTCATTTTCTGAATGTTGAGCTTTAAGCCAAGTTTTTCACTCTCCTCTTTCACTTTCATCAAGAGATTTTTAGTTCCTCTTCACTTTCTGCCATAAGGGTGGTGTCATCTGCATATCTGAGATTATTGATATTTATCCCAGCAATCTTGATTCCAGCTTGTGTTTCTTCCAGTCCAGTGTTTCTCATGATGTACTCTGCATAGAAGTTAAATAAGCAGGGTGACAATATACAGCCTTGACAGACTCCTTTGCCTATTTGGAACCAGTCTGTTGTTTCATGTCCAGTTCTAACTGTTGCTTCCTGATCTGCGTACAGATTTCTCAAGAGGCAGGTCAGGTGGTCTGGTATTCCCATCTGTCTCAGAATTTTCCACAGTTTATTGTAATTCACACAGTCAAAGGCTTTGGCATATTCAGTGAACCCTTACAACTGTAGAAAGGAGGACTGATGCAGAACTGTGACGTGTTACCTGGAACAGTGTTTCCAGTTGCTCAGACACAGCAGCCTCCAATTTTCTTTTGTATAAATATCCTAGTGAGCAATGGGAGATGTTTCCTTGGATTAGCTATTTGGAGCAGGGGAAACCTCAAACCTTCCCACAAGCACAGTGAAGAGGATGTCAACTCCTGGTCTAAGAGCAAGAGACGCATTGGAATATCTGGCTTTCTATATTCAAGGCTGAGTGGTGTGGGGTAGGGATAAGGTAAACTTGAGAGAGAGAGCAATTTATTATAAGGAGTTGGCTTGTGTGATTATGAAGGCTGAGACAGTCAGCATGAAGTTCCAGTCTGAGGGTCTGAGAACCAGGTGAGCCCAATGCTATAAATATCAGTTTGAGTGTGAATCCAGGGGCAGGAGAAAACCTATGCCCCAGGCTTGAAGGTGTTCAGGAAGACAGAGTTCTTTCTTACTCAACCTTTTATTGTACTCAGGACTTCAGTGGATTGGATAAGGCCCACCTGTATTTGGGAGGGCAATCTGCTTTACTCAGTCTACTGATTCTAATGGTAATCTCATCGAGAAGCACTCTCACAGATACACTCAGAAATAATATTTAACCAGATATCTGGGTGCTCTGTGGACTAAGCTGACACCTAAGATTAACCACCACAGTAATCCCTTAGTTAGCTGAGTTATACACTGGTGATAATCATTCACATATTCAGTCAGTCGGTGAGTAAATATTTTACTATCTTTCACGTGCTAGCCACTAGACCATTCAAGGATAAATGTCACCATTTTCACAGGTGATGTCACAAGGTCTGTTGGTGACACTGATAAACAAGTATTACTTATGATGTAAAAGGTGTCCAGTTGTCCTCGGAGAGCATTCTACAACCCTTAATAATTAAAATCTTTAGGGTTTTATAGGTATGTCTAAAATACACAGATTTTATAGTTTATAAATGGAAGCCAAGCTCAAGCTACATGTTTATAGATGAAGTCTTGAAATCCAGGGCTTGAAATGAATTATCTTCTGTGAGCGTTTGTTCTCTCTGGCGGTATCTCCCCGAGGGTATGTCCCTCGGGTGCACCTCTTAATTCTGGCCTACTGGCTGTGACTCTAGATACTGTCTGGGGCAGTGGAGACTGGAGGGGTAAGGATAAGATTTCATTTTACTTTATCCACAAGTATGTTTGGAGCAATGGGAATGAAGAGGCGAAGGTAGCAGAGAAAAGTTTAGTTCATTCTGCCAAATAGAAGATAAAAATGCCACCTCATATACAGAGCGTTAAGTACTACATGAATTAAACAAATTTGTATATGGGAGTGATTTAGGAATTAAAATCTAATGAAGATTGGGGGGGATAGAGGCAAAGAGTGGGGTATACCACTTTAATATGTCTCTTTTAAAAAAGGAACATGTTTTTAAAGAGGAGAGCTTAGACTAATAATTTGTTCTATGTGCTCATCATCCCATTTCAGCCCTCAACACAGTGGTTCATGAAAAAAAAAGTGAGGTAATGGAAGAAAAACAAAATTGCCAGGTAATGCTTGTAGCAGCTAAGAATTTGGGCTCTGGGTTCACAGAGATATGAATTGGAACCCACTTTTGTTATTTAATACCTGTGACACCTTGGGGAAGACAATACCCTGAAGTTTATTTTATCTGTAATGTGAGAATGATGATCACATCTACTACTGAGGTATGAGGCAAACATTACATGCGGTGATACCTGGAGGGGGATTGAACCGGAGGTAGTGCTTGAGTATAGCCCGAACAGGTTATTTCATATAATCTTTACTGAATTAACGTGCAGCTATTATTAGCTCCATTCCATGGATGAGAGAAATGAGGTCTGCCGATCTGAAGAATTTGCTAAGTCTACATACCAATCTAAATTCCCTCCCAGTACTGTTTTAGTTGCGGACGATCTAGAATGGAAACATATGTTTTCCACCTTCTTAATCCCAAGCTTTTGTAGTATTCTGTGCCACTTCCATTCTGCTGCAGAGTCTCTCTTATCTGTGCTTGTTTTTCTTCCTCAGTTTCATTCTAAACTCTCAGGAAGCATTCCAAGCCTGGACTTTGTATTACCCAACTGGATAATGTAGTGGAGGTGATCTGTTTATCAGCATTTGTTTGAATGCTTTGTTCAATAAAAAATATCTTGCTACTGTCAGGATATTAATACAAACTTTGTTAGATTTGTACCTAAGTATTTCATTTTCTTTAAAGCAATTTATAAATGGTATTATGTTTTTATTTTCAGCTTCATGTGTTCATTTTATTACACAAATTTTGTGTACTGATCTTTGTCCTGACCTTACTGAACTCAGTTAGTTCTAGCTGAGATCTTATTACTTTCTCATTTGTTTAAGAGAATTCATAATGGCTTGTTGAATCATTTCATGGTAGTTGCTTTAAAATCCTTACCTGACAATTTTAGCATCTGATTTATCTCAGTGTTGGTGTTATTTGATCATGTCTTCTTATTCAAGAGGTGATTTTCTTGGTTCTTGGTATGAAGGATGATTTCCTAGACATTTAGGCCATTGCATTAGGAGACTGAGATTTGCTGAAAATTTTAAGTCAACCACTCTGTTTAGGTTTAGATTTAGCACGTAGGTCCTGCCTCTTTCTGTGAGCTGTGGTCCCAGTGACAATCTAATTTTCAGAGACTTTCTAGTACTATTTTGGTCTGCTTAGCTAATTTCAAGTATACAACACAGTATTGGTAACAGTCATCACCATGTTGTTCTTGGCATCTGCAGAATTTATTTATCATGTATAACTGAAATTTGGAAACCTTTGGCCAACATCTTCACATTTCTTATTCCTCCCAACCTTTAGCAACCATCATTCTGGTATGTTTTTATGAGATGGACTAGTTTAGACCATGCACTATGTTTTCTTCTGTATTTGGCTTATTTCACTTACATTAGTTCCTCCAAGTTCATCTATGTTTTCACAAATGGCAGGATTACCATATGATCCAACAGTCCCGCTTCTAGTTATATATTCAAAAGAATTGAAACCAGGATCTTAAAGAGATATCTGCATCCCTATGTCCATTGCAGCATGATTCACAATAACCAAGAAATGGAAGCAACCTCAGTGTCCATCTACAGATCAACAGATAAGGAAAAAGTGGCGTATACATACTCTGGAATATTACTGCTTAGAAAAGCTTTCTTTCTAAATGAAATGATTTTTTAGCAGTGCTGTTTAGTGTTAGAATGAGATAATGATGTAAAATTGCTAAGTGCAGTGCCTAATGTTTAGTAAACATTCAGTAAAAATTAGCCTTCATTCTGACACCAGTAGGAATTTTCTTTGGAACTGCTCCCAGCTTTTCCCCAAATGTGTTTTTATCAGTTTGCAGACGGGCAATCATGGAACTTGTGTCAGGGAAGAGCTCAGAAATTAGTCCTGGAAAGCTGCAAGTGTACATCTATACTATAGTATAAATGAACTTAAGAAACCATAGTGGATGTGTGATCAGCAGTGCAACAAATTGACCTTGAGAGTCAGATTATCTGGATTCATGTTCTAATAACTGCATGATTTTGTACAACTTGTTTAGTTTTTTTATGCTTCGTTTTCTTCAATTTTTTCACAGGATTGTTTTAACAGCAAGAGTTAATTAAGTTCAGGAATTTAAACATTTCTGGCACAGAAGTGTTTGTAATTATTGTAATGAATACCTTCTAGAAAAGAAGCTAATGCTTAGAATAGTCAAACGATTCACCCAAGATAACACAGCCAAGAAAGAGAAGAATTGGATCTTGAACTCACTTATGATTCCAAAGTCTGTGTTCTTTGCCATTATTTTACTGTTTCTCAAAGTTGAGTAATGGACAGCCTTCTTTTAAGAGAAACCAAAGTTCTGTTTAATATTGATGCTGATTTAAAGGACTGTAATTATAATGTTGTTAAAATGTGCAGAAATCTAAACCTAGATTTAACTTCCTATGCCCATAAATCATTTAAGCCATGAAATTCAAACACATTTACTAATTAGATGCAGGCAAAAGATGCAACCCAGTAAAATTCAATTTAGAAACATTTATTTAATGTGATGAATGTTTTTGTTTACTTGAAACTAAAAACCACACACAAAGGAACATGGTACTCACTCTTAGGGTTCAAGTGCTTTTGTGGTCATCATATCCATACATCTATGCACTGTGGGATCAGTCATTTTTTCCACCTCTCTTCTCTGTTCCAGCTACTACAATATCATAACATGATGCCATTTGGCCCTCACTTGGCAAAAAGTCACCATTTACATAGTAATTCTGCCTCTTTTTTTTTTTTTTTTCACTTTATCCCAGGATAAAGTGGAACACTGGAGTATGCCTGCATGCGTGCTAAGTCGCTTCAGTCATATCCAACTCTTTGTGACCCTATGGACCATAGCTCACCAGGTTCCTCCGTCCTTGGGTTTCTCCAGGCAAGAATACTGGAGTAGGTTGCAGTGCCCTCCTTCAGGGGATCTTCCCAACCCAGAGATCTAACCTGCTTTTCTTATACCTTCTACATTTGACAAGTGGATTCTTTACCACTAGTGCCACCTGGAAAGCCCATATAGGGGTATAACAAACTCAAAACCAAAAACACTGTTAAGGTATTTGAATACAGGGTTAATTATTAGTTGTGAGGTAGCCATCAGATGGTCAAAAAACATGATCATGTACATATTTTAGACTGCCATTAATATGAAGTTCCCAAGTGAAAAATTCTCATGGACTCTTGGAAATACGCTCAAGAGCTTTCCAGAGAACCAAAAATCTTATTTTAGAAAATTTGGAGCTGCCCTCTGATGGTCTAATTGCTGTCCTCTCCTGTCTTGAAGGAGCTTTAATTTATGCCATAAATGATTTAGAAAAATGTTTGAGTCATAGTAAAGCTGTGATGGATGGAAGGGGGTAAGATTCAACATTAAATTACCCTTTCAAATTTTTGTACAATGCAAACTGATGGAAGATATTCTTTATGAATTTGTAGAATTAATGATGTTAGAGAGGAAAGGTTTTCAGTTACGGCTTACTTTGGTGGTTGACAAAAAGGGAGTTGTGTCATGGTTAACTATTATTTCACTCACTTTGAGGGGACAGTCAATGACTAATGTTCATCTGGCACATTATCATTTACAAAGAGCTTTGTCCAGCTTGATTATTTTCCATCTTCAACCACACCCAGATGAAGACATTTCTCAAAATAATAATCATAAATTGAGGAGTCAGTATTTAAATCAGGTGTCCTAAATTTTAACTTCCATATGTTCTGCTATTCTAAGCCATCTCCCTGAAGAGTAGTGCTAACGCAGTTTTTGACACAAGTAGGACAATATGTGTTTTACACTCTATATTGTTCCCAAGTTTCTCCCTATTCAGAGACAAGGCAGCCTGAACTTTCACCAAAGTCATAACAAAATGTTGAGAGCATATGGCTATAGGTTGGTACTAGCTTTTTACTAACCACTAACTCTATAACTATGGAAAAGTTAAGCAAACTGTCCAAGCTGTGGTATCATCGTCCAAAAAATAAGGATGTCAGTGCCCTTCTCATGAGGTTATTTTTAACACTTAGAAACTAAACATGAAGAACTTGAGACCATACTTGTGTGTAACACTAATACTTTCTACTCTTTACCAGACATTCCTTTAAGTGTTTTATATATTAACCTAATTTTCACATAACAACCCTGAGTTAGATATATTTTATCTCCACTTGACAGTATGGGGAAACCATGGGAAGCTAAATGAGTTACCTAAGGTTATACAACTGTGCAAGCAAATGGTGGAATTTGAATCCACATCTCTAGACCCAAACTCTGTGTTCCACTTATAGGAACTGTTCAATCAATAAGTCATGTCTGATTCTTGGCGACCCCATGGACTGCAGCATGCCAGGCTTCCCTGTCCTTCACTGTCTCCCAGAGTTTGCTCAAATTCATGTCCATTGAGTCAGTGATGCTACCTAACACACCTCATCCTCTGCCTCCTCCTTCTCCTTTTGCCTTCAATCTTTCCCAGCATCAGGGTCTTTTCCAATGAGTCAGTTCTTTGCATCAGGTGGCCAAAGTACTGGAGTTTCAGCTTCAGCATCAGTCCTTCCAATGAATATTCAGGACTGATTTCCTTTAGGACAGACTGGTTGGATCTCCTTGCAGTCGTAGGGACCCTCAAGAGTCTTCTCCAACACCACAGTTCAAAAGCATAAATTCTTCGGTGCTCAGTTTTCTTTATAGTCCATCTCTCACCTCTGTACATAACTACTGGAAACACCATAGCTTTGACTATATGGATCTTTGTTGGCAAAGTGATATCTCTCCTTTGTAATACACTGTCTAGGTCTGTCATAGCTTTCCTTCCAAGGACCAAGCATCTTTTCATTTCATGGCTGCAGTCACCGTTTGCAGTGATTTTGGAGCCCAGGAAAATCAAATCTGTCACTTTCCACTTTTTCCCCTTCTATTTGCCATGAAGTTATAGGACTGAATGCCATGATCTTAGTTGAGTTTAGCTTTTTTTAATGTTGAGTTTTAAGCCAGCTTTGGGAAAGTTATTGGAAAGTTTCTATACTATTCCCCATGTTTGTTAGCTCTAAGTATTATAACTGGAGAAAAGGATTCTCTTATTTAATTTCCCCATCTTGTCATCCTATCTGAACTCTTTTCTGGAATATCTACATCACTCAAATCTTTTACAGTCTTTTACCCTGCTTATAGTTTTAGCTGCATCTAATCCATATTCCACATTGCAGCCAACTTGGTGTTTAATGAAATAACTCCTCTTTCTCATTAAAATCTTTCTAAGTTTAATCACACCCTCAATATACAGCCCTTCTTTCCTTCCCAATCTCATCACCTTCTGTTTCCTCTCAAATTGGACATTCTAGGAATTTAGACAATTTTTGGTTTCCTTAGTATGTTATCCAGTTTTATTATACATTGAAGTATTTTTTAACCCTATTGAAATGACCATATTTCTATGAATGGCTAAATCCTTCATATTCTTTAAAACTCACTTTAAGCATCTTTTATACAGGAAGCCTTTTCTGTTATCATTACTTGTACTTCCTGAATTCTAGATGTGATTATATTCAAATTTCAGCAAAAAGTGTTTCATTTCTGAAAAGAAAAAGGTATCCAAGGATACTTTTATATCAATTACTAAGCAGAACTGTGACTTGGTAGGGGTATATATTAAAGTCACTTTGGGCAAATACAATGAATACTAAATAGTAACTAAACCAAATATTATCACCAGATTCAGTTATGGAACAATAGCAGTGCTGAGTGAATCCAGCTCTAGTTGTATTTATGGATCAGCAAGTTTTTGTAAAGGGAAAGAAAGAAAGAGAACTCTTTCTATAATCATTTGTAATCCGTGAAACTCAGCATGTTTCTCAAGACCCCTCCCCCAACCTCTTCTTTCTTCCTCTCAACCCTAGTCCCATTATTAAGTTCATGTTTATCAAGAAAAATTTGGCCTCTATGAATCTGATTTGTTTATACTTGACTCATCAAAAATGTTTTGTAAGAGAGGTTTGATGTCCAAGAAGCCTCTTGAGCCTCCTCTGCGGCTCTTTGGGGCTTTTTTAAAAACTTCTTTTCCTGAGAACTGAGAGACTGTTTCTGGCCATGAGATCCAAGCAAATGGGAACTTCAAATTACTTAAGACTGTTAAAGAGATCGAAATATATGCATAAACATGCTGGCGTGTGCTCTCATTTCCTTCAGCTTATACATCCATGTATACAGGGAAAGTTTTCAATTTCTCCCTGAAGGTAAATTTCAGGAAGTGGGTAGATGCACAACAGGGGACTGGGAATCCTTAACATGTTACATAGTTTCCTGGGCTCTACCGCAATTTCTTTGTCCTTGATGTCACTAACATTTCCAAAGATGAAGGCCTTCCCCAGTCCTCAACCCCCCCACTCCCCACCCAGACAACAGCTAATCTGAGTTAAGGACTCTTTCCAGACTGGCCTTTGGCTTACTGCCACATAAGACAGAGCAGGGTCCTTCCTACCAAGCCACCTGGTTCCTTGCTATATACCAGGTAGTCAGGCCCCGTCAGTAGAACAGCGAGCAAGTCCCAGAAAAGATAATGCAATCCATGTGTTTCAGTATAAATGTCTCTGTTTTTATTGCATGGCCGTAAGTCATTTATTCAAAGATTCCAAATTATATTTTAAAAGTTCAACAAATAGTTCATTGTACAACAGACTTGAGCACTTAATTAGAAACTGCAGTACTTTGCTCATTGTATGTAATATTATAATGGCCTTTTCTTCCATTATCCAAATATTGTAGCTAATTTATCTTATAAGATGTCTTGTGCAGTACACGACAAAAGTAGTGTGACTATATACAAGTTAGACAATTATGGCCCTATTAGAGGAAAAGAGTTTTCAAGAACACTTTCTTAATACTTCTTCCTGGCCACTTTCTCTAATCCCTAGCAAACCACAGGATGTCCTAACTTTAAAATCGACCACAACAGCAACAAAGCCCCCGTCTGGTTGCTAAACACTCTTGGAGGCTTCCTTTTTGGAAACTCATTTTCAATTCTCTGCCATTGCAAGTCACTAGAGGAAAATCATCTTATTGTTTCAAAGCCAGAGAACAGAAACTGAATCCAATCACCTCTTTGGATGTGTTGACACTGTGACATCCTGATTTATCATTTCTAAACCTTATTATCCTCCTGCACTGCTCAGTAACCTTTAGAAACAGAAAGATATGACCACATATTCTCTGCCTCTGAATATCTGGATGAGAACGAGAAACTCAGTTACCTAATGCCAAACAGCTGGAAATGTGAATACATCCCGATGTTTCCTTTCTTTATTCCATTTTCCTCCAGCTGTTTGGCATTACATAGACAACACCTAATGTTTCTGAAAAGAGTTTCAAAAATATTATGACTCTTTAAATTGGGAAGATGAGAAAACAAAGACTTAGAAAGATATAATTTAGAAGTCCGTGCAATCATGAAGGATTTAAATAAATTGAATATAAACTCATTCATAAATCAAAATACTAGAAACATTCTTTGAAATTTGAGAAAGGTTTTAAGCCACAAACAAAAGGACAACTGAGTTAAGAATAAACATATGGAACTAGTTACCCTAGAGGTAGGGAATAAAGATACACATACTAATTTAAAAATATTTATGTGTGTTCACAGATGATGGACAGAGTTATTAAAGGCAACAAAAATATTTTGGATACACTGCTAACTTTTTGACATTGGTGTCATGGAGGACAATTCTGACTTTTAACACATTCCTTGAAATAACTGTATCTATACACTTGGTGATAGACAGGGAGGCCTGGCATGCTGTAATTCATGGGGTCGCAAAGAGTTGGACACGACTGAGCGACTGAACTGAACTGAACTGACTGATACACTGGCTTGGTTGAAATCAAGTCTGGCAATCGTTACTTAGGTAGTAGCTGATTATTATTTCTTCAGTGAATATTAATATGTTTAATGCTCTCAAGGACATAAACTCTTGCATATGCATTTCCAAGAGAACTGAAATGGAAGTAGATGGAGAGAGAAGAACCATGGGAGTTCTCCCAAGTTAACAATTTGGGGCTCTGGAATCAGAACTGTCTAGAATCCTGGTTCTACCAATCACACATTTATCACTTTAGATAAGATACTCTCCAAATCTCAGTTTCCTTTTAGGTCCCTGATGGCTCAGCAGGCTAAGAGTCCGCCTGCAATGCAGGAGACACAGTACATGCAGGTTCCATCCCTGGGTCAGGAAGATCCCCTGGAGGAAGAAATGGCAACTCACTCAAGTATGTTTGCCTGGAAAATCCCATGGGCAGAAGATCCTGATGGGCTACAGTTCATGGGGTTGTAAGAGTCAGACATGACTGAATGACTAAGCTCAGGACAAAATGAAAATAATGAAACATCTACTTTATAGTGTTTATGTGAGAATTAATGAGATACCTCACATAAAGCACATGACCCAGTGCCTGGCAGGTAGAATATATTGAATAAATATTAGCTATTTTAGAGGTAAGAAAATTAATTTACAAAGATATTAAGTAGTCTAATTATGCTACAAAACATGGCTTGTAAATTATAGTACTGAGAATCAAACAGAATTATTCAGATTCTGGAACCCTGGGTTCGTTCCATGCGCATGGTATATGCAATCTGGCCAAAGACAAAAGCCTAGACCAAGTTGCCCAAGGAGAAAGGAGCCTGGCATTTGGGTTTGAATGAGTTTTCTATAAATGACAAATATAAACTCTATAACTCATTAAGTATTGTATACTTTAAGTGGACTTCTGTTGGCTTTATGGTAAAAACATCCAGTTTATCTCTGATTGATGATAGTCAACTGTATGTTTGCATTTGTGAGCTCACCACCATCATCTTGGCAGTGTTTGCCATTTATCAAATAGATTCTATCTTCAATTTAAGTAACAACAAATATTTGCATTTATATGAAAGGTTTAATGTTTAAAAGAGGACTAGACAAAATGATCTGGAGGAAACATTGCAGAACTGATTCTTAACATCTATTCCTCAAATGAGACCAACACTGGAGAACAAATTTAGCATGAAAATTAAGTCATGTCTTCTCCAAGATGTCTTTAAAAATAAGCCATGTGGTATGTTTGGATAATAATATTAAAAAAGATACCGTATGATATTCCTGTATGATATGGTTATCCAAGCCTATGACCCAAACAGTAACACTGAAGAAGCTGAAGTTGAACAGTTCTATGAAGACCTACAAGACCTTTTGGAACTAACACCCAAAAAAGATGTCCTTTTCATTATAGGGGACTGGAATGCAAAAGTAGGAAGTCAAGAAACACCTGCAGTAACAGGCAAATTTGGCCTTGGAGTACGGAATGAAGCAGGGCAAAGGCTAATAGAGTTTTGCCAAGAAAATGCACTGGTCATAGCACACACCCTCTTCCAACAACACAAGAGAAGAATCTACACATGGACATCACCAGATGGTCAACACCAAAATCAGATTGATTATATTCTTTGCAGCCAAAGATGGAGAAGCTCTATACAGTCAGCAAAAACAAGACCGGGAGCTGACAGTGGCTCAGATCATGAACTCCTTTTTGCCAAATTCAGACTTAAGTTGAAGAAACTGGGGAAAACCACTAGACCATTCAGGTATGACCTAAATCAAATCCCTATGACTATACAGTGGAAGTGAGAAATAGATTTAAGGTACTAGATCTGATAGACAGAGTGCCTGATGAACTATGGATGGAGGTTTGTGACATTATACAGGAGACAGGGATCAAGACCATCCCCATGGAAAAGAAATGCAAAAAAAGCAAAATGGCTGTCTGAGGAGGCCTTACAAATAGCTGTGAAAAGAAGAGAGGCAAAAAGCAAAGGAGAAAAGGAAAGATAGAAGCATCTGAATGCACAGTTCCAAACAATAGCAAGGAGAGAAAAGAAAGCCTTCTTCAGCAATCAATGCAAAGAAATAGAGGAAAACAATGGAATGGGAAAGACTAGAGATCTCTTCAAGAACATTAGAGACACCAAGGGAATATTTCATGCAAAGATGGGCTCGATAAAGGACAGAAATGGTCTGGACCTAATAGAAGGAGAAGATATTAAGAAGAGGTGGCAAGAATACACAGAAGAGCTGTACAAAAGAGCTTCATGACCCGGATAATCATGATGGTGTGATCACTCACCTAGAGCCAGACATCCTGGAATGTGAAGTCAAGTGGACCTTAGAAAGCATCACTACGAACAAAGCTGGTGGAGCTGATGGAATTCCAGTTGAGCTATTTCAAATCCTGAAAGATGATGCTGTGAAAGTGCTGCACTCAATATGCCAGCAAATTTGGAAAACTCAGCAGTGGCCACAGGACTGGAAAAGGTCAGTTTTCATTCCAATCCCAAAGAAAGGCAATGCCAAAGAATGCTCCAACTACCGCACAATTGCACTCATCTCACATGCTAGTAAAGTAATGCTCAGAATTCTCCAAGCCAGACTTCAGCAATACATGAACCGTGAACTCTCTGATGTTCAAGCTGGTTTTAGAAAAGGCAGAGGAACCAGAGATCAAATTGCCAACATCCACTGGATCATGGAAAAAGCAAGAGAGTTCCAGAAAAGCATCTATTTCTGCTTTATGGACTATGCCAAAGCCTTTGACTGTGTGGATCACATTAACTATGGAAAATTCTGAAAGCGATGGGAATACCAGACCTCCTGACCTGCCTCTTGAGAAAGCTATATGCAGGTCAGGAAGCAACAGTTAGAACTGGACATGGAACAACAGACTGGTTCCAAATAGGAAAAGGAGTCCGTCAAGGCTGTATATTGTCACCCTGCTTATTTAACTTCTATGCAGAGTACATCATGAGAAATGCTGGACTGGAAGAAGCACAAGCTGGAATCAAGATTGCCGGGAGAAATATCAATAACCTCAGATATGCAGATGACACCACCCTTATGGCAGAAAGTGAAGAGGAACTAAAAAGCCTCTTGATGAAAGTGAAAGAGGAGAGTGAAAAAGGTGGCCTAAAGCTCAACATTCAGAAAACGAAGATCATGGCATCTGGTCCCATCACTTCATGGGAAATAGATGGGGAAACAGTGGAAACAGTGGCAGACTGTGTTTTGGGCTCCAAAACCACTGCAGGTGGTGATTGTAGCCATGAAATTAAAAGACACTCACTCCTTGGAAGGAAAGTTATGACCAACCTAGACAGCATATTCAAAAGCAGAGACATTACTTTGCCAACAAAGGTCCGTCTAGTCAAGGCTATGGTTTTTCCAGTGGTCATGTATGGATGTGAGAGTTGGACTGTGAAGAAAGCTGAGCGCCAAAGAATTGATGCTTTTGAACTGTGGTGTTGGAGAAGACTCTTGAGAGTCCCTTGGACTGCAAGGAGATCCAACCAGTCCATCCTAAAGGAGATCAGTCCTGCGTGTTCATTGGAAGGACTGATGCTAAAGCTGAAACTCCAATACTTTAGCCACTTCATGTGAAGGTTTGACTCACTGGAAAAGACCCTGATGCTGGGAGGGATTGGGGACAGGAGGAGAAAGGGATGACAGAGGATGAGATGGCTGGATGGCATCACCGACTCGATGAACACAAGTTTGAGTAAACTCCGGGAGTTGGTGATGGACAGGGAGGCCTGGCGTGCTGTGATTCATGGGTCACAAAGAGTTGGACACAGCTGAGCGACTGAACTGAACTGAACTGATGATATTCTTTCCAATAAAATATTATCACCCCAAAATATTTCATCTACAACATTGTGTTGTGTTAGTCATTTAGTCATGTCTGACTCTTTGTGACCCCATGGACTGTAGCCCACCAGCCTCCTCTGTTCATGGGATTTTCCAGGCAAGAATACTGGAGTGGACTGCCATTTCCTTCTCCAGGGTATATTCCTGACCGAGGGATCAAGCCCAGGTTTCCTTCATTGCAAGCTGATTCTTTATCATCTGAGCTATAGGGAAGTCCCCATCTGCAACATGATTATTTGCAAGTAAGGCTAGGATGTGTTTGGCCACAATAGATTTCATCTTTCCCTCTAAACACAAGTAAATCAGGTTATTTATTACATAGCATGGGGCATGTTGATCCCATTGGCTTATCTGATCTTCACTACATCATCCATTGCTTTACCACAACCACAGCATGGAACATGTATCTGGTGATGAAAACCAAAATAGAAGATTATAGGTAGGAATTGTGTCAGTTAATTCACAGTATGTAACAATCAACCCAGAGCACTGCATCTTAAGCAATAAAGCTTATTATTTCTGATAATTCTGTGAGTTGGCCAGGCCTGTTCTACTCTGGGTTCACTTAGCAGGTCAGCTGGAACCAGGTGGTTGGGGTGCCATTACTCACAAGTCTGCTGGTTAAATCAGTGTCCGTGGGGTGACAGGCCACGTGTCTCCCATTAACCTTCAGCCCTGCCCAGACTTATTCACATCATGATGCTTGCAGTATTCCCCAAAGAACCAAGCAGAAAAGTCCCAATAAATTCAGTGATTTTTCAGCCTTTAGTGGTGTCACATTGTTTATTGTCACACCGGCCAAACAAGTCATAAAAGCAAGAGCGGAATAGAGTGCTGGTTAAGCAGACTTCCACTCTTAACAGGAGGAGTTAGAAGCTCTCACTGTAAAAAATGTGATATTAGGAGATGTAAAGATTTGCAGTGACGTTTCATGCCCACCATGGACTGTCCATGACACTATACTACTTGAATTCTCTCCCCAGAATTATTTTACACTTTAGAAGAAACTTCACAATCCACCTTTTAGTCCCTAAGAAACTGCAAAATTAATGGTGGAGACATGCACTCAAGTTCTAACTTTTAAACAAACTCCTGCATGACTTCTGTTGTTGTTTAACCTCTCATCATCAGATAAGATAGTATTTCAACAGCTTCTGTGCTGAACATTGTTGAGAGAATCAAATTGGATGATTTTGTGTGTATTATTTAGCACAAAACTCAAATTGTTAGCCATTAAACTTTCATTTCTTCATTTAAAAATACTCTCTGAGCACTTACCTTGTTTCTATGAATCAGTGTAGAAATAAAGAAAATAGTATTGAGCCAAATTCTGTACCTCTCTAGCTTTTATCTTGAGGCAAGTTACCGAACATTTTGGATCTTATGTTGTTCTTCTCACCCATAAAATAAGCATAAAAGTAATTATATCTAACTCAAAGGGTTGCTGTGAAAATTGCATAGAAATATTTAGAGAAATGTCTGGCATGTTTGGAATATGCAGCAAATAATAGCAATTATAATGTCAGAGTACGGTAGGTGAAAATATTCATTAATCATGTTCTCTGGTATACTGCAGCCAGTTGAAAGAGTAAGACATTGAAAAAGTTCAATACATCAATAAATAAAAATAACAAGCTATGATTAGCATTATAGTAGAAAATATGTAAAGGGAACATAGGAGAAATTCTGATCATTTGATAGTGATGGGTCTCCTGGTGTAGGGCTTTTTAAGCTAAGAATTCAAGAATTTTAAAAATTGACATTTTATAGAAAATAAAAATTATAGAGACATCAAGCAACTTGTTCAAGTTTATATAAGGAAGATGTAAATAATCCAGGAAGTTTCTGTACGATAATACAACTGCTCCAAACATTATTGGTTGATGAATTATAATTATAATGTTGCTTAATTCTAAGTGAGCCTGATAGCTTCTCAGAATGTAAATTTCACCCCTCTGTGTGTCACCCTTTGATTCACTCTGTTGGGCTATGGAATCTTTAATCTGAAGACTAAAAAGAAACCTAGAAAATGGATTTTGACATTAAAAGCTAAAAACTTTGTGCTTCGTTGTGGTCCACAATCCTGTCATGCAAAAACTTTAAAACATTCTTCAAACTAATAGCCCAGAATTGCCACAATGCATAAAACTGCCAAGCCCAACTATAAACTGTCTACTCTATCACTTTACATAAAAATACACAGATATGAGTAAATAAAGTAAATGGAAATAAATATATCATGCAAGTAGTAAGCAGAAGAAGGCAAGAGTGACTATATTAGATAAAATACATTTTAAGGCAAAGAATTTTACCAGATTACAATAGAGATACGACATAATGATGTTGATCCCAGTTCATCAGAGACCATTTGTATGTAATAACAAAGCTTCAACACTGACAGAAAGAAAGGAGAATAGACAATATTACAATCCTACTTGGAAATTTCATTACCCTTTTTTCAACAACTGATAGACCAGCTGGACAAAAACAATCAGAAAAGACAGAGATAAGATGAACAACATTAATTTGGCCCTAACTGATAATTATGCCACAGAAAATCCCAATAACTGTGGAATACACATTCTTTTGACTTGCTCATGGTATATTCATCAAGCTCTAAAAATTTGGTGCTTTAAAAATGTCACCATTTTTACATTCAGTGGAATGCATACAATAGAATATTTCTCAGCCACAAGAAAGAATGAAATAACGCTATTTGCAGCAACATAAATGGACCCAGGGAGTATTATACTAAGTGAAATAAGTCAGAGAAAGACAAAATTATATAATAGCATTTATATGTGGAATCTAAAAAAATGATACAAATAAACTTATTTACAAAATAGAAATAGACTTACAGAAATAGAAAACAAACTTATGATTACCCAAGGGAAAAGGTGGAAGGGCGATGAATTAGGAGTTTGGGATTAACAGATACACACTACTATATATAAAATAAATAGCAAGGACCTACTGTTTGGCACAGGGAACTATATTTAATATCATGCAATAACTTAAAAAGGAAAAGAATCTGAAAAAGAATATGTATATATATGTATGTGTATAACTGAATCACTTTACTGTACACCTGAAATTAATACAACATTGTAAACTAACTTGCAATTAAAAAAATCAAAATTAAAAAATGCTGCTGATAGTTTATGGTGAACGGTGTTGGATTTATGATCTCTGAAGAAGATTTAACTTCGGGACCAAGGACCAGGTTTGATCATTCAAGAACTTTTGAGTAGCAGAGTTTTATTAAAGTGAGAAAGGACAGAGAAAGCTTCTGTCATAGACATCAGAAGTGGGATGGAGAGTGCCCCCCTAGCTAGTCTTACCAATGAAGTTATATACTTTTAAAAAGGATTATTACAGGAGATCAAAAGAATGTATCAAGGTTGGAAACTCTTACCAGACCCACTCCCACAATATACATTTTAAGATAATGGGATTAGAACTAACAATAAAAGATCTTACCAGACCCACTCCCATAATATACATTTTAAGGTCACAGGACCAGTCAGAAGTTTCTCAAAAAGGAGAAGCAGCATACAGGATACTGTATCAAGCAGGATACATTGTTGTCACTGCTACAGAATTTAAGAGAAAAATATATACTTGAGCAAGATTAGTTGTTTTGTCCTGCAATCATCAGCTCTGGGCTTAAAGGAAAAAAATGTTTGTCCTTTTCTTCTCCTTGAGAACTCCAGATCCCTATCTCCTCCTTGAGAGCCCTAGACTTCTTATTAGCCTACCTAGGAACTGACTCTCTCACTACTATAAAGGGCCATAGTTTGTCACGACTTTAAAAATTATTAATAGCATTCTTTCTTTACACATGACGTTAAATTAGAGATTAATGACAATATATTGGGTAGTATACAGCACACTTATAAAGAATTCACTACTAAAAATAAATTACATACAACTCAAGTCTAAACAAGAGAAAAGTATCAGAAAAATACCAGTTAAGAGACAGTCTATAGAATATTAGAGTAACAGTCTCCAAGCTGTCAAGGTCATCAAAAACAAGGAAAGTCCAAGAAACTACTATCAAAAAAGAGTAGAAATAAGGACTAGCTTAGAAATCAGGCAGACGTGGTTCAAATCTCAGCTGTGAACTTGCTAGTCATATGAACCTGAGCAATGCACTTCTTTTCTGTTTTTTAACTGCCAAATAAGAACGTAAATGCATATCTTGATTATATGTTGCCTGCTAGGCCTGGGAAGCCATTGGCAGAACTTTTCTCTAACCCATCCTTTCCCAAAATAGCTTACACTTCCTGTACGAAGACTCCCTTACTGGCTGTCTCTCTTTTCTTTAAGTTGCAGGCTCTGGGGAAGTCTAGAAGAGTTCTGGCTTTTTTAATACTGTGAATGAGACTAGGGAGGCTTGGTGAAACCAGTGCAATATATTGTAAACTCAGCATCATTACCATTTTTAAAGTCACATCTTTAGAAGTAAAAACAAACAAACAAACAAAACCCTTAATTTTAAAATTAAAGGAATAAGAAATGGCAAACTGGATGTTCCTCTAGTCTTTCAAAATCAAATAGGAAATTTAGTTTATAGGTCAGTTCATGAAAAGACTCCTCTTCCCTCCCTTCTCTCTCTTTCCTTTCTTTCACCCCCTCTTCTCTTTTCCTCTCTCTTCAATGCAGCTTGACCCTTTGAAAGACAGACCCAAAACGTTTCCTTGTTTTGTGTCCCGCCACTTAGCACAGATTCCATTGTATGATAGTTTTTCAATCACCGTTTTGCATTTGAATTGATCATTATAAACAAATTTTTGCAGCTAGTACGGACCAGAGCCTTTTCCATTGGAAGTTCTTCCTGAAAAAACACATGGAGTGTGGGGAAATGAGGACAGAATAAGTAATCTAACCTAAAAGGTTGTGGAGCCCCGTGACACACCCAGAATGCAACGGTCCAAATATGAATTCAGTCCTTGGCTTCTTTTCTTTTTCTTCTGTTGGCTTCAAAACTGACCTTGAGTCATGGGGCAGACTGTGATACAAATAGAACAATCTTTTTGTTGTTGTTCTTGTGCTTTCTCTTTGTATTTGTCAATAAAATCCAGAAGTGCCTTTTCAATGGATCACTGAAAAAATCATAATAGAATATGATGAATATATTAGAATAAAATATATTCCATTATATATATAGTAGAATATATATAATAGAATAACCTAAAATGAATATATATATACTTAAATCAACAATAGTGCTTAAAAATAAAATTCTTCAGAGGATTAGCAAACCCTAGTAAGAGTTTCAATTCAGTGCATATTCTGACATCAATTCTCTTACCATTAGGTTTATATACTATAAAGGAACAAAGGACATGATGGAAATGAGATAAAGGATTTCAGCATGAATGGCCTAAGAAAGAATCAAGAAACTCAAGCTTTTTAAACAGAATGAAAGTTGCAAAATATACATTTTTTCAAATACTGTTGAGGAGAAGTAGTTATAGATATAACCACTCCGGTATTCTTGCCACTAGAACTCCATGAACAGTGTGAAAAAACAAAAAGATATGACACTGGAAAATGAGACAGCAGGCTGGAAGGTGTCAAATATGCTGCTAGAGAAGAGCAGAGAACAATTACTAAAGAAATTGTCCCAGAAAGAATGAAGTGGCTGGGCCAAAGTGGAAATGATGCTCAGTTGTGGATGTGTCTGGCAGTGAAAGTAAAGTCCAATGCTGTAAAGAACAATACTGCATAGGAACTTGGACCGTTAGGTCCGTGAATCAAGGTAAACTAAATGCGATCAAGCAGGAGATGGTAAGAGTGAACATCAATATTTTAGAAATCAGTGAACTAAAATGGATAGGGAAGGTACAATTTAAATCAGATGATCATTATGTCTACTGCTGTGGGCAAGAATCCCTTAGAAGAAATGGAGTAACCCTCATAGTCAACAAAACAGTCTGAAATACAGCACTTGGGTGCAATCTCAAAAACAACAGAATGATCTTGGTTCATTTCCAAGGCAAATCATTCACCATCACAGTAATCCAAGTCTATGCCTCAACCACTGATGCTGAAGAAGTTGAAGTTGATCAGTCCTGTGAAGACCTATAAGACCTTCTAAAATTGATAACAACAACAACAACAAAACGTCCTTTTCATCATAGGGAATTGGAATGAAAAAGTAGGAAGTGAAGAGATACCTGGAGAAACAGATCAGTTTGGCCTTGGAATACAAAATGAAGCAGGACAAAGGCTAACAGAGTTTTGTCAAAAGAACACATTGGTCATAGCAAATACCCTTTCCAACAACCAAGAGAAGACTCTACACATGGCCATCACCAAATGGTCAACACCGAAATCAGATAGATTACATTCTTTGCAGCCAAACATGCAGAAGCTCTATACAGTCAGCAAAAACAAGACCTGAAGCTGACTGTGGCTCAGATCATGAGCTCCTAATTGCAAAATTCAGGTTCAGATTGAAGAAAGTAGGGAAAACCACTAAACAATTCAGGTATGACCAAAATCAAATCCCTTATGACTGATTATACAGTGAAAGTGAAAGTTGCTTAGTTGTATCGATTCTTTGTGATCCCAGGAATTCTCCAGGCCAGAGTAATGTAGTGGGTAGCCTTTTCCTTCTCCAGGGGATAATCCCAATCCAGGAATCGAACCCTAGTCTACCGCATTGCAGATGGATTCTTTACCAAATGAGCCACAAGGGAAGCCCAGGAATACTGGAGTGGGTAGCTTATCCCTTCTCCAGCAGATTTACCTGACCCAGGAATCGAACCAGGGTCTCCTGCATTGCAAGCAGATTCTTTACCAACTGAGCTATCAGGGAAGCCCGGATTATACAGTGAAGGTGACCAACAGATTCAAGAGATTAAATATGGTAGAGTGGACAGAGTGCCTGAAGAACTATGGATAGAGGTGCATAACATTGTATAGGAGGCAATGAACAAAACCATCCCAAAGAAAAAGAAATGCAAGAAGCAAAGTGGTTGTCTGAGGAGGCTTTACAAATAGCTGAGGAAAGAAGAGAAGCAAAAAGCAAGGGAAAGGGGGAAAGATATATCCAACTGAATGCAGAATTGCAGAGAAAAGCAAGGAGAGATAAGAAGGTTTCTTCAAATTGTGCTCATTTCACATGCTAATAAGGTTATGCTCAAAATCCTTCAAACTAGACTTCAGCAGTACATGAACCAAGAACTTCCAGATGTACAAGCTGGGCTGTGAAAAAGCAGAGGAACCCAGAGATCAAATTGCTAACATTCGCTGGATTTTAGCGAAAGCAAAGGAATTCCAGAAAAACATCTACCTCTGCTTCACTGACTACACTAAAGCCTACGACTATGTGGATCACAACAAACTGTGGAAAATTCTTCAAGAAATGGGAATACCAGATCTCTTATTTGTCTCCTAAGAAACCCTGTATGCAGGTCAAGAAGCAACAGTTAGGACCTTACATGGAAAAACTGACTGGTTCAAAACTGGAAAAGGAGTACAGCAAGGTTGTACACTGTCACGCTACTTATTTAACTTATATGCAAAGTACATCATGCAAAATGCCAGGTTGGATGAATCACAAGCCAGAATTAAGATTGCCAGGAGAAATATCAACAACCTCAGATATGCAGATGATACCACTCTAATGGCAGAAAATGAAGACATATTAAAGATCCTCTTGAAGAGGGTGAAAGAGGAGACTGAAAAAGCTGGCCTAAAACTCAACATTAAAAAAAACTAAGATCATGGTATCCGGTCCCATCACTTCATGGCACATAGATAGGAAAAAAAGTAGAAACAGTGACAGGTTTTATTTTGGGCTACAAAATCACTGTGGACGGTGACTGCAGTCATGAAATTGAAAGATGCTTGCTTCTTGGAAGGACAGCTATGACAAACCTAGATATTGTATTAAAAACCAAAGACATCACTTTGTTGACAAAGATCCGTATAGTCAAAGCTATGTTTTTTCCAGTAGTCATGTATGGATGTGAGAGTTGGACCATAAAGAAGGCTGAGTGCTGAAAAACTGATGCTTTTGAATTGTGATACTGGAGAAGACTTTTGAGAGTCCCTTGGAGAGCAAGAAAATCAAATCACTCAATCCTAAAAGAAATCAAGCCTGAGTATTCATTGGAAGGACTGATGCTAAAGCTGAAGTTCAAATACTTTGGCCACTCTGATGTGCAGAGCCATCTTGCTGGAAAAGATCCTGATGCTGGGAAAGACTGAGGGCAAGAAGAGAAGAGGGTGATGGAGGATGAGATGGTTGGATGACAGTTCAGTGAGCAAACTCCAAGAGACAGTAAAAGACAGGGAAGCCTGGCATGTTGTAGTCCATGGGATTGCCAAGAACTGCACATGACTTAGTGGCTAAACAACAACAAAGTCATAGATATATGAGTAATATTTACAGCAAAGCTAACATATTGGACACATATTATCTATCAACCATTGTACTCAAGCTTGTGTATGATATTACCTTGTTTAGTCATCAAATAAATTTGTGTGATATAAAATTGAGTCTTAAAGACATAAAACAAATGTTCAAAGCTGTGCACATATGAAGTAGCAAGGCCAGTATTTAAACTCAGAAAATCTAACTTCATATTCCTCAGTCTTAGCACTCTAATATGTTTAATATCTAGTATATATAATAATATTGCATTCAAAATATCAAAAAATCCAGATGCAAATTTAGGAAGTTCACTGTATACATGAATAATAGTTGATTTTTATTTTTTAGTATCAAACTGGATAAAACATTAAAACGCAGGACCTCACCTGTTTCTTACATAAATTTGTCTGCTAGTGAATAGTAGTCAAAAGCTAAAGCAACCTTGAATTTAGTACTTGGGCAGAAATAGCCTTGTTGCCTAATACTTGCACCATGTACTTCCTCACTCTCACTCCCAAACTTCACCTAAAAATAATTCACCTAGACCATATCTAGAGTTGGAAATTTTAAAAATTAGAAGATTAGACTTGAAATAAAAAGAAAATAATACAAAGTTGGAAAGCTTAAGTTAATATAGAACTAAGAACAAATTATTCTTGTCTGGAAAATTCCATGGACAGAGGAGCCTGGCGGGCTACAGCCCATGGGGTCACAGAGTTGGACACGACTGATCACACTTGGCACACAGACACTGCTCTCTTGTGTTGTACCTTCATACACAAAACAAATAGCTCTATATCAAGATTTTCTACTAGCAGTAATCCGTTGGAACAACTGGTATCATTTGGGGGAGGTACTTATTTTCTGGTTCTTAAAGCAGCATCTTCCAAGTAGGGCTGTGCCTCTGGGAATGCTTAAGGTTGTCCATTGGCTTGAAGAAAAAAGAAAAACATTACAAGTTCTACTTGCATTTATTTGTAAATATAAGTCAATTATTTCACAAATATTTAAACGTAATTGGACATCGGAGGCCAGACTCAGGCTAACCAGCAGATGGTCACATACCATTCAAGAAACATCCAGAGAAGAGCAGAGTTTCAAAACATGGTGGGAGGTGGGGGGAGGGGGTTTATCAGTGGAACTTTCATTCATTTTCCTTCTTTTCTTTTATCCACTTAAGTGAATAAGTGAATAACTTTTATTCACTTAAGTGAATTTATAAATTATATGATTCAGTTTCAAACAATCTACTCCGAGAAAGCTTGGCCTCTGTGCACCAGTGCCAAATTGAATCTCAGAGACAGAGTTTTAGGTGAAGTAGAAAGAATAATTTTATTGCTTTGCCAGCCAAAGGGAGACACAGAGGGTTCCTGCCCTAAAAAATGAAGTGTCTCAATATAGCAGGATTTGCTGAGGAGGTTTATAGCAATGTTCAAGGGTGGGGTTGCAAATAAGATTGCTCTTGTTCAATTGCTAAGTCGTGTCCGACTCTCTGAGACCCCATGGACTGCAGCATGCCCTGGTTCCCTGTCCTTCACTACCTCCTGGAGTTTGCTCAAATTCACGTCCATTGAGTAGGTGATGCCATACAACCATCTCACCCTCAGTTGCCCCCTTCTCTTGCCCTCAATCTTTCCCAGCATCAGGATCTTTTCTAATGAGTTGGCTCTTTGCATTAGGTGGCCAAAGTATTGAAGCTTCAGCATCAGTCCTTCCAATGAATACTCAGGCTTGATTTCCTTTAGGATTGACTGATTTGATCTCCTTGCTGTCCAAGAGACTCTCAAGAGTCTTCTCCAGTACTACAATTCAAAAGCATCACTTCTTTGGCACCCAATCTTCTTTATGGTCCAACTCTCACATCCGTACATGACTACTGGAAAAACTATAGCCTTGACTATATGAACCTTTGTCACAAAGTGATGCATCTATTTGCCATAAAGTGATGGCACCAGATGCCACAATCATAGTTTTTTGAATGTTGAGTCTTAACATTGTGCAAGGGACTCCACTCCTCTAAGCTGGTCTCAGGCAATCTTGATGAGCTTCTCTGGCTCCTTTAATGTAGCCTCAAGTGGTCTTTCTCTGGTATGAAGAATGTGTGTGTGTGCTCAGTCATGTCTGACTCTTCGTCACCTCATGGACTGTAGCTTGCCAGGCTCCTCCGTATATGAAATTTCCCAGTCAAGAATACTGGGGTGGGTTGCCATTTCCTCCTTCAGGGGATCTTCTCGACCCAGGGTTCAGACCCGGGTCTCCTGCATTTCCTGCATTGGCAGGGGGATTCTTTACCACTGAACCACCTGGGAAGCAGGTATGAAAAATGCTAACATCTTAAAGAGCTTAAGGACATTGTTATGTGTATCCCTGGAAGGAGACCCAGGATCCTGACCCCAGGCTGCACTGTTGTTTCCTGGCTGTCCCTCCCTTCCCAGATTAGCAATCTGCCCTTGGGAATTCAGGAAAGGTCATGGAGGCTGGAGTCAAGAAACAAAGACAGCAAGGCTTAGCTGCCCTGGCCCCACAGGGGCCTGCATGATTTTACTACTCATAAAATGAGCAAGTGGCTTAAAATACTCCATTAATAAATTGAAAATTGAAGAAAATATTTATAGTGTAAACACAACAAAATCCAAGAACATGGAGATGCTAACCATTTTAGTAGAACAAGCTCTTTATCAGCCTTCCTACAAAGTAAAAATAAGATGAACTCTTCACATTTAAGTCCCAACTATTGATTTATACTGATATAATGAATTATGATGTTCTTTCTGAGAGCATATTGTGTCTTGATAGTTTACAGTTAAATAATATGATGCCATCATGACTAAGATGTTGCTCTTTGATTTGTTTTTAGCACTGCTTTAAGATATTTGATACTAAAGCAAGTACTTTTAAAAATTTCCTTTAAGGTAAAATGAATGCTTAGGAACCACTTTCCAGATTCCTTGATATCAAGAGACTGAAATCACTAGAGTAACACTTGTTTTGCCTGCTGCAAACAGAAATGTCTGCTAGAGATAATGGGCAGTGATATGGTTAGAAGTTAAATACAATCCCTTGTCAGGCAAAAGAGTTATAAGTTCCATTAAAAAAACATATCTTTTTCAAATTGTTTTCTCCCATTCAAATTTACATAACTTTATGAAGTACCTTTTTCAGCAATCACAATCGTTATAGCAGTTTTGCAATAGATTAAATTTAGAAGCAGGCCTTTGAATTTCTGTAATATAGTGTTTTGGGCTTCCCAGGTGGCACAGTGGTAAAGAATCTGCCTATCAATGCAGGAGACACAAGAGAAGGGGGTTCCATCCCTGGATGCCCCTGGAGAAGGAAATGGAAACCCATTCTAATATTCTTGCCTGGAAAATTTCATGGACAGTGTGCCTGATGGGCTACAGTCCATGGGGCTGCAAAGAGTCAGGCATGGCTGAGAACACACACACACACAATATACTGTGTTAAGTCAATATTTTATAAAATATTAAGCCTCTTGTCTTCTTGTCTTTAATCAAATGCCTTAATAATTAATAATATCAATAAAGGTTATGACAGAAACAATGGTAGGTTTTCAAACCATCATTTTCTCTTCCTGGACACATCAGTTCAGTTCAGTCACTCAGTCGTGTCCAACTCTTTGCGACCCCATGAATCGCAGCACGACAGGCCTCCCTGTCCATCACCATCTCCCGGAGTTCACTCAGACTCACATCCATTGAGTCCATGATGCCATCCAGCCATCTCATCCTCGGTCATCCCTTCTCCTCCTGCCCCCGACCCCTCCCAGCATCAGAGTCTTTTCCAATGAGTCAACTCTTCGCATGAGGTGGCCAAAGTACTGAAGTTTCAGCTTTAGCATTATTCCTTCCAAAGAAATCCCAGGGTTGATCTCCTTCAGAATGGACTGGTTGGATCTCCTTGCAGTCCACGGGACTCTCAAGAGTCTTCTCCAACACCACAGTTCAAAAGCATCAATTCTTCGGTGCTCAGCCTTCTTCACAGTCCAACTCTCACATCCATACATGGCTACTGGAAAAACCATAGCCTTGACTAGACGGACCTTAGTCGGCAAAGTAATGTCTCTGCTTTTGCATATGCTATCTAGGTTGGTCATAACTTTTCTTCCAAGAAGTAAGCGTCTTTTAATTTCATGGCTGCAGTCACCATCTGCAGTGATTTTGGAGCCCCAGAAAATAAAGTCTGATGCCGGGGCCAGCGTGAGGAACTCCGCCAATGGCAAAGGTCATGAGGAACGAGGCTTGGCATATGCAAAGGAGTGATCAAGCCTCAGGAAACCCCCTGTTCCCAAGCATCTAACCCCAAAATCAGAGTCTGTTTTATGCTCTCACCTACACCTCTGACTTTACGGGGGGCTCTCCCCCATAACCGTTTCTCTTGGAGAAGTAAACGTGCAGCTCCAAGGCAATAAAAATTCCTGGGCGTGACAAGAGTGTTCCAGCTTACAGACTCCTCTGAAGGTTATCTAGCCTGCCTGTATAGGTTCGTCCGGCCACATGTGATTGTTTACAGCCTCCCAATCTGAGAGGCACGAGATGTTTTAGACTTACTAAAGGCAAATTCTTTTGGGGAGTTAGAAATTATTAGTATATTGGGTTGGTTAGGAATTATATTGGTGAAGGGTTTTTCATTTGTTGTGTCAATAATTGCTGCTAATTCCCTGCTCTGGGTGGGACAAGGATGTCTCAGGTCAAACCTCTCTGCTGACAGACTAGCTTATGTGACAGGATTATCCGTACTCCTGCCACATGATTGTTTACTACCTCTTAACCATAAACAGCACAGAGAGTTTTGGAGTATTTTGAGAGTCTTAATTAGCATAGGGCTTTTTCTTCTTGTTGAGTCAATGATTGCTGCCAGGCCTCCATATCCTTAGGCACCTGGGAATATATTAATCAATGTATTTGAAATATAGAAAAGGAAATATAGTAGTTTTAAGGTTAGCAATACTAGACTTTTTGAGTTAATGGATTTTCTCTTTTGTAATAGATCACTGTACTTTGTTATAAATCACTGTGTCCTTGCTATGTAAAAATGTAACTTTATCACTATCTTAAGACTAAATAGATCTTAAGGGGAACATTGGTGAAAGGATTTTCATTTGTTGGGCTGATGTTTGCTGCTAAATCTCCATGTTCCCTGCCCTTATAATGAATATAACACATAGGAGAAATAAGTATTAACCTTTAAGCATATAGGAGAAATAAGTATTAACCTTTAAGATTAATCATGTTAACCTTGGGTTAAATAGATTCCTTTCTTGATTGTAACTCACTACATCCTCACCCTATAGGAATGTAACTTTAATTGGAGGGTGGTGCCTGCTTTAAGAAAAAACACCCTTGGAAAAAATAAGTTTTTTGGTTATCAGAAAGAAAGGATCATAAAATGTCAGCAGGTCTCACTAATGGCCAGAAGATGATGTAGTATCCCTAAGACCTTTTTAAAATACATTTATGTGAAGCACCTGATTTTGATAAAGGTCAGGACTGCTGACCGCCACATGACTCTGTATTCATCCCTATATGTAACAAAAGGAATATAAGCAAACCCCAAAATAAAGAAATCAGATCAGTTTCCAGAAAGACTGATACCCCCATCTCGTTCTTTCTTGCTCCTCATTTTTCTGGCTGAATTCCCATCTGGAGCATGGATGCTATTCCACATAATCCAAGTTATTCAGCCTTTTTTTTCTCCCCTAATCTTCCTACTACACTATCCGTTTCTAATCTCTCCCTATATCTGTAATTAAATATGTATTTTTCCAAGGACGCCAACTCCGTCCCCACCTTCGAATCACCCTGGATCCACCAGGGCTGGACCCCAGCAGTCTGACACTGTTTCTACTGTTTCCCCATCTATTTGCCATGAAGTGATGGGACCAGATGCCACAATCTTAGTTTTCTGAATGTTGAGCTTTAAGCCAACTTTTTCACTCTACTCTCACTTTCATCAAGAGGCTTTTTAGCTCCTCTTCACTTTCTGCCATAAGGGTGGTGTCATCTGCATATCTGAGGTTATTGATGTTTCTCCTGGCAATCTTGATTCCAGTTTGTGTTTCTTCCAGCCCAACATTTCCCATGATGTATTCTGCATAGAAGTTAAATAAGCAGGGTGACAATATACAGCCTTGATGGACTCCTTTTCCTATTTGGAACCAGTCTGTTGTTCCATGTCCAGTTCTAACTGTTGCTTCCTGACCTGGATAAAGGTTTCTCAAGAGGCACGTCAGGTGGTCTGGTATTCCCATCTCTTTCAGAATTTTCCACAGTTTATTGTGATCCACATAGTCAAAGGCTTTGGCATAGTCAATAAAGCAGAAATAGATGTTTTTCTGGAACTCTCTTGCTTTTTCCATGATCCAGTGGATGTTGGCAATTTGATCTCTGGTTCCTCTGCCTTTTCTAAAACCAGCTTGAACATCAGGGAGTTCACGGTTCATGTATTGCTGAAGCCTGGCTTGGAGAATTTTGAGCATTACTTTACTAGCATGTGAGATGAGTGCAATTGTGCGGTATTTGGAGCATTCTTTGGCATTGCCTTTTTTAGGGATTGGAATGAAAACTGATCTTTTCCAGTCTTGTGGCCACTGCTGAGTTTTCCAAATTTGCTGGCATATTGAGTGCAGCACTTTCACAGCATCATCTTTCAGGATTTGAAACAGCTCAATTGGAATTCCATCACCTCCACTAGCTTTGTTCGTAGTGATGCTTTCTAAGGCCCACTTGACTTCACATTCCAAGATGTCTGGCTCTAGATTAGTGATCACAACATCATGATTATCTGGGTTGTGAAGATCTTTTTTGTACAGTTCTTCCATGTATTCTTGCCACCTCTTCTTAATATCTTCTGCTTCTTAGGTCCATACCATTTCTGTCCTCTATCGAGCCCATCCTTGCATGAAATGTTTCCTTGGTATCTCTAATGTTCTTGAAGAGATCTCTAGTCTTTCCCATTCTGTTGTTTTCCTCTGTTTCTTTGCATTGATCGCTGAAAAAGGCTTTCTTATCCCTTCTTGCTATTCTTTGGAACTCTGCATTCAGATGCTTATATCTTTCCTTTTCTCCTTTGCTTTTTGCCTCTCTTCTTTTCACAGCTATTTGTAAGGCCTCCTCAGACAGCCATTTTGCTTTTTTGCATTTCTTTTTCTGGGGATGGTCTTGATCCCTGTCTCCTGTACAATGTCACGAACCTCATTCCATAGTTCATCAGGCACTCTATCTATCAGATCTAGGCCCTTAAATCTATTTCTCACTTCCACTGTATAATCATAAGGGATTTGATTTAGGTCATACCTGAATGGTCTAGCGGTTTTCCCTACTTTCTTCAATTTAAGTCTGAATTTGGCAATAAGGAGTTCATGATCTGAGCCACAGTCAGCTCCTGGTCTTGTTTTTTTTTTTTGACTCTATAGAGCTTCTCCATCTTTGGCTGCAAAGAATATAATCAATCTGATTTCGGTGTTGACCATCTGGTAATGTCCACGTGTAGAGTCTTCTCTTGTGTTGTTGGAAGAAGGTGTTTGCTATGACCAGTGCATTTTCTTGGCAAAACTCTATTAGTCTTTGCCCTGCTTCATTCCGCATTCCAAGGCCAAATTTGCCTGTTACTGCAGGTGTTTCTTGATTTCCTACTTTTGCATTCCAGTCCCCTATAATGAAAAGGACATCTTTTTGGGGTGTTAGTTATAAAAGATCTTGTAGGTCTTCATAAATCTGTTCAATATAAATACTTAATTTCCCAGACTCTTTTGCTATCATATCTGGGTCAGTTGACTGAATTCTGGTTAATGAAATGTAAGTTGAAGAGTTGTACATTAATTTCTGTGTCTGGCCCTTAAACCAGTTTGTACAATCACATTTTACTTTCCTTTTATTAAGTGACTGTAGAGATCACATGTTGCACTCTTATAAGATGGACTCAGGCTGGAGTTACATGAGAGAAAATCACCAACAAAAGCATACCCGCAGTGTATTCTAATGTGAATAAGAAATAAGCTTTTTTATGATAAGTCAATGAAAACTTATTGTCACTACAAGAGAGAAAAGTCTATTCAGACTAATAAAATTGCTAATAATATTTTAATGAGAACAACCTGTTTTGAGACCATTGTTAAATATAAAAAAATTATTAATGTTATTTTATCTTCATATAATGATTTTTAAATTTTTTTTGGCATATGTCTGGTAATATACATAATATGCATCCACAGAGGTACAAATATATGTATATTTGAGTTGCATGATAAAGATAGTTTTGCTTAATGAAGAAGCCACCAAAGACATTTGGAAGTAATTAACTTAAAATATATGCTTCCTTAATAAAGCTTCATCACCAGCTATTTCACTGTTAATAGGACACACTTAGATGAATTATTTTCACAGATCTGATTAATACGTGTGTTCAGTCCAGCAGTCTTGTCTGACTCTTTGCAACCCCATGGACTGTAGCCCACCAGGTTCCTCTGTCCATGGGATTTTTCAGATAAGAATACTGGAGCCGGTTGCCATTTCCTCCTCCAGGGGAACTTCCCCTCTGATTAATATACGTAGGTTTTAAAAGACAAGAAAATGAATGTCAGCCATAAAATACTTCAACATATCTCTCCTAGTCTTCACTCACTCTTAGTTGATGTAGATCGCCATATCCAAACCAATGATTTAGTAGAAAATGTCAGTGCCAAGGAATTAAACCAGTTAACATGCATAGTTGAAGACAGTGTCCTCTAAAACACTCTTATCCTTGAAGTCCTATAATGTGTAAGCAGTTTAGTTGAGAAATAAGGAGAGAAATAATAATTTAGTTTCACAAGGAAAAAATTAAAAAGAAGTAAATGCAAATTTTCATCTTAGATATATAGAGGTATCTGCTGCTGCTGCTGCTGCTGCTAAATCACTTCAGTCGTGTCCGACTCTGTGCGACCCCATAGACTGCAGCCCACCAGGCTCCCCCATCCCTGGGATTCTCAAGACAAGAACACTGGAGTGGGTTGCCATTTCCTTCTCCAATGTATGAAAGTGAAAAGTGAAAAGTGGAAAGTGATAGTGAAGTCTCTTAGCCTCATCCAACCCTCAGCAACCCCATGGACTGCAGCCTTACAGGCTCCTCTGTCCATGGGATTTTCCAGGCAAGAGTACTGGAGTGGGGTGCCATTGCCTTCTCCAATAGGGGTATCTACATATACATATATACCTAAGCACATGCAAACAGACACAAATGTATGATTGTACACTTACATATATTTTGAGTATTCATTTTATAGAATCAGAAAAAAAATTTTATCTTAGATATTTTCCTGCTAAAGCTGAAAATAACTAGAGGTAAAGTTGAAATGAACCTTAGCTACAAGGGAATATTGAGGATCTTGTGTCTAAGTCTTTTGAGTTAAGTCAAGAGCATATGTGTTTCAAGAGGTTGATAGGTAATTTTTGTCACATTCAAGTTTCAAAGTCAAAGATGGTCAATATTCTCTTAACCGTCATATATCATTCCAGAATAGCTGGTAAGCTGAAAAAGAGTGTCTGCCTAAGGGTTAGCTTCAGAGTGTACTCATTTTGGGAACTTTGTGATTCTTGAAAGTCTAGGATTAAAAGCAGTAGAAAGAGTTGCCTTTGAAATCTCTGAAGCCATTGACAGCTCTGAGCTCTCCTAGACCTTTTGGTCACAATAACATCTACTGAGTACACTCTTAGACACAGCTCAATAGAAGCTCTCATCCCATCATCTGATCAAATTTTGATCTTTCAGGTCACTTTGTGAGAGTTTCAGATGTTCTCCTAAAAAGGCAAGGCTGACGCTTCAACACAACTAAAGCTAGATGACAGTGTTCAGGGTGTGCAGTGGTTCCCTCCCAACTTCAAGGAGATCGCTCCTACAGTAACATTTTGCCTCATTAGTCCCCAAAGCAGTGGTGCGAGGGACTGAGTAAATGTATTCCTTCCAGATTCCTATGCTGAAGCCCTAATCACCACCTTGATGATCTTTGAAAGGAGAGCCTTTGGAAGGTAATTAGGTCATTAGGGTAGAGGTCTCAGAAGTGGGATTGGTCCCCTTATAAGAAGAGACATGAGAGAAATGATCTCTCTGATTGCCATGCACAGTTACAGCAAGAAGGCAGCCATCTCCAAACCAGGAGGAGGACTTTCACCAGATCCTCAATCTTCTAGCACCTTGATCTTGGATTTCCTAGCCTCTAAAAATCAATGCTTATTGTTCAAAACACGCAGTCTATAGTATTTTGTTATAACAGTTAACTAAAGAAATGAGTGGTGATCAAACAACCAAGCCCTCAGAACATAGCAAGAGATTTGGATGTAAAAAATATGTTATAAATGTCCCAAGTTGATTGCACAGTGTTAGGAAATCAATTTTGCAATTTTCTGCCATCTTCACTTGTTTGAAATGACTCAGCTAATATCAGTAATTGTGGTGAGAGGAACTATAAATCTCCTGTCATTCCTCTGGGTCAGTGGAGTTGCCTCTTTATCAGTGAGATGGCATTTTGGTGGGATATCATGTATCATTAGTTAACATAGAAATCTTTATAAGGCATAAAAGAACTAAA
Organism: Capricornis sumatraensis; assembly: GCF_032405125.1. Classification (NCBI taxonomy): domain Eukaryota; kingdom Metazoa; phylum Chordata; class Mammalia; order Artiodactyla; family Bovidae; genus Capricornis; species Capricornis sumatraensis. The sequence continues at coordinate 37,626,354 of NC_091079.1, forward strand.
GGCAAGGAGGGGACAAATGTCCTCGTGGCATAATAATGTCATGGTTATTCATTCAAAAGAAATACAGCTTTTATACTAAAGTGTGTATGAATTTTTTGTTTCTTGGATTGTTTAGTAAGGTTTATACTGTTTCCAAAGGAAGTGGCAATACATGTTTGATTTTAGGTACTCTATAAAATGCTAGATGTCACCCCAAGTGCATATTCTTCTCTTATCATCTTGTAGCTATAAGAGAACAGCAGCCAGAAGCCACTAAGATCCGAGTCCACCCCTGACATTTTTGGAACAGTTATTATTAGGCCAGGGAGGAATAGCCAAGAAAGTCATTGAAATCTAAAACTAGAGCATTTACAAGACACAAAAATGGGTTGACATGAACTGAGATTTTATTATTTGCATAAAAAAGTACTGCTTCCTAGAGTTTGCCCCTTCCCGGACATATGCAAAAGATGAAAGAGGAAGGTGTGGGGATTTTTCTGGCAATCCAGTAGTTAAGACTTCACCTTCCAATGAAGGGGATGCGGATTTGATTTCTGATTGGGGAGTGAAGATCCTACATGCCTTGTGGCCAAAAAGCCAAAGCATACAACAGAAGCAGTACTGTAACAAATTCAATAAAGACCTTAAGAATAGTCCTTAAGTGTTAGTGTGAGTTTTAGTTGCTCAGTTGTGCCCGACTCTTTGCAACCCCATGGACTGCAGCTCACCAGGCTTCTCTGTCCATGAGATTTTCCAGGCAATGATACGGGAATGGGTTGCCATTTCCTTCTCCAGGGGATCTTCCCAACCCAGGGATCGAACCCAGGTCTTCTGCACTGCCGGCTGATTCTTTACCGAGTAAGCTACAAGGGAAGCAAGCTAAGAATAGTCCTTATCAAAATAAAATAAAAAGAAGATGTGGCTAAAGGAAGAGAGAACTTCCAAATACTGAATTGAACGGCACAGTAAATGTCCCAGAAGTTTGTCACATCCACACTAATCTCTCTCTGTGAGGACAGAGGATAGACAGAAAAACGAGGGATGGGCATATGGCCGACATAGGACAGTTTTCTTTCCTATTTTACTGCCAAAAAAAAAAAGACCAAAAAGAGATTATGCTATGTATATCAGTCTGTTTGAACTGCCATAACAGAATACCATAGACTGGGTAGGTTAAACAACAGAAATTTATTTTCTTACAGTTCTGGCTATAAGTCCAAGATCAAGGTGCTGCCAGGGCTGGTTCCTGGTGAGACCTTTCTTCCTGGTTTGCAGAGGCCCATGCTCACTGGGTCCTCACCTAGCCTTCCCTCTGTCCACAAAGAGAAAGGTCTCTGGAGTCTCTTCCTCTTTTTATAAGGACCAGTCCTATGGGGTTAGGGCCCCCACTCTTCTGACCTCATTTTAAGCTTAATCATTTCTTTAAAGGCCCCATCCCCAAATATAATCACATCAGTGGTTGGACTCCAACACATGAATTTTGAAGAAACACAATTCAGTCAGTAACAGTAGGAGAAGTCATGTTTAAAAGCTTACAAAATAAAAGGATAGAATATAGAGAATAGAATATAGAATATTCTATATAGAATATTCTATAGATAGAATATAGAATAACCTCAGGCAAATGAAGCTGGAGGTTATTACAAATTAGGTCCTGATTAATTATATTGGCTCCATTTATTCAGAATTTTCTAATGACCAAGGCAAAGATGTAAATAACATCAATGCCAGAACCCACAATATCAGTAAACTCTTATTGGCTTCTCAAGGGAAACAAACCTTTTCCTAGAGTCAAGGCTTGAAAGATATTTTCCATTTTTCCTTAACATCTTGAGAGTTCAAGCAAAAGCCAGTTAAATAACATTGCATCTTATTGTGTCTTTCACTGCTAACTGTCAGAAAAAAAAGATAAATCAAACATTTAGTAAAGCTGTTTCTATGAAAGGTCCACACAGTGTGGGCCAAATGCATAGCTTTTGGTGACACTTTTGATAGGATAAGTCCAATCATTGCTATTTATATATCTAAAATAAGCAATAGAGAGTAGTATAAAATTAATTTCCATTCTCGGATCTTTGCTTATCAGAAAAAAATTATTGCGTATCTTTCTGACAAAAAAGAAAAATTTAAAAATTTTAAATAATATGGCTGCATAGAGGCATTTCCCTTTTATGTCTGTTCTCCATCCAAATGCTCAGTGTTATTGTATAAATTTGAGAGGGCAGTTTGAGGATGTCACAGACATTAGTAGTTTACTGTATCTGAAATTCTTGGGCTTGCATAAAAGTGCAAAGAAACAGATACATGAAGAAAATAATTTATCACAGAAGTATTTCAAGCCAAGCAGGGATGACTACCTGGCCCAGAAGGCCTATTTATCACCTAGAAGTTCCTGAGCTTAAGGATTGGCTTCTATTGAATAAAAAGGAAATGCCTATTTCTTTATTAGATTAATAATCTCAAATTAAAATGTTACCTTAATTGTTATGTGTACACAGAACCTCAGTACCCAGTAGATACTTATTCTACATGGTGACATTATGTACAAGGTGGGCTTCTGGATATAACCCAGGGACTCAATGAATCTCTCTCTAACCTGAAGATTAAACCACTTCATTTTCAAAAGTGCTTTTTAAAATCTATGAATCACTAACTGGTGGAAAAAGTAAGGGTTGGGACCACTGGCTCCAAGAAGTAAAATTAAAATATATGTTTTTATCAGTGAGTATAAGCTTTCCTTGGAGAGGGAAATGACAACCCACTCCAGTATTCTTGCCTGGCAAAACCCATGGACAGAGGAGCCTTCGTCCATAAGATCCCAAGATTCAGAGGTGACTTAGAAACTTAACAACAACAACAAGGTTCTCTAGCCTTTGAAAAATTCAATGTCTATTTATTCAATTAGTAACTATCTTTTTGAAATGCAAAGAAAACCTTGACCATACGTAGACAGTGAAAAATACCCAGAGTGTGTTGAAAGGAGAGTATGTTTCCTCAGGCAGCAGAATGACCTGATCGGAAAAGACAGCGCCCAGATGATGAATCAAGGTTCTCTCTGGTTCAGTCCCAAATTTCTTTTCTCATCTTCACTCCATGTGAAATAGCATTTAAGAGTTAACCTGTTCAGCTGACACATTTAGTATTTTCTACTGTTGAAAATTTCAGGGAAATTTTGATGTGAAAGGCATTGCTGTGCAGTGAGACCTTTGGGACTATTTTAATATTTTATTAGTATATAATCAATACGTGTTTCCATCTCGTTTCCTGAATGAGAATGCAACTCCTTTGGGGCAGTTATCTATCTCAGTCTTCTTTACATTTGTTGAAAAGACTAGGAAAGTTGGCCTGCCAACCAAGAAACAGCATGGCAGGGAGGAACAGGCTTGGTGGGTTTGGGGATTGATTCTAATTCTCACTCTGCTAGCCCAGGCACTAGCTATGTGATTTCTGGTCATTTGTTTAACCCTCCTGAGACATTATTATTCTGAGAACATGCTGGGGTGTGTGGGAGTACGGAGTTAGCTAATTGGCTACTAGTGAGCAAGAGGTTAGCGCAAACAGCTGATCCTGTTTACATGGGTTTGAGGTTTCTAGTGCTCTTGGGCTTTGTTTGCAGAAACCTTTCTTCAGAGGCCTTCAGCTTTCAATACCTTTAAGAAAGCACATTGGGAAGATCAAGGGAAGGATCACTTTTAAGCTGAGCGCAAAACCCAAAGCTCACTTAGATATCTTTGGCTTATTCCACTGCTGGATAGACTTATGTTCTTGGGCAAAGACAACTGTTTTTCCTGGCTCTCCTCCTCAAATATGCAGACAAATCCTCGATGGCAGCGGCAGCTAGAGAAGAGGTTATAGCCAACTCTGCTAAAGGAAGTCAGTAATACAAGTCCTGTTTACTGGTGCCAAATGGCAGTGTTGGTCAAATATTAGAAAAAAAAGTTCAGCATCCAAGGGTTGTTATTGATCACCGTGTGTGACTTTACTCTTTTTGGAATCATAGTTGTTTGCTGCAATCCTTAAGGCAGGGCTGGTACAGAGTAATTAAAAAAACAAAAACGAAGAGAGGTCTTGTTTGTTTTTGTTTGTTTAAGACCTATTTTTACATATTGACATTATAGCTACCAACACACAGAAAGAGGGCTTCTACTAAATGCACTGAAGGCTCAGGTGGAAAAGATACAAGGACACTGAAAATGAAAAGAAAAAACAGAATGGTGAAGGAAAAGGTAAAATGTTATATTTTATATCTGAACTGGTATAACTGATTATTAATGGTCATTCGGTGGAAAACCTTGGTTTGTGTTTTGGGGGGGCCAGTCTTGCTCTTCCAGTCTTGGTTTTGAAAGTGCTCCCCTCCCCCACTACCATTTCAGCTGTTGTTGCCCCTTGTATCCCTCAGGGTTCTGCAATACTAGGTTGAATATTATTATGGTAGTTTAAGATTGGATTTGTTTCTTTCTATGACTATTATGTTGTCATGGCAAAAGTCTTGTGTAATATGGAACCATAATTTCGATTTCACAAAGAAAATAATGGTTCTTCAAGCTGACTTGAAGGACACAACAATTAAAATAAATAGCAAGAAACTCATATACTCCTCGAATACACCTGATTTGTATACATCTAAGGAAGCATGGCTACGTGATCACTGATCAATGTCCTATGTTATAATAATTTCCATCTCCTTAGCATTTGTCATGGAAGCATCTGTTCATTATTTCATATCACTAGTTCTTTTAAGAACTTGGAGATATTTACATGAAGAAATTCAGAAATTTTGCCATGATTCATAAAGAAACGCATTCCTTTACGCCTTGGTTTTGAAATTACTTACCAAATCAGAGTCTTTGGAATTTTCATAGTTTAACCAATTGTAGAAGAAACTTTGTATGCTTCTGATATTCACTCCACTTTGCCTTCTGGATGAATGCAGAATTAATGCTTTTGGTGACAAGTTACCTTATTTGGAATGTATAGATATTTTTGCCAAAAGTAATATGCCAGCAAATTTGGAAAACTCAGCAGTGGCCACAGGACTGGAAAAGGTCAGTTTTCATTCCAATCCCAAAGAAAGGCAATGCAAAAGAATGCTCAAACTACTGCACAATTGCACTCATCTCACATGCTAGTAAAGTAATGCTCAAAATTCTCCAAGCCAGGCTTCAGCAATAGGTGAACCGTGAACTTCCTGATGTTCAAGCTGGTTTCAGAAAAGGCAGAGGAACCAGAGATCAAATTGCCAACATCCACTGGATCATGGAAAAAGCAAGAGAGTTCCAGAAAAACATCTATTTCTGCTTGATTGACTATGCCAAAGCCTTTGACTGTGTGGATCACAATAAACTGTGGAAAATTCTGAAAGAGATGGGAATACCAGACCACCTGACCTGCCTCTTGAGAAATCTGTAAGCAGGTCAGGAAGCAACAGTTAGAACTGGACATGAAACAACAGACTGGTTCCAAATAGGAAAAGGAGTCTGTCAAGGCTATATATTGTCACCCTGCTTATTTAACTTCTATGCAGAGTACATCATGAGAAATGTTGGGCTGGAAGAAACACAAACTGGAATCAAGATTGCCGGGAGAAATATCAATAACCTCAGATATGCAGATGACACCACCCTTATGGCAGAAAGTGAAGAGGAACTAAAGAGCCTCTTGATGAAAGTGAAAGAGGAGAGTGAAAAAGTTGGCCTAAAGCTCAACATTCAGAAAATGAAGATCATGGCATCTGGTCCCATCACTTCATGGGAAATAGATGGGGAAACAGTGGAAACACTATCAAACTTTACTTTTTTTTGGCTCCAAAATCACTGCAGATGGTGATTGCAGCCATGAAATTAAAAGACGCTTACTCCTTGGAAGAAAAGTTGTGACCAACCTAGATAGCATATTCAAAAGCAGAGACATTACTTTGCCAACAAAGGTCCGTCTAGTCAAGGCTATGGTTTTTCCAGTGGTCATGTATGGATGTGAGAGTTGGACTGTGAAGAAAGCTGAGTGCTGAAGAATTGATGCTTTTGAACTGTGGTGTTGGAGAAGACTCTTGAGAGTCCCTTGGACTGCAAGGAGATCCAACCAGTCCATTCTGAAGGAGATCAGCCCTGGGATTTCTTTGGAAGGAATGATGCTAAAGCTGAAACTCCAGTACTTTGGCCACCTCATGCGAAGTGTTGACTCATTGGAAAAGACTTTGATGCTGGGAGGGATTGGGGGCAGGCAGAGACGGGGATGACCGAGGATGAGATGGCTGGATGGCATCAATGACTCGATGGACATGAGTCTGAGTGAACTCCGGGAGATGGTGATGGACAGGGAGGCCTGGCGTGCTGCGATTCATGGGGTCGCAAAGAGTCAGACACAACTGAGCGACTGAACTGAACTGAACTGACCACAGATTCAGAACAATAATAAGTTTTTAAAAAGCATTGTTCTTATTTTTTATGGGATTGTTGTTGTCGTTCAGTCACTAAGTCATGTCCAACTCTTTACGACCCCATGAACTGTAGCATGCCGGCTCCCCTGTCCTTTACTGTCTCCCTGAGTTTGCTCAAACTCATGTCCTAGTGGCTCAGATGGTAAAGAATCTGCCTGCAATGCAGGAGACACAGGTTTAATCTCTGAGTCAGGAAGATCCCTGGAGAAGGGATTGGCAACCCATTCCAGTATTCTTGCTTGGAGAATTCCATGGATAGGGGAGCCTGGCTGGCTACAGTCCATGGGGTCGAAAAGAGTCAGATGCAACCAAGCGATTAACACACTGTCCATTGAATCAGTGATGCTATCACACCATCTCATCTTCTGTTTACCCCTTCTCCTCTTGCTCTTAATCCTTCCCAGCATCAGGGTCTTTTCCAATGAGTGGGCTCTTTGCATCAGATGGCCAAAGTATTGGAGCTTCACCTTTAGCATCAGTTCTTCCAATAAATACTCAGGGTTGATTTCCTTTAGGATTGACAGGTCTGATCTCCTTGCTGTCCAAGGAACTCTCAAGAGTCTTCTCTAACACCACAGTTTGAAAGCATCAATCTGCGCCATTCTTTATAGTCCAGTGTTCACATTCATACATGACTACTGGAAAAACCATAATTTTGACTATATGAAACTTTGTTGGCAAAGTGATGTCTCTGCTTTTTAATACACTGGATGGGATAACACAGTTCAAATAAAAAAAATTTTGTCTCACCTTTGTTTGACGTGTACAGCTTTCAAAAAGCTGGATCTATTTTTTGAACATTTTTTCCCCAGAGTTCTATGGGCTACAAGGTGGTTTAGCTCGGAATCTCTCAGGCAGCTCCAGTCAGATAGCAGCTGGATTGATTGGGCCAGGAGATCCAAGATAGCGTCATTCAGGTCTCTGGTAGCTGGTGATTCCAGTCAGCTGGGGTACCTCGGTTCCCCTCATCTGTACTTCATCCAGAGGACCTCAGAGATCAGTTGTTGCCCTTCTGTTCTATTCTTCTCCCTGTTTCCTTTTCTTCTCCATTATTTTGTAGCTTCTTATTCCTCAGGGTGCTTGGAATATTTTTTAACTTCTCTAATCCAATTCTCATGTGAAGGATGTGGACATCTCATGCCTTTTTATGCTTCTCTTCTCATACTATCATACTATGCTAGACCCATGTTCTTTTCACAGCTTCTGTTCCCCAGCACCTTATTTTGACAGCTTCTATCGCTTCTGGGACCAGCTTGTATTTCTGGTCTGAACTTTGGAGTGAAACTGCAAAAGAGAAAATCCTGGCACATTTTGTATAACTAAGGGTTAAACTGGAACAGTCCTGATTTTTGTACTATGATTCTCTGCAAAGGACTCTTTTTCTTCTCTGCCATTTAGAGGGCTTTCTTTTATTTTCTGTTTTTGTTTCTTTTTAAAGACCAGATGCATTTCTATATTTTATTTTTTATATGTACTCCTTGAAGTCAACTAAAAACATCCTACAGTTTCTCTATCTCCTTCCTATATTTTTCCTCTCAATACGGAAATAAGATCCAATATTCACTCCAAGAAAAGCACAACTGGATCCAAGGGAACACAGGCACTTTAGAGCTCCTGCCAATGAACCACACTCTCTGCTGCTGTCAGTAAAGCACTTTGACACCCACCTGGGGCTATTGTCACAGGTGCCTATTCTCTACTCCATTCAGCTTTTGAAATCGACAAATGGTGTCCAGGACTCAGTGTAGTCAACACACTGAAAAACAAAAGTGAAGCACAACAGAAACAAGCTAAGAGTGTATTATATCTACCATCATGAAAGCCACGTTTCTAATTTTTTTTCCCCCCTTGGAAGAGTGAGAGCTGCAAACCTTTTTATAAAAAGATCATGTCCTTGGACAGCAAGTATCATGAAAACCTCAAATCATCAAATCAAAAGTAGAATTGTTATGCCCCAATCATAAGTAAAGACAATATGAATCGGGTCTGCCTCTTTGAATTAACTGTGGTGAGTTGTAACTCTCATGATCATCTTACCTTGAACATTTTTGCTGCTGTTCATATTTAAATTTGTATTGTCTGAGCTCTGTCCTCTATCTCAGGAAAAATTCCTTTCTCAACTCTCAGTGCAAAAGTTTCTGTAAATTTAAGATTAAAATGGCAGGGGGATTTAAATACAGTGCCTTTTTCCTCCAAAGTCAGAATAGATTGAGGATAGTTAAAGGGAGAAATGAAGAAATTTGAATTCTCTTCTATCTATTGTTTGGAAATAGCAAAAGGACTTTAACAGTTCTGGGAGCTTTCCAAGTATTTATTGTTATTTATGTTTATTATTTCCAAGTGGCTTTTCCCAAGAAGAGCTCTGAGATCTTTTAACAATTTTCATACTTCCTAAGCAAAAATAAATCAATAAATTTGAACGTGTTGAGAAAAGAAAATGGATAGAAGGAGATATTGTAAAAAAAAATGATAAATATTATAAAAAATAAAAGGGATAGAAGCATAGAAGAAAAAAATAATTAGACCAAAATAAGCAAGACAAATAAGAGAGTTTGAATTGAGGGTGGACACTGTCCAGAGGGGAAAGTTGAGGCTTCAAGAGTAGATGGACTCTCAAAGGTCACTTAGCCTCTGAATCGAGAACAAAACCCTTTGCTTTTTTGGGGGTTAACTGAAGCTTTTTCTACCGGAGACCACACTGTCTGCCTGGAATTTGCATCACACTTTTCTCTTCAGCACTGGTGCACTCCTGCCTCCCTGTCCTTGGGTTCAGTGGGTGGTCAGTATTACTTTACAGAAAGAGAAACAGAAGTTCCAAGGGGTTAAGTAATGTGTAAAGTGTTAAACAATCCTTTAGACGGCTGATCTCAGAATTGGGGAAAATCGCCCCATCCAGATATTCTTGAGAAAAAAGTGATTCTTATTTATTCTGAAGAGAAAAAAAAATCAGTTTTGAGGGTGAATAGATGTAAAAGAGCTACATTCTACATTTATGAGGGATTACAAAACAGGGCAATGATGACTTTGCAAATAATTTCTCTAATTTAAAACGTGTGGGGATTTCACATTTAAAAAGACCATTATTAATCCATATTTTTCCTCAAGTTTTTGAAAGTCTGAGGAGTGGTACAGCTACGTGGGGAAATTTACCTATAAAAGCATCATTTCTGTGACCTCTGTTCTGGCCTACAGTGTCGCGTTAAAGAGAAACATGCTACTTATCCTACAAGAAAATTGGAAGATCTTAGCTTTGAGCTGTAATATTTCCAGATGGTTGAAATCGAAAGCAGACTTCCTTTCCTTGCCTCTTCAGCCAAAGTTTTATACAGCAGTAAATAAACTCTTATTTGCTTCTGCCACATTTTATAGTAGAATACAGAAGGATTGAAAGGGACCGTTTCTCAGGGAATGATTCTCTTCTCATTGTACTTTGAAGGCTGGATACTGCTTCTGTTTTGCAATGGGAACACAAAGCTCACAACTCTAACTCCAAGAGTAATATAGAAATCTGTTGGTTCATTTCCTTTTACTATTAAGACTTTCCTAAAACTTGCAGCAAATGTCAATTTCTCTCTCCACAGATTGAGGCAGAAAAGCACAATGATGATTCTTCTCCTTAAACTTTAAATATTAAACTTACTTTGGGGGGACTTCCCTGGTGGTCCAGTGGTTAAGATTCTGTACTTACACTGCAAGGGCTGCTGGTTCAGTCCCAGGTCAGGAAACTAAGATCCCACACGCCAAGCAGCAAGGCTAAATTAAAAAATTTTAAATTTATTTTCATGGAAGTAAAAACTCGATTCATTAATTTTCATTATGAATACAATAGACACTTTTAAAAGGAAATAAAATATCCTTGGAAGTCTAAATTAGACTTTAAAAAATAAAATGAGGATTTTTCATTATTGACAAATGGCTTGGGTTGGGTTGGGTTAGTTACTTAGTTTACAAATGCAATTTAAATTTTTTTTCTGGCCTATAATTTCTATCCCATTTTTGGTAGAAACTATATTTCAGCCATCATCTTTGCTGGATAATGTTTCTGGACCTTCCCATTATATTGAACAAAGAGAATATGTTTTGATAACAGAATCAGCTTGTCAACACCCATAGTGTATGTGAAATCTGGCTCTAGAATATGATAAAATATTATTGCTATGTACTATATTATGGGTTCAACCCCTCCCAGTTTATTTTCAAGATAAAAAATAGGCTGCCATATTGTTACAGAATCATCTCAATGCTCTTTTGCTTTTTTTCCTTTATGCTTGCTAACGGTGAATAATTGTTTGCCTATCTTCAAATATGTGGGCCTCCCTGGTAGGTCAGTGGTAGAGAATCGACCTGCAATTCAGGAGACCCAGGTTCCACCCTTGGGTTAGGAAGATCCTCTGGAGAAGGAAATTGCAACGCACTTCAGTATTTTTGCCTGGGAAATCCCATGGACAGAGGCGCCTGGTGGGCTACAGTCCATGGGGTCACAAAAAGTTGGACATGACTGAGCAGCTACATAACAACAGTCTTCAAATGTACAGTTGGTGGGAATGAACAGGACTGTGAATTTTCCCAGATCTGTAGGACTGAGGTATTTAATCTTGGGTGAAGCAAGAACTTAGTATATGCCTGAGTGAGAATGGTGGTTGGAAAGAATATTGATTATACTCACTAGGATGTAGCTATAAATATTCTCCTCTGGCAAACAAGTGGGAGGAACTACAGACTTGGGAGAGAGGACTGAACAACTCTCTGGTTCAAGTTAACAGCTTCTCTGGTTCCTTTCTATATGTATTTGCTAAATGTCAGTGCTGCACTAGATCCTGCCCTCGGCACTTGCTATGGTGTGAATGTTTGTTGTCCCTCTGAAATCCATATGGTGAACTCCAAAAGTGATGGTATTAAGAGATGGGGCCTTTGGGAGCTGATTAGGTCATAAGGGTAGAGCCCTCATGAAGGAGATTAGGGTCCTTACAAAAGAAGCCCCAGAGAGATTCCTCTCTGTTTCATACCTTGTGAGAACACAGTGAAAAGATGCCATCTATGAATGAGGAAATGGGTCCTCATCGGACATTGGATCTGCTGGTGCTTTGATCTGGTACTTTCCAGCCTTCAGAACTGTGAGAAATAAATTTCTGCTGTGCATAGTCCACTTGGTCTAAGGTATTTTGTTACAGCTGCCTGAACAGACTAAGACAGCATCTTTATTCAATAAAGAAGACACAGTACTTGATCAAGGAACAAACACACATTAGTGTGATTTGCTTTCAGACCAGCTTAACTAGTGTATGGGTAGAGCTCCTAGAGGAAGTGATTCTTGAAAGTAACTATAAGCCAGGAGATAAAAGATGGAAAAGGGTTTGAGTAGAGAAGACAACCCAAGCAAAGGCACAGAATTATGAAAAAAATATACTCATGAGAGATTAGAGACTAGAGGCAGTTTTAACAACTGCATCATTGAATCTAGAGGCAAAGAGTATAAGAAGTAAGTAAAGAGGAAATACAGTCACTGTCATAAATAATCTCATTTTCTGTACTATCTTCTTGTGAGATAATAAGCACTATTATGGCAGAGAATGTGCCTTATTCACCATGAGAGACCCAGAATTTAGCAAATGCCTAATAATGCCTTACTAATGAACAATTATTTATTGATCCATGAGTGAATTACCTGGATGAATTCACACTGTTTAGAACAAGGGATACGTTCTCAATAAGTTTAGAGCAAGGGAAAAAGTTTAAAAGTATTTAATAGGTAAAATTACCAGGACTTCTGAACTAAAGTTAAAAATGGCACTGTGGTGCCTGTATTAATGAGATCGTATGCAACACTAGGATAAGATACAGCAGAATGTTAAGAATGTAAACTCAGAATTGATTTTAGCTCAAACCTCAGCACCTTGACTTCCTAGCTATGTGCCCCTGGGCAAGTGATTTAATCCATCTGTGCTTTGGTTTGCTCAAATGCAAAGTGGGAATAAAGACAGCGCATGCCTCATCCTGTGGTTCTGATACTTATAGGAGTTCATTCTTTTAAAACACTTAGAACAAAGTCTGGCAAGAAGCATTCAATGAAAAAGCTCAGATTAATTTCGCATTAAGTCATTAGTCAGTAGTGACTGTTTTATTGCAGGGAGGTGACTTGGCTTTTAAATCTTAGCCACACCCTTTCTTTTGGTCTCCACTCTTTCTCAGAAAGATTTCACTGTCTTTATTGGACAAATAGCAAGTCGGAAGTCCCATAAATGATGTGTTAAAATTCACACAAATTGTCAACCACCAGAACTAAGCTCAGGGAAGCGATAATTTGACCTTGTACAGCACTTCCTACTGAATTTCTTCAAGGAGAACTCACTGCTGGCTGTGGATAATTAAAAATCAAAAATCACCTTTTAAGCGGTGGGAAGTGGCAGGGAGGCTCAGGCGGCAGGGCACATATGTATAGCTATGGCTGATTCATGTTAACATATGGCAGAAGCCAGCACAATCACCCTCCAATTAAAAATAAATAATTTAAAAAATCAACTTATAACTATTAATAAGAATATGTATTTTGACAAGTTATATCACATCAAAGTCTTACCAGACTCGCGCATCAAAAGCTTTTTAGGAAAATTCTACAAATATGTGATTTTTGTTTTGTCCATTAGAGATCTATATTCCATAAATTTAGCCAAAATATTTTAGTGCCTAAAATGAGCTTTTTAACCACGAGTTCCTCCTTTACTAGAGATTCTAGTATAAGTAGATTTTTCATATGTTTCTATTTTCCTCAACTAGGAGAGTTTTGTGTTTATTGTATACTAATGTTTACATTTCTTCTCTTGTGGAGTATTAGCAAAAGCAGAAATAAAATCCTGGGAAATAAAAATGGAAGCCAAAAGAACAAGATAGTAAGGATTTTGCCATTCAGCTTTGGGAGAACTAAAGGAAATTGACTAAAAATACCCCTGAGCCTTAAAAATGATTTGAGGGCCTCTCTGAGGTGGTAAGTAGGAATATGAGTGGACAGAGGCTTATAGGGCTGGGGTGCTGGGCTCTGTGACCTGAAATGTGCTGCCCAGCAAGCAGCTGAAATTGGTAAAAGGAATTTACCATCTCAGTCCTAGCTACTGAACTGAATAGAGGTCTTCCAAAGCTTTTTCCATCAAAAGGTACATTTTAATTTCTAGGAGGAATACAGGAAGGATTTAAATAGAATGCCAGAATGAGAGTCAAAATTTCAGAGTGTCTGAAAAGAATTGAATAAATGGACAAGAAATTAAACCCTAGAAAATAAATAAGTTCCTTGGTAAAGTCTTCCATTGTGGTCTTTGAACCAAAGATGATCTCTCACAGTTTATCATCTGTCTGCTAGGGAACATGAGACATTGAGAACAAGCTGAAGAAACTTGAACAGCAGTTTGGAATTCATTGTATGTCTGTTCCATTTGATGATTAAAAATATGGCCCTAATATATGGCTTTTGTTTGCTTTATATATTCCTATGTTTTACTTTATGCTTCTAATAATTTATTCTTTATTGTACTTTATAAAAATATCAATCAAGGATGGATGGGGAAAAACTGACCCTTTTCCATAGATAGTTGGAGAAGTACAGTCCTCAAATGAGGAGAAGGAAATGGCAACCCCTTCCAGTATTCTTGCCTAGAGAATCCTATGGACAGAGGAGCCTGGTGGGCTGCTGTCTATAGGGTCACATAGAGTCAGACACAACTGAAGTGACTTAGCATGCATGTATGCATTGGAGAAAAAAATGGCAGCCCACTCCAGTGTTCTTGCCTGGAGAATCCTGTGGACAGAGGAGCCTGGTGGGCTTCCGTCTATGGCGTCGCATAGAGTCAGACACGACTGAAGCAACCTAGCAGCAGCAGCAGTCCTCAAATGAATGGTTTTTCCTACACTGTGTGTGCTCAGTTGCTTTAATTGTGTTCTACTCTGAGACCCCATGGGCTGTAACCTGCCAGGTTCCTCTGTCCATGGGATTCTCCTGGCAAGAATACTGGAGTGGGCTGCCATGACCTCCTCCAGGGGAACTTCCTGACCTGGGATCAAGGCACATTTCCTGTGCCTCCTCCATTGCAGGCAGATTCTTTACCTGCTGAGCCACCTGAGCAAATCTGCCATCATTACTTAAAACACTGGGGGAAGGAAATAAAAAGTCTCTACCAGGCAAGAGAGGTAAATGGAGGTTAATTTTATGCTTTCTAGTATTCCTATTTTAAGATATGCATGCAATCTTATGAGATTATCCCTGACAATCTTATTAGGTAATATGCTGAATGTATTATTTTTATTTTTATATATGTAGTGCTAGTGGTAAAGAATCTGCCTGCCAATGCAGGAATCATAAGAGATGCAAGTTCAGTCCCTGGGTTGGGAAGATCTCACGGAGGAGGGCATGGCAATGCACTCCAGTATTCTCGCCTGGAGAAATGTATGGACAGAGGAGGGTGGCAAGCTATGGTCCTTGGGGTAGCAAAGAGTCAGACACGACTGGAGCAAATTAGCACCACCATATGCAATATATACTTATAAGGAAATTGACAGCTGCATTTATATTTCTATCTTCTAGTATCAGCTTTTGCTTAACATCATACTATTTTTAAAACCAGTTTTTTCCCCCAAAAAACTGTTTTTTGGGAATATAGCCTTTCAATTAAGAGGAATATACAGTATTTTGTATTTTTCAAAATGTTTTACATCGTCTCAGGGTTTGTTATGTTTAGTCATTCAGAAATGTCTGACTTTTTGCAACTCCATGGACTGCGGTATGCCAGGCTTCCCTGTCTTTCACCATCTCCCAGACCTTGTTCAAACTCATGTTCACTGAGTCAGTGATGATGTCCAACCATCTCGTCCTCTCTCATCCCATTCTTCTGCCTTCAATCTTTCCCAGCATCAAGGTCTTATCAAATGAGCCCACTCTTAGCATCAGATGGCAAAAATATTAGAGCTTCAGCATTAGTCCTTTAAATGAATATTGACTTCCTTTAGAATTGACTGGTTTCATACCCTTGCAGTCCAAGGAACTAAGAGTCTACTTCAACATCACAGTTAGAAAGCATCAATTCTTCAGCACTCAGCCTTCTTTATGGCACAACTCTCACATCCATACATGACTACTGGAAAGCCATAGCTTTGACTATACGGACTTTGTTGCCAAGGTAATATCTCTTCTTTTTAATATGCTGTCTAGGTTGGTCATAGCTTTTCTTCCAAGGAACAAGCATTTTTTAATTTCATGGCTAGAGTCACCACCTGCAGTTATTTTGGAACCCAAGAAAATAAAGTCTGTCACTGTTCCCATTGTTTCCCCAAATTTGCCTTAAAGTGATGGAACCAGACATCATGGTATTAGTTTTCTAAATGTTGAGTTTTAAGCCAGCTTTTTCACTCTCCTCTTTCACCTTCATCAAGAGGCTCTTTAGTTCCTCTTTGCTTTCTGCCATAAGGGTGGTGTCATCTGCATATCTGAGGTTGCTGATATTTCTCCCAGCAATCTTGATTCCAGCTTGCACTTCATCCAGCCTGTCATTTCATACGATGTACTTTGCATATAAGTTAAACAAGCAGGGTGACAATATACAATATACAGCCTTGATGTACAACTGTTGCTTCTTAAACTACATACAGGTTTCTCAGGAGGCAGATAAGGTAGTCTGGTATCATCTCAGGAGGCAGATAAGGTAGTCTGGTATCATCATCTCTGCTAGCTTTGTTTGTAGTGATGCTTCCTAAAGATCACTTGACTTCACATTCCAAGATGTCTGGATCTAGGTAAGTGATCACACCATCAAGGTTATCCAGGTCATTAAGATCTTTTCTGTATAGTTCTGTGTATTCTTCCCACCTCTTCTGAATATCTTCTGTTTCTGTTAGGTCCATACCATTTCTGTCCTTTATTGTCCTCATCTTTGCATGAAATATTCCCTTGGTATCTCTAAATTTCTTGAAGAGATCGCTAGTCTTTCCCATTCTATTGTATTCTTCTATTTCTTTGCATTGTTCACTTAGGAAAGCTTTCTTATCTCTCCTTGTTATTCTTTGGATCTCTGCATTCAGATGGATATATCTTTCCTTTCTCCTTTGCCTTTCATTTCTCCTCTTTTCTCAGGTACTTGTAAGGCCTCCTCAGACAACCATTTTGCCCTTTTGCATCTCTTTTTCTTGGGGATGGTTTTGATCACTGTCTTCTGTATAATGTTACAAACTTCCATTCATAGTTCTTCAGGCACTCTGTCTACCAAATCTAATCCCTTGAATCTATTTATCATTTACACTATATAAATGTAAGGGATTTGATTTTGGTCATAACCTGAATGGCCTAGTGGTTTTACGTACCTTCTTCAATTTAAGTCCAAATTTGGCAATAAAGAGTTCATGATCTGGGTCATAGTCAGTTCCCAGTCTTGTTTTTGCCGACTGTATAGAGCTTCTCCATCTTCAGCTGCAAAAAATATAATCAATCTGATTTTGGTGTTGACCATCTGGTGATGTCCATGTGTAGAGTCATCTCTTGTCTTGTTGGAAGAGGGTTTTTGCTATGACCAGTGCATTCTCTTGACAAAACGTTTTTTGCCTTTGCCCTGTTTCATTTTGTATTCCAAGGCCAAACTTGCCTGTTACTCCATGTATCTCTTGACTTCCTACTTTTGCATTCCAGTCCTCTGTGATAAAAAGGACATAATGTTTGGTATTAGTTCTAGAAGGTCTTGTAGGTCTTTATAGTACTGTTCAACCTCAGCTTCTTTGGCATTAGTGTTTGGGGCATAGCCTTGGACTACTGTGGTAGTGAATGGTTTACCTTGGAAATGAACAGAGATCATTCTATCATTTTTGAGACAGTATTTGCACCCAAATACTGCATTTGGGACTCTTGTTGACTATGAGGGATATTCCATTTCTTCTAAGGGATTTTTGTCTACAGTAGTAGATGTAATGGTCATCTGAATTAAATTCGCCCATTCTGGTCCATTTTAGTTCACTGATTCCTAAAATGTTGATGTTCACTCTTCCCATCTCCTGTTTGATCACTTCTAATTTACCTTGATTCATGAACCTAACATTCTAAGTTCCTATGCAGTATTGTTCTTTACAGCATCAAGCTTTCAGCAGCAGACACCCATCTCAGGGTTAGATGTTCCATACATTAATTACCTATAATGTAGCACATCAACCCTTTTATTTTTCTTAAAGGTACTTGCTTCAAAATATATGGCAATGTTCACATTAAAGAACAAATTTCCTCCATTTTTCCCAATGTTCTTAATTCCTGTAGACATTCCTATTTTGCTTCTTCTTAAAAAAAAACTGGAAGGAAGGAGATTTGGTAAATTCTAAAAAAGAAAGATGACTGTATGAAAAATACTTTACTCTTATAAAGGTGTCTAAAATACTTGTATTCTCCAGTATTGGTAATATTGAAACTAGACTTGAGAAAGTAAAATCCTTGCTCCAGCATACCCAAGATGATGTATTAATACCTACCCAAAAGACACAAAAGCACACACACTCTCATCTTTTAAAATCATGCTATGGTAGTCGGGTTCTCTGGGGTTCCTTGTCCCAAAGAATGGTGCCTGCTTCCAAGCCCGTGTGGCCGTCCCTGTATCTACAGTTTTGATAGTGACTGTCACTAGCGTGAGTGGGCAAGTGAAAACAGACTAAAGGGCATCTTTGGGGGGAGTCATGAACAGAAGCCTGCAAGGTTAACAATTAATGTATGAGGAAGGAAAAGGATCCCTGACCTTTCAATAAAGGTACTGAACTGTTTTCATATGGTTGGAAAACGAGTGAGAACAAGCCTTTTCAAAATTCTTGGTGAATTAAACATTGGTACTACCCAAAAGACACTTAGCAATCTCTAGCAAATCTTTAAGTGAAAGTTGCTCAGTCGTAGCCGACTCTTTGTGACCCCATGGACTACACAGTCCATGGAATTCTCCAGACCAGAATGCTGGACTGGGTATCCTTTCCCTTCTCCAGGGGACCTTCTCAACCCAGGGGTCAAACCCAGGTTTCCCACATTGCAGGTGGATTCTTTACCAGCCACAATATCTCTAGTAAATGCCTTAAGTTTACATCTCCACTTGAGATTTTTATTCCACAGGTATACTCAAATAACATGTAAGAAAAATCTCTTTCCTCACTGATTCATTTATTCAAAAAATTATTGAATATCACCTATGTTCCAGACACTATTTTAAGTGCCAGAGATACAGAAATGAACCAAAAATGGAGAAGAAATAGATAAAGTCCCTTTCCTTAAAGAGATTACAGTTTAATGGGGAAAAACAAATGAGTTACAAAATAAATGCAAGTAGGTAATTTCATAATAATATAAAGGAAATAAAGGGGTATTTGAAAGACTATTTAAATATAGACATTACATGTACATATACACACACACACATATATATACTCATTAAAATAATGCTATAGTAGCAAAAAATACAGGAAACAGTTAAATTTCTATTGCCATGGAATTGGTTGAAAAGTCTAGGATATAGCTATGTATGTTTATCATATAGATGTTAAAAAATGAGATACAGTTCTTCTGCATATGCTGAAAAGACAACATCTCTAGCATAGAAAAAAGTCCACAAAACATTATACATTGTATATTGTGTACAATATGCTTCACTTATTTCAAATAAATGTGCATGTACTTATGACTGTATGAAAATTTTCTAGACAGCAAGTGCAACAACAGTTCACAATGGGATCTTTGGCCAAATGGAGCTGGAAGGACATTGTTCATGAAATACTATTTGTCCTGTTTTATCTTTTTACCATATGAATTTATTGCTTTTTAAACAAATGTCTGTTTTAAAGTCCCAGGTTAGGTTAAGAAGGAAGTGCTGTAGTGTAGACTGGATGCAATGGAATTCCAGCTGGAGCATGGGCTGTGGTTGCAGAAAATAAAATGCTCCCTCTGGATGAGAAGAGTGTGAACAAGGGAGAGAAACCCAGGCGGCCAATGTTGACGAGCCTTCAGTGAATGCATTCCCAGAGACAGACTTAAAGTGGGGAGAAACAACTGTACTATTTTTAAAATATGAGTATTTGCTGGAGGATCCAACTTGGAATAAATTAATATCACCCCAGGTTTCAGTTGGGAAGCGGGACCCCTGCAGTGGAGATGTGGTCTGGTGGTGAGAATGTTTGGCAGATTCAAGGACTGTTCACAGTGGCATCTCAAGAGAATGAACATAAGAACATGGAACATAAGACCTAACAGGAGCTCTGGTTTCAAGGTGGTGGTCTAGGCTGTCTGAGGCAGCCACAGGGGAAGGCCTTTGGAATTAAGAGCCAAGAGTCTTGCTACCAGCAGCATCCAAAGACAAAGCTGTGGAGAAAGCCAAGACACTGCGTCTGAAGAGACAAGGAGGAGGAAGTTAAGCAGAGAAAATGAAAGAAGTTAGGACAGAGCCCTGAGTTCAGAATGAAGGAGGCATTTCTGGAGAGGACCTCTGGACCCCTGGGAACCTGGACTTTTGCTCCTGGGCCTCTGCTGATACAGACAAGAGCACATTGAGGAGGCTCTGACTTAGCACCAGCCCAGGACCTTTAGGTCCTGCAGCTCAGGGTTGTGCATTTTCTGTTTAGTTCAGAACAGCCCTTGGATACCCCTTCAGAGCATTCAGAGCAGCTGTACAAGGAGAAAATGTGATTCATGTTAAGGAATAAGAAAGCTGAAGTTAGACTGCTCAGGGTCAGCTGTTGTTTTCGAGTTCTAGTCCTTGAGCAAGAAGTTTAAGCTCTCTAAACCTCAGTTTCTTCATCTGTAAAATGGTATATAGTAGTACTTATCTCATAGTGTGTTAGGCTGCCATGGTGCCTCAGATGGTAAAGAATCAACCTGCAACACAGGAGACCTGGGTTTGATCCATGGGTTGGGAAGATCCCCTGGAGAAGGGTATGTCAGCCCACTCCAGTATTCTTACCTGGAGAATTCCATGGACAGAGGAGCCTGCCAGGTCCACGAGGTCATAGAGTCAAACATGACTAAGTGACTAAGACACACACTAAGTGACACAGTCACAGACACACACACACACACACACACACACACACCCCTCATAGAATGTTATAGTGAGCATAAAATGAGATAAAGTGCACGAAGTGCCTGACATGTACAAAATGCCTAATAAATGTGATGATTGATGACGGTGATAATATAACAGCATCACACAGGCCAGTCACTGTGTACATGACATTGCGTTTGACATCATCTTCAAGGTAAATTTCAATGATCTCTATTCCTCCATGGAGAAGGCAATGGCAACCCACTCCAGTGTTCTTGCCTGGAGAATCTCAGGGACTAGGGAGCCTGGTGGGCTGCCATCTATGGGGTTGCACAGAGTTGGACACGACTGAAGCGACTTAGCATTTCTCCATGATCTGGCAGGAGTGGAACCTTCTGGAAGGGTGTGGGGAGCAAGAAGAGGAGGCCAGCTGCAGCTCTTGCAAGCCAGCCACCTAGCCAGTGGAAATGAGCCATAGAATTATTATTCTTAGCCCTTCTTACCTCACTCCACCCTCCATGGTCTTGTATCCCCAGGCTGGGCAGCACCTGTTCTACAGTAATTCTCATGAATGTGGGGATTTATCTGTAGTTTCATGCATTATATCCTTATCATCTGCAGTTATACAGAGCAGAAAACTACCTTTGGGTTTTATCATGATTAATCTTACTAATTAGGTTTTCTACTTCCCTTGTTTCCTGTTCCCCATTTCTTCAGAACCCACACTGGGAATTTTATACCAGGAAGTTGCAGCTGTGTTCATATGCCATGAAGCTTCAGTTACAGGAGGGGTTTCCATAGCCCACAAGCTCGGTAATCTAACTTCCTTGTACACTGATCCTTACTTTTGCCTGGAGGTAACAAATGATTCTTCCTGCCTGAGTGTTCTGTGAGTGCTCTCTTCCCTTGGTGCCATAGGAAGGTACTGGGCTATTTTCCCATGCCACTCAGTAGTTGGGACAAAGTTTTTAGAGAGTTTCAATTAATTGTATTATTAGTTTTCAATTGATGCTATAACAAATTACCACACACTTAGAGGTTTAAAACAATGCAAATTTATTAAATCGGTTTCAGAAGGTGAAATTCTGGGTATAGCAGAGGTCAACAGGTTCTTTCCTTGGAGTCTCACAATCTGATAGCAAGGGATCAATCAGCGGGTATCTTCCTTTCTGAAAGATCTGTAGATAAATCCACTTTCAAACATGCTCAGGTCACTGGAAGGTTCAGTTTCATGTGATTGTAGGACCGACTTCTAAGTTTCCTTGCTGATTGTTGGTTAAGGGTCATTTCCATTTTTAGAATCTACCTATATTTTATGACTCATGATCCCTTATCGCTACGTTCAAAGCCAGGAGTGGTGAATCAAGTAAGGTGCAAATCTCTCTGGCCTCCCTTTCTGCCACATCTCTCTGCTTGGTCTTCAGTTTCACAGCTCAAAATTTTTAACTTTGCCAGTTCTCAGTATATTTAAGTTTCAACAGACTAGCAAGAGACTGAAAAAGGGACAGAACTAGGTTTAGGCACCAACCAAAGGCTAGTAACTATCTTACATGCTGTGTAGAGAAGGATAGCCAGTCTATCATGAAGTTCAGTAAGATTTAACCTGCACAGGACACTTAGTGGTACTGTCTTTGTAGACTTGGTTTGATATAGGCGGTGGACAGGAGGAGGTCCCAGCATGTGCGTCATGCATTCTCAGTACAGTAGCTCATATGCAACCTGTTATATTTGCAAATTTCTGTCAATGTTTCACTCAAATGCCTGTTCTCTGAATTCTCCTCTACATTGGAGATTTTTAGAAAATTAAGTCACTTAAAGAAGGTTGCAGGGTTTAAGTGGTGGTCCGGTGGTTAAGAATCTACCTTGCAATGCAGGTAATGTGGGTTTGATCCCTAAAGTTAAGGGACTGCCATTCCACGTGCCACCGAGCAACTAAGCCCACGCACTCTGGAGTCTACATGCCACGCTAGAGAGTCTGTGCACCACAGCAAAAGAACCTACGTGATGCATGAAGATCCCACGCATCAGAAAAAAAATCCCAACATTAAGAAAAAAGTTACTCCAGTGATGGTGATCAAATAAAGTTGTTCTCGTGCATCCGATTACTATTTAGTTTGAGACATTCTTCCTTTATCACTGTTTATGCTATGGTTCTAGGATGCTAATACCACCAACTGACCAGTGTTATATTTTGACATCTTGATGGGGACTTTGGTATTCCCAGGCCCTGTTCTCAGAGTCACACCTACATTTTATTCTCTCATCTCCATTTCTGCCATGATTCTTCTCCAAAAACCACTTCCTAGTTCCCATGCTTTTGAGTTCTCTGGGTCTTCAAATATGTTTCTCAGTCATCTATAATGTGCACCTTCCCATTTGTTATAATTTCTCCAAGAATCCATCTCAAATGTTCCCTTTTCTGGATGACTTGGTGCAAGTAATAATAACAGTTAATGGACCTTAGGTAAAAATTAGGTCAGACACTAATACTTACAATGAGCCACAAGACTTAGTTCTTCTAAGTCTATAAGGGGAATACTATTATATCCATTTTAAAGATGAAGAAACAGACTCAATGTGACTCATTTCCTAAAATAAGTCTAGTTACTAAGAGCAAAGCCAGGTTGAAACATATGTCGGTTTCAGCACATTCTTCATTGTGCTGAGATGCTAAAATGCTCTGTGCCTGTGATTCCTTATGTTTAAACTCACTCATTCCCTCAGGAACCATCTCACAGTCACTTCCTACACATGCCTTTCTTTATTCCCCCAGGTAGATCACCCTAGGTTTGAAGTGTGCTCTCTCTTATTTGCTCCACTCCTGAGACCTTCTGTCATTTCTCTTCTATTATTATTTTCTCTTATTCTCTGCATTTCCTGGTGGGCTGTTTGCAACCTCCCTGATGACTGGGGCCAGGTCTCATTGGCCCTGTCTTATTCAAAGGACCCCACATTCTGCCCAATAAATGTCTGACAAATAAATGAAGAATTGATTAACACTTCTCCAAATGGATTTTTAAAGAGCCTGACATAAGAATGATTTTGCTTATATTAGGGGTGTGTAAGGAAAGATGACTTAAGCCATGCTTTAGTTACCTTTAATCCCCCTAATTGAGTCCCTAGCTTTGAAGTTAAATACCAAAATGATTAAGAGTGCATTACTGACCTCAGACACCATTCAGACTGTACGTCAGTACTCACCCACTGGGAGTATCAACCCTCCGAAGGTTAAAGTTAACGTTTGAGCAGCAGCTAGTGAGGCCAGAAGTTAGGCCTTGGGGACCTGCAGAAAACAACCCACCCCTTTCTTCACACAGTGATGTTACCACTTGCTAATCAGTCAACAACTGGCCTCTGTGATAGAATTTCTTCTCTGGATTTACACAGTCCATAAAAGCAGAACCTTCAGTGGACTTTTCCCTTACTAAGCACCGTCTATTTCCATGAAAATGTTTAGCTTTGGGGGTAAAAATTTACCACAGCCCCAAAAATGGGGATACTGAGCTCAGTTCACTCGCTCAGTCGTGTCCAACTCTTTGCGACCCCATGAATTGCAGCACGCCAGGCTTCCCTGTCCATCACCAACTCCAAGAGCTTGCTCAAACTCATGTCCATTGAGTCAGTGATGCCATCCAACCATCTCATCCTCTGTCATCCCCTTCTCCTCCTTTCCCGGCATCAGGGTCTTTTCAAATGAGTCAGTTCTTTGCATCAGGTGGCCAAAGTATTGGAGGTTCAGCTTCAGCATCAGTCTTTCCAATGAATATTCAGGACTGATTTTCTTTAGGATGGGCTGGTTTGATCTCCTTGCAATCCAAGTGACTCTCAAGAGTCTTCTCCAATACCACAATACAAAACCATCAATTCTTCAGTGCTCAGCTTTCTTTAGAGTCCAACTCTCACATCCATACATGACTACTGGAAAAACCATAGCCTTGATTAGACAGACCTTTGTTGGCAAAGTAATGTCTCTGCTTTTTAATATGTTGTCTAGGTTGGTCATAGCTTTTCTTCCAAGAAGCAAGCGTCTTTTAATTTCATGGCTGCAGTCACCATCTGCATGATTTTAGACCCCCCCAAAATAAACTCTGTCACTGTTTCCATTGTTTCCCCATCTATTAGTCATAAAGTGATGAGACCAGATGCCATGATCTTAGTTTTTTGAATGTTGAGTTTTAAGCCAACTTTTTCACTCTCCTTTTTCACTTTCACCAAAAGGCTCTTTAGTTCTTTTTCACTGAGATGGGGTTATGTTGCAATTGTTAAATTTCTTTTATATCAGAGGCAAGATAGACAAAAAAAAACATATCTCCATGTTATTTCAAAAACCATTTGATACTCCATTTGATATATAATGTGTACATGCAATAATTCAATTATTTCTATCATTCTTTTTGGCTTCTCAAGTGGCTCAGTGATAAAGAATCCATGTGCCAATGCAAGAGGAAATGGTAACCCACTCCAGATTCTCTTTATGTATGCATAGCAACTTATGAAATGTTCCCACACTCTGTCTATATAAGAGAAACTGTGAAAGTTGCTCAGTCATGTCTGACTCTTTGCAACCGTATCGACTATACAGTCCATGGAATTCTCCAGGCCAGAATAATGGAGTAGGTAGCCTTTCCTTTCTGCAGGGGATCTTCCCAACCTAGGGATTGAACCCAGGTCTCCCACATTGCAGGCAGATTCTTTATTAGATGAGCCAGAAGGGAAGACCCAGATAAAAGTGACTCAAACACTGAAGCATTTATGATCTTGCATAGCAACATGGTCAATATACAGGGTCAATTAATTCAGTGATTCAACAAAATCATAGAAGACTCAGGTTCCTAACATCTGCTTGTCCTTCCATCCTCAGCATGGTAGATTTTGTCCTCAGGCCTGCCCACCCCAGATCACAAAGTAAATGCTGCCACTCCAAGTTTCATCTCATCATGAAACCAAATCAGAAAGGAAGAAGGGAAGAAGAGTGTGACATGGCACGGCTGTCCTTAGTGGAGCAACTTATCTAGTTAATTCCAATAACAAATAAGACCTAGCATGCTAACAGTTACACAACCTCTGAGCAGCTGGTGTCCTCCAACTTCTTAGAGGGACCAGTGGCTTTCAGCCACCAGAGATTGAGCAATAACAAGGCTGGAATTACCTTAGATGTCTAGGGCTGCATACATGCTACTCTCTCTGATCCAGCATACATCTACTCCAGAGCAGGAGGCACAGGGAACCTGTTGAACCCCACTAGTGTCTTTACAGCTCGCCAGTTTAATATGACTGCTAGAGTTGATCTAATGGGGTTATCACCATTTTTTTCTAATATAGCTAGCTACAAAAATTATGTAACTTAATTCTATCTTCTAGTGCATCCCTGCTTCAATTTAGACATTCTTACCTTTTCTTTTAGTAACTATAGTTATAGTGATCTTATTTAAGAAGGCAATGCCAATTAAATAGTGTGCTCTGAAGATGTCAGATTTCATAAACATCATTAAACACCTATTATGGTCCAAGAATGCTTCCATATACATTGTTACACTTTAATCTCACCAAAAATTTGTGGGGAGGAATATATTGATACTACCAGTATCATCAATAATGATACTGATTTTTAGAGAATGATATAACTCAAAAAATGTTTACATTAATTCTTCAAGACCACCAAGCTAGCAAGTGGTAGAAATGAAACAGGTTGTTTAGCTCTAAATTCAGTATACTTTTCACAATGCTACTCCATGGGCTTACAAAATCAACTAAATTAAGTGAAAAGTGATCCAACTGATAATAGTACTTTAAAAGATGTGATGGGTGAAAGTCAATAACACTAAAGAGTTTAAGCAAATATGTTCAGAGCTGGAATGCACTTACTAGTGGTACTTGAAATAAATTTGGATAGAATCTTGAATTAGACTTCTGCTTCTGAAACAATGGATTAGATGCACTTTTGCCTATTCATCACACTAAGTACAACTACAAACCCTGGACATTATATATAAGAAACATAAGGAGATTCTGATAGTGTACAGAGAAGTTGACAGTTTGACTAGGGATTTGACATTCAAGGCATGACATGATGCTGAGCTCCCTGGGTGTTCTTCTCACCTCATGTATGCCACACTCGGAGCCAAAAATACTGGTACTAGTGACTGAATGTTCTAAACAGAAAGAAAATAAAGAATAAACCTTGGAAGGGAGAAAGGACAGAGTAGGCAAAAATATGTGTAAATACAACAGACTTTGCTTTTCCTCTTGAATTCTCTAATTTGTGTTTTTAAAATTATTCCAGTTGAAGCAAACATGATAGCTCCATCTAATATGTTTCTAAATGTATGTAGAGGAAATATTTAAGAAAATAAGTTTATAAATAGGGGAGAATAAAGGGAAGTAAAGGGAGGTAAGCTATTTATGCTTCAAAAGAACTGGTAAAATGATGGCACAAATAGACTGTGGTTAAAAATATATAACAACCACAAAAAGTTGTCCTATTTTGAATGTGAGATATACACTTAAAGGCACCACACACGAATAAAAATGAAATTTTAGAAAATGTTCCAGTACCCTACAGGAAGATAGAAAGAAGAAAACAGAGACAGAAATCAGAACAAACTGAAAACAAAAATAATATTGACTTACAAAGTGAGAAAGTAATTCCCTTTTCAGTAGCCTTTCTAACTTCCAATCAACTCAGGCAGAAATCCCAGTCTGATGACGTCTTCAGCCTTCTGGTGACATTCTCTTTTTTAACCTAGGGAGCATAGATGCAGACTCAGACTCTTGGTTTGGTGAAACTACTTAGACTTTAATTGGGCTTCCCAGGTGGCAAGAGTGGTAAAGAACTTGCCTGCCAATGCAGGAGACATAAGACATGGGTTTGATCCCTGGGTTGGGAAGATCCCCTGGAGGAGGGCATGGCAACCCACTCCAGTATTCTTGCCTGGATAATCCCATCAACAGAGGAGCCTGGAGGGCTTCAGTCCAAAGAAAAAGTCAGACACGACTGAACCAAAATTACTTTCCCTTGTGGTAAATGATAATAGATTTTTATGCACAGGTCTTATAATATGTTCCTTTTTCAATAATTATGGGAAAATGATGGATCGATCTATGAGAAAATATTAAATATATCATAGTTCATATATCCAAAAAGAATAAATACCAGGAGATAGTGAATGAAGTTTGGGGATTTAACTAAAGCGACAAAGCCATACACATTAATAAACATTCTTGTATCAAATACTTACTGTTTATACATTTTTAAGCCCATTATAAGCTTCTTAAAATGAGGAAATATGTCAATTTGTTTCTTTAGCACTTGGCATTATATTTGTCCCATAATTTTCTAAATGAATGTCTAGTGAAAGTCTGACTGAGCAGTTCTAAAAGGAAGAATAGAAAATTAAGATCAACCTCAGCCTCTCTGTTACACTTTGCCTATGATGAGCTAGGAAAATAAAAGTCATAAATAACTTATATTCTTGAATTGTCTCTAGGTATAGGTTTATTTATGAATCAAGGTAAGAAGGTGGAAACAGGCACTAGGATATCACTTAAACAACATTAACAAGAATAAAAACATGAATGTGCCCTGAAATTTCAAATCCATATTTTACTAAACAATGTTTACTTTTCAGAAACATCAAATTTTCAGCATAAGCATGTGTCCTTTTATAGTGTTAATTTTAAAAATATTTCTTTATCTGGCTGCACCAGGCCTTTTTGCAGCACACAGGATCTTCAAACTTTGTTGTAACATGCAAACTCAGTGGCAGCATGTGGAATCTAGCTCATGACCAGGAATTGAAACAGGGCCCCCTGCATTGGGAGCACAGCGTGTTAGTCACTGGACCGCCAGGGAAGTCCCTATAATTTTAATCAGGTACTATACACCCAGCTATGAATCAGTTTTTAAATAGTTTCAGTTATAGATATGGATTCTGTTTTTGAGAAATATCATCATAAATTTAATGAAAATTATTAGCTAGGTTGATGAAAAAGAAATCCTTCAAGTATGTGTGTTTGTACATGTTTGTCTGAATGTATTGTACCTGTGTACTTTTAAAACTTTAAAGCACTTCTTTCAATCATGACCTTTCTAATATACTTTTTAAAAATTAATTTATTTTTTATTGAAGGATAATTGCTTTACAGAATTTTGCAGTTTTCTGTCAAACCTCAACATAAATCAGCCATAGGTATACACATATCCCCTCTCTTTTGAACCTCTCTCCCATCTTCTTCCCCATCCCACTCCTCTAGGTTGATACAGAGCCCCTCTTTGAGTTTCCTGAGCCATATAGCAAATTCCCATTGGCTATCTATTTTAAATAAGGTATGTAAGTTTCCATGTTACCCTTTCCATACATCTCACCCTCTCCTCCCCTCTCCTCATGTCCACTGGTCTATTCTCTATGTCTGTTTCTCTATTGCTGCCCTGTAAATAAATTCTTCAGTACCATTTTTCTAGATTCCATATATATGCATTAGAATATGGTATTTATCTTTCTCTTTCTGACTCACTTCGCTTTGTATGATAGGTTCTAGGTTCATTCATCTCATTAGAACTGACTCAAATGTGTTCCTTTTTATTACTGAGTGATATTCCATTGTGTATATGTACCACAACTTCTTTATCCATTCATCTGTTGATGGACATCTAGGTTGCTTCCATGTTCTAGCTATTGTAAATAGCACTGCAATGAACAATGGGATACATGTGTCTCTTTCAATTTTGGTTCCCTCAGGGTATATGCCTAGGAGTGGGATTGCTGGGTCATATGGTGGTTTTATTCCTAGTTTTTTAAGGAATCTCCATACCATCTTCCATAGTGGCTGTATCAATTTACATTCCCACCAATAGTGCAAGAGCATTCCCGTTTCTCCACACCCTCTCCAGTATTTATTGTTTGTAGATTTTTTGATGATGGTCATTCTGATCAATGTGAGGTGATATCTCATTGTAGTTTTGATTTGCATTTCTCTAATAATGAGTGATGTTGAACATCTTTTCATATGTTTATTAGCCATCTGTATGTCTTCTTTGGAGGAATGTCTGTTTAGGTCTTTTCCCCACTTTTTGATTGGGTTGTTTGTTTTTCTGGTATTGAGTTGTACGAGCAGCTTGTATATTTTGGAAATTAATCCTTTGTCAGTTGTTTCATTTGCTGTTACTTTCTCCCATTCTGAGGGTTGTCTTTTCACCTTGCTTATTAGTTCCCTTTGCCGTGCAAAAGCTTGTAAGTTTAATCAGGTCCCACTTGTTTACTTTTGTTTTTATTTCCATTACTCTAGGACGTGGGTCATGGAGAATCTTGCTTTGATTTATGTCATCGAGTGTTCTGCCTGCCTATGTTTTCCTCTAAGAGTTTACATTATAGTTTCTGGCTTTACATTTAAGGTCTTTAACCCATTTTGAGTTTATCTTTGTCCATGGTGTTAGGAGGTGTTTTAATTTCATTCTTTTACATGTAGCGGTCCAATTTTCCCAGCACCATTTATTCAAGAGGCTGTCTTTGCCCCATTATATTGCATTATTTGTCAAAAATAAGGTACCCATAGAGGCTTGAGTTTATTTCTGGGCTTTCTATCATTTTCCATTAGTCTATATTTCTGGTTTTGTGCCAGTACCATACTGTCTTGATGACTGTTGCTTTGTAGTATAATCTGAAGTCAGGAAGGTTGATTCCTCCAGCTCCATTCTTCATTCTCAAGATTGCTTTGGCTATGTGGGCTTTTCTGCATTTCCATATGACCTGTGAAATTTTTTGTTCTAGCTCTGTGAAAAATGCCATTGGTAATTTGATAGGGATCACATTGAATCTGTAGATTGCATTTGGTAGTATAGTCATTTTCACAATATTGATTCTCCCTGCCCAGGAACATGGAATATCTCTCCATCTGTTTATGTCATCTTTGATTTCTTTCATTAGTATCTTGTAATTTTCTGTGTACAGTCCTTTTTTCTCCTTAGGTAAGTTTATTCCTAGATATTTAGTTCTTTTTGTTGCAATGGTGAATGGGATTGATTCCTTAATTTCTCTTTCTGATTTTTCATTGTTAATGTATAGAAATGCAAGTGATTTCTAATGTATTCATTTTGCATCCTGCAACTTTGCTAAACTCACTGATTAGCTTTAGTAATTTTCTGATACTATCTTTAGGGTTTTCTATGTATGGTATCATCTTATCTGCAAACAGTGAGAGTTTTATTTCTTCTTTTCTGATCTGGATTCCTTTTATTTCTTTTTCTTCTCTGATTGCTGTAGCTCGGACTTCCAGAACTATGTTGAATAGTAGGGGCAAAAGTGGACACCCTGGTCTTGTTCCTGATCTTAGGGGGAATGCTTTCAGTTTTTCACCATTGAGAATAATGTTTGTTGTAAGCTTATCATATATGGACTTAACTATGTTGAGGTAGGTTCCTTCTGTGCCAATTTTTTAAAGAGTTTTAATCATAAATGGGTGCTGAATTTTGTTAAAGGCTTTTCTGCATATATTATCATATGGTTTTTATCTTTCAATCTGTTAATATGGTGTATATTGAAGAATCCTTGCATTCCTGGAATAAACCCAACTTAATTGATGCTTTTGAACTGTGGTGTTGGAGAAGACTCTTGAGAGTCCCTTGGACTGCAAGATCCAACCAGTCCATTCTGAAGAAGATCAACCCTGGGATTTCTTTGGAAGGAATGATGCTAAAGCTGAAACTCCAGTACTTTGGCCACCTCATGTGAAGAGTTGACTCATTGGAAAAGACTTTGATGCTGGGAGGGATTGGGGGCAGGAGAAGAAGGGGATGACAGAGGATGAAATGGCTGGATGGCATCATGGACTCGATGGACGTGAGTCTGAGTGAACTCTGGGAGTTGGTGATGGACAGGGAGGCCTGGTGTGCTGCGATTCATGGGGTTGCAAAGAGTTGGACACAACTGAGCGACTGAACTGAACTGAACTGAATCATGGTGTATGAGCTTTTTGATGTGTTGCTGAGTTCTGTTTCTAAAATTTTGTTGAAGATTTTTGCACCTATGTTCATCAGTGATACTGGCCTGTAGTTTTCTTTGTTGTTGTTGTTGTCTTTGTCTGCTTTTGGTATTAGGGTGATGGTGCCCTTGTAGAATGAGTTTGGAAGTGTTCCTTCCTCTGCAATTTTTTGAAAGAGTTTAGAAGGATAGGCATTAGCTCTTCTCTAAATGTTTGATAGAATTCTTCTGTGAAGCCATCTGGCCCAGGGCTTTTGTTTCTTGGGAGATTTTTGATCAGTTTCAATTTCAGTGCTTGTTATTGGGTTGTTCATAATTCCTATTTCTACCTGGTTCAGTCCAGGAAGACTGAACTTTTCTAAGAATCTGTTCATTTCTTCCAGGTTATCTAATTTATTGCCATATAGTTGGTCATAATAGTCTCATAATGCTTTTGTTTCTGCATTATCTGTTGTAACTTCTTCTTTTTCATTTCTAATTTTGTTGATTTGATTCTTCTCTCTTTTTTTCTTGATGAGTCTGGCTAAAGGTTTGTCAATTTTGTTTATCTTCTCAAAGAACCAAGTTTTAGTTCTATTAATCTTTAGTATTTTTCTTTCATTTCTTTTTCATTTATTTCTGCTCAGATCGTTATGATTTCTTTTCTTCTACTAATTTTGGGGGGAGTTTTTGTGCTTCTTTTTCCAGTTTTAGGTATGAAGTAGGTTGTCTACTTTATGTTTTCTTGTTTCTTGAGGTACGATTGTATTGCTATAAACTTCCCTCTTAGAGCTGCTTTTGTTGCATCCCATAGGTTTTGAGTTATTGTGTTTTCATGGTCATTTGTTTCTAGAAATATTTTTTATTTATCCAGTAACCTGTTTGTTATTTAGAAACATGTTGTTTAACCTCCATGTGTTTGTGTTTCTTACATTTGTTTTCTTGTAATTGATATCTAGTCTCATAGCGTTGTGGTCAGAAAGGTGCTTGATATGATTTCAATTTTCTTAAATTTACTAAGGCTTGATTTGTGACCCAAGATATGGTCTATCCTGGAGAATGTTCCATGTGCACTTGAGAAGAAGGTGCATTCTTCTGCATTTGGATGAAATGTTCTTATGGTGACTGCAGCCATGAAATGAAAAGACACTTACTCCTTGGAAGTAAAGCTACGACCAACCTAGACAGCATATTAAAAAGCAGAGACATTACTTTGTCAAGAAAGGTATGTCTAGTCAAGGCTATGGTTTTTCCAGTAGTCATGTATGGATGTGAGAGCTGGACTCTAAAGAAAGCTGAGCACTGAAGAATTGATGCTTTTGAACTGCGGTGTTGGAGAAGACTCTTGAGAGTCCCTTGGACTGCAAGGAGATCCAACCAGTCCATCCTAAAAGAAATCAGTCCTTGGTGTCCATTGGAAGGACTGATGTTGAAGCTGAACCTCTAATACTTTGGCCACCTGATGCGAAGAGCTGACTCATTTGAAAAGACCTTGATGCTGGGAAAGATTGAAGGCAGGAGGAGAAGGGGGCAACAGAGGATGAGATGGTTGGATGGCATCACCAACTCAATGGACGTGAGTTTGGATAGGCTCCGAGAGTTGGTGATGGATAGAGAGTCCTGGTGTGCTGCAGTTCATGGGGTTGCAAAGACTCGGACATGACTGAGGAACTGAACTGAACTATGTTGGGTGCACAGATATTTACAATTGTTATGTCTTCCTCTTGGATTGATCCCTTTATCATTACGTAGTGTCCTTCCTTATCTCTTGCAATCTGCTTTATTTTAAGGTCTATTTTGTCTGATATGAAGATTGCTACTCCATGTTTCTTTTACTTCCTATTTGCATGGAATATATTTTTCCTTCCTCTCACTTTCAGTCTATATGTATCTTGAGGTCTGAAGTGGGTTTCTTGCAGACAGCATATATATGGGTCTTGTTTTGTATCCATTCAGCCAGTCTGTGTCTTTTGGTTGGAGCACTTAATCCATTTACATTTAAAGTAATTATTAATATATATGTTCCTATTGCCATTTTCTTAATTGTTTGGGGTTGATTTTAGATCTTTTTTCTTCTCTTGTATTTCTTGACTATGTAAGTCCTTTTAACATTTGTTGTAAAGCTGGTTTGGTGGTACTGAATTATCTTAACTTTTGCTTGTCTGAAAAGCTTTCTACCTCTCCATCAGTTTTGAATAAGATTGTTGCTGGTACAACAATCTTGGTTGTAGATTTTTCCCCTCAGTACATTAAGTATATCCTGTCATTCCCCTCTGGCTTGTAGTTTCTGCTGAAAGATCAGCTGTTAAGTGTGTGGGGTTTCCCTTGTATGTTACTTGTTGCTTCTCCCTTGTTGCTTTTAATATTCTTTCTTTGTCTTTAGTCTTTGTTAGTTTGATTAGTATGTGTCTTGGCGTGTTTCTCCTTGGGTTCATCCTGTATGGGACTCTTTGTGCCTCTTGGACTTGATTGACTATTTCTTTCTCCACATTGGGGAAATTTTCAACTATAATCTCTTCAAAAATTTTTTCTCTTACCCTTTCTTTTTCTCTTCTTCTGGGACCTTTATAGTTCAAATGTTGGTGCATTTGATATGGTCCCAGAGGTCTCTGAGACTGTCATCAGTTCTTTTCATTCTTTTTACTTTATTCTGCTCTTCAGAAGTTATTTAAACCATTTTATCTTCCAGCTCCCTGATTTATTCTGCTTCAAATATTCTTCTATTGATTCCTTCTAGAGTATTTTTAATTTCAGCAACTGTGTTGTTTGTCTCTGTGTGTTTATTCTTTAGTTCTTCTAGGTTTTTATTAATTGAGTCTTGCATTTTATCCATTTTGTTTTCAAGGTTTTTGATCATCTTTAGTATCATTCTGAATTCTTTTTCAGGTGGTTTGCCTATTTCCTCTTCATTTATTTGAACTTCTGGGTTTTTAGTTTGTTTCTTCATTTGTGCAGTATTTCTTCACCTTTTCATGATTTTTTTTTTAAACTTATTGTGTTTGAGGTCTCCTTTTTCCAGGCTTCAAGGAAAATTGAATTCTTTCCTTGAGGGAAGTTGAATTCTTTCCTCCCTCCATTGAGCGAGACGGTGATCTTGTCTGTGGATGATTGGATGATTTGGTTTGTGTTTTTGTTTGTTGTTTAGATGAGGTGTCCTGCACAGGATGTTAGTGGTGGTTGGATGATGCCAGGTCTTGTATTCAAGCTGTTTCCTTTGTGTGAGTTCTCACTATTTGATACTCCCTAGGGTTAATTCTCCGGTAGTCTAGGGTCTTGGAGTCAGTGCTCCCACTCCAAAGCCTCAGGGCTTGATTTCTTGTCTGGAACAAAGATTCCACAAGTGGTTTGTTATGGCATTAAGTGAGATTAAAACAAATATTCAAAAACAAGAAACCAAAGATGAACCCCAGTCAAACAGCAGTTACAAAATCAGGCAAATAATAATAGTTACAAAATCAGGCAAATAATGGAATATACACATATACATTTACACCCATAAGCAAAGTGAAAACTGTCCAACAAAAATAAAGTACAGTAGATTGACCCAGTGAAGAAAGGAAATCAAAAATTATATTTACCAGTTAAGAATAAAACTAACGAAAGCACAAACTGGAAAACAAAACTAAAGCAAGGTGCCAAGTGGGGAATAAAGCAATGAAAACAAAACTTACAAATATGTTGAGAGGAAAGAAAAGAAAGAAAGAATAGGTATGCCAATTAAATAGAGGTAGATGAAGAAGATTAATACACATGAAAGATTAACTGCAAGGGGAAAAGAACAGTAGGAAAGGCAAACAAAGGAATAAGTGTAGAAAAAAATAATAGGTTTAAAAAATTAAAATTATAAAAAAGAGAAAAGAAAAAAAAAAGGAAGAAGAAAAAAAAGGAAAACTCCACAGAATTGCAAAGGTCCAACGTAGAGGCAGAGATTTATAACAACAATAGAAAATTTGACTGAATGTGCACGTATACATATACACTCATAAGCAAAGTCAAAGCAGTCCAAAAAAATAAAGTATAACAGATTGACCCAGCAAACAGAGGAAACCAAAAATTATATCTAGAACTAATGAAGTTCAAACTGAAAAACAAAACTGAAGCAAGGTGCCAATTGGGAAATAAAGCAATGAAAATAAAACTAACAACTATGTTGAGAGGAAAGGGGAGAAAGGAAAGAAAGAAAGATTAAATATGCAAAGTTAAATAGAGGTAGATAAAGAAGATTTATATAGCAGTTAAAGATTCACTGCCAGGGGAAAAGAACAGTAGGAAAAGCAAACAAAGGAATAAATGCAGAAAAAAAATAATACATTTAAAAAACTTAAAATTAAAAAAAGAGGAAAGCTCCATTAAAGTGCAAAAGCCCAATGTAGAGGCAGAGGTTTACAACAACAATAAAAAATGTGACTGAGGGGAAAAAAAAAAAGCTCAAAAGCTTAATTGGATTTCTTAGTGCCAATAAAATCAACAACTACAACAGAGGTGGGGAAAAAAGGAAAAGAAAAATTAATCTAAAAGAATCTACAGAAGAAGTCAAAAAATAAGAATAATGAATGTTTTTCTTGAGTCACTGCTGTCACAGTCCTTTCCCTTGCTGGGAGTCACAGTCCACCTTATCTCCCTAGGATGCCCCCCAACACTGTGTTGATCTCTGGATCTGCTGTGGGGGCAGCTCAGATGCTAATCTGATCCTACTCCTGTGTATTCTTGCCTCCAATGTCCACAGCTATCAGAACTAGTGCATTTGCTTTTGTGGGAGCTCTCAATGGCCTTTTCCATAGACACAGAGTCCGCCTAGTTGATTGTGTGGATTTAATCTGCAGCTTGTACAGCTGATGGGAAGGTTTAGGGTCTTCTTCCTTAGACACACTGCCCCTGGGTTTCAATTGTGGCTTTATTTCCACCTCTGCATGTGGGTTGTCCACTTGAGTTTTGCTCCTGAGGCTGCCCTGGAAGGCTTGGGTTTACCCCTGTGACGGCCAGGTGTGGAGGTGGTGCAGCTGCTTGGGTCACAGGGGTTCTGGCAGCACCAGGTACTCAAGGGGGTTGGCGGCTAGGGCAGCAGGAAATATAGTGCTCTAGAAGGGTATGGCAACCAGTATTGGCCAAAACCCTCCAGTACACTTGCCTGGAGAACCCCTTCTCTGACAGAAAAGCCTGGCAGGCCACAGTCTAAAAGTGAAAGTGAAATCGCTCAGTCGTGTCTGACTTTTTGCGACCTGTGGACTGTAGCCCTCCAGGCTCCTCCGTCCATGGGATTCTCTAAGCAAGAATACTGGAGTGGGTTGCCATTTCCTTCTCCAGGGGATCGAACCCAGGTCTCCCACATTGCAGGCAGCTGCTTTAACCTCTGAGCCACCAGGGAAGCCACAGTCTATAGGGTCGCAAAGAGTTGGGCACTACTGCAGTGACCCTGCATGCATAGATACAAGACTTTTTTTTGCCTGTGGCAGCTCTGCCCCAGTGAGAGTCAAGTGTGAAGGTGGTGCAGCTGTTTGGCTTGTGGGGACCCAAGTGTGCAGGGACACAGACCGCCTCTGCCACAAAAGTTATGGCCCTATCAGAGTTTCTTTTCGAGCTTCCTGTAGCTGGAGATCAGAAGGCCTCTTTGGCCAGTTTTTGCCCCTAGCTCTGCTTGTTCAGGTACTTAGAGGGCTCCCTTGCCTGGGGTCCTTCTCTATTGTTCGGTACATCAGGCACATAGAGCAGACACCATGGCTGGAGTCCTACTCTGAAGATCAGCACATCAGGCACTTAAAGGCACCCCTGGGTGGGGTCCTACTCTGAAGTTCATTGCATCAGGCATTTGATAGGCCACCCTCTCTATTGTTCACCTGCCTATGCTGGTGTGTGAGGAGAGAGGCTGTGGTGATGGCTCCACCCCCTATGCATGACTCAGCAGTATCACCTTGCTTCCATGGCTGCCTGGCTTTCCTCCACAGGCATTTGCCACCGCCATCTCCTCTCACATCCCCTCAATCCATCTCTCCACAGTCAACAGCAGCTCTTACTGCTCCACAGTCCCTAAACACCAGCTCCCAGCTGCTGCGCCATCCAGGGGACCAGCGTTCCTGTCTGGGGTATGTACGGCTGTGACAAGAACCATCTGATTCTCATTCCATTTAGGCTGCCACAGATCAGCTGTTTCACTCTCAGCCTTAAATGTTTCTGCTCTGGCTCAGACAATTGCCCCGATGTGGGGATCGGACCCCTGCTTCAGTTTTAACTGCTGAGGGCAGGTCCAGTCCTACTAACACTCCTGTTTTCTCCCCTAGTTCCTGCATCCTACCGAGTTTTGTGTGGGTCTATGTGTTCTTTTCTGCTGGTCAGGTACTCCTGTCTGCCCTCAGCTGGTGTCCTACGTGCACATCTGTGTCTGAAGGTGTGTTTCTGATGCATCCGTGGAGAGAGATGCACTCCACATCCACCTACTCCTCCGCCATCTTGTTCTCCTCTCTAATTAACTTTTAAAAGCTAAGAGAAAATTCCTCAAAACCTGAGTTTTCATGTCTGAAAATAACACATTTTCTTTTGTAATATAAATTTATTAAAGAAAATTAAGTCATTAAAAAAAAACGCTTCATGTGTATGTGTGTGTGTAAACATCACAGTTGAATTTATGGCTTAAGTTGTATGACAGGACTTTCTTACTCAACCCATTTTATTTTTACTCTCAGACACAATAACAGAGACTAATGACTAAAGTTTTCCAGATGTTGGCTGAACAGGTTTGTACTGGAAATAAAGATCATGGAAGTTGGTGTATTACCTTGCAGAACAAATCTCTATTAAGTGTGTGAAATCAGTTGTTTTTCAAAACCTCCTGTTAGAAATAATCTTGACAATATTATATGCTTAGTAAACTCCTCCACAGGTAAAGGCAAATTTTAACTTGTTCAAATGATCATATATTTGGAATCTGTGGCCTCACTTACTGAAATTTATTGTATTGTTCTAAGAATTTTGTGATACCTTAGGGAAATAAAATCAGTATTTCACTTTTGAAGACTGAGTTTAATTTTTTAAAAATAAAGAAGTTAATTTCTAAATTTTACTCATTCGTTCCTTTTAAGTTCAAATGAACTTTCAGTTAATTAATCTTCATTGAAATTTTGTGATATATCAGAAAAATGTTGCACAATGCCCTCCTTAGCATATTCTAACAATTTCATATCCTCTTACTTCTAGGAACAATGGTTTGTTTTATAGTTCACTCTGATATCCATTTCAGAATGAAAGGCCATATTTATGGGAAATGACATTTCAAAACTTAGAAAGGGGAAGAGAATATTCATGAGGAGAGAGTGATTCATTTTAGAAAAGTAGTTCTGTCTGATGCCCAATAAATGAGCTAAATATATAGCTTATTTCTCCATTCAGTGAAACATTATTGACTGCCTACTATGTGCTAAGCTCTGTTTTATCATCAAAGTTACCTTAGCAACACAGAAAAAAATCCCTTCCCTTACAAGAAATTTTTAAGAACAGAGTAACTAAACGGGAAACTGTAAGGTAGTTTCTTCAGATTATGAGAGGTTCTATACAGAAGGTAAATGGTAATACACTAGAAAGCTACTAGTAGAGAAAGAGGATGTTACACTGATTAATATATTGTAAGTCAAGGAAGGTACTATAGTCTGTCTGTTGTAGCTTAGTTCCATGCTCAATGGTTTAAAGGTCCTGCATATCACAGCACACACACATTTTTGCATTTTTATGTTTTTTTAATTGGAGGATAGTTGCTTTACAATGTTGTGTTAGTTTCTGCTGTACAACAATATGAATAAGTCATAATTATATATATGACTCTTCTAGGTCATCACAAACACCAGGCTGGGCTCCCTGTTTACATAGCAGCTTCCCACTACTTATTTATTTTACACATGATAGAGTATGTATGTCAACACTACTTTCTCAATTTGTCCTACCCTCTCTTACCCCTGCTGTGTCCACGGGGCAATAAACACATGAAAAGATACTCAACATCACTCATTATTAGAGAAATCATCATTATTAGAGAAATGCAAACCAAAACTACAATGAGGTATCAACTCACACCAATCAGAATGGCCATCATTAAAAAATCTACAAATAATAAATGCTGGAGAGGATGTGAAGAAAAGGGAAACCTTCAGTAGTCTTGGTGGGAATGTAAATTCATAGAGCCACTATAGAGAACAGTATGGTTGGTTGGTTGATTGATTGGTTTAGTTGCTAAGCTGTGTCTGACTCTTGCGACCCCATGCCAGGCTCCTCTGTCCATGAGATTCTCCAGGCAAGAATACTGGAATGAGTTGCCATTTCCTTCTCCAGTGTTGTGTTGGGCAAGTGCCTAATTCAACCAACATGTATGGAGTTGCTACTGCAGACCACGATGGTGATGGCGATAAGAAAGCAAAGGCCATCGCGTGGCTCTTGTAAATAAGCGCTCTGCTTTTTACCAGGGTTTTGTTTCCCAGTTGTTTACTGGTGTGCTTAGTCGTCTGACTCTTTGCAACTCCATGGACTGTATCTCGCCAGGAACCTCTGTTCGTGAAATTCTCCAAGCAGGAATACTGGAGTGGGTTGCCATTTCCTCCTCCAAGGGATCCTCCCAACCAAGGGATCGAATCCAGGTCTGCTGCATTGCAGGCAGATTCTTTACTGTTTGAACTACAGGGAAGTCCAGGCTTCTGCATGAGGACACTTTAAAAAAATATATTTAAAATTTTGTGGAAGTGTCATAATTAACATTAAATTTAAGCTGTTCCATTTAGGCTGAAGAGGAAAGTTCCTAAGTCACATGATCAGTTGTCCCTTTACTCCTGATGGGGACCCTGAAGCATTCCTTTGGAATTCTGTGTTTCCAAATTTGAAAAGAATTGAACTTGATGATATTTATTCATCTTTGACAGTATAAGCTTTAACATTCCCCAACTGTCTATGCGTCTTGCCACCAAAACCTAGTTCCCCTAAAACCAAGTTCTTCTGCCAAGCTGATGATTAACCTTTCCATCCAAAACCTTATTCCTTTTCTTGTCCCACCTCTGTTTCCCCAGGACTGAGGAAGTACAGTATGGAGATTCCTTTAAAAAAACAAGACTAAAACTACCATATGACACAGAAATCCCACTACTAGGCATATACCCTGAGAAAACCATAATTCAAAAAATACACATGTATCCCAATGTTCATTGCAGCACTATTTAGAATAACCAGGACTTGGAAACAACCCAGATGTCTATCTACAGATGAATGGATAAAGGCGATGTGAAACATGTATAATATGAAATATTACTCAGCCATAAAAAGGAATGAATTTGAGTCAGTTTTAATGAGGTGGATGAACTTAGAGTCTATTATACAAAGTGAAGTAAATGGGAAGTAGAAAAACAAATATCATATGTTTTTGAGTCTCAAATTCATGTTCAACTCTTTGCAACCGCATGGATGCAGCATGCCAGGCTCCCCTGTCCTTCACTATCTCTTGTAGTTTGCTCAAACTCATGTTCATTGAGTCGATGATGCCATCCAACCCTCTCATCCTTTGTTGCCCCTTCTCCTGCACTCAATCTTTCCCAGCATCAGGGTCTTTGCCAGTGAATCCACTCTTTGCATCAGGTGGCCAAAGTATTGAAGCTTAAGCTTCAGCATCAGTCCTTCCAGTGAATATTCAGGTCTGATTTCCTTTAGCATTGAATGGTTTGATCTCCTTGAACTCCAAGGGACTTTCTAGAGTCTTCTCCAACACCACAGTTCAAAAGCATCAATTCTTCAGTGCTCAGCCTTCTTTATGGTCCAACTCTCACATCCATACATGACTACTGGAAAAACCATAGCTTTGACCAGACAGACCTTTGTTGGCAAAGTAATGTCTCTGCTTTTTAATATGCTGTCTAGGTTGGTCAAAGCTTTTCTTCCAAGGAGCAAGTGTCTTTTAATTTCATGGCTCCAGTCACCACTTGCAGTGATTTTGGGCCCAAGAAAAGAAAGTTTGTCACTGTTTCCATTGTTTCCCCATCTGTTAGTCATGAAATGATGGGCAGATGCCATGATCTTAGTTTTTTGAATGTTGAGATTTAAGCCAGCTTTTTCACTCTCCTCTTTCACTTTCATCAAGAGGCTCTTCAGTTCCTCTTTCCCTCTAGATAAGTGATCACACCATGATGGTTATCTGGGTCATTAGGATCTTTTTTGTATAGTTCTTCTGTATATTCTTGCCACCTCTTCTTAATATCTTCTGCTTTTGGTAGGTCCATACCATTTCTGTCCTTTATTGTGCCCATCTTGTATCTCTA
Source organism: Capricornis sumatraensis (assembly GCF_032405125.1). Classification (NCBI taxonomy): domain Eukaryota; kingdom Metazoa; phylum Chordata; class Mammalia; order Artiodactyla; family Bovidae; genus Capricornis; species Capricornis sumatraensis. The sequence goes on from NC_091079.1 coordinate 37,668,025, forward strand.
ATTTTCTCAAAGAGATCTCTAGTCTGTCCTATTCTATTGTTTTCATCTATTTCTTTGCATTGTTCACTTAAGGCAGCTTTCTTATCTCCTCTTGCTAGTCTTTGGAACTCTGCATTCAGTTCGGTATATCTTTCCCTTTCCCCTTTGTCTTTTGCTCCTCTTCTTTTATATCTGTAAGGCCTTCTCAGACAACTATTTTGCTTTCTTGCATTTCTTTTTCTTTGAAATGCTTTTGGTCACCACCTCCTGTACAATGTTAAGAACCTTAATCCCTAGTTCGTCAGGCACTCTGTCTACCAGATTTAATCCCTTGAATCTATTCTTCACTTTCACTGTATAATCATAAGAGATTTGATATAGGTCATACATGAATTTTCTAGTGGTTTTCCCTACTTTCTTCAATTTAAGCCTGAATTAAATTTGTCACTTCACTTTAAACACCTGCCTTCATGACTAATGGCATTCAGGTCTTATTAAAAAGCTCTTTCACCTCTCTTTGCCATATATCCTCAAAAAGAGATAGTGAAGGTCTGGCAGTGTCCATTCTATGTTTCAAAAGTGGTCACTGTTTTGAGTCTATGAAGGATTTGAGTAACTGACTTACTTAGGTAAGAAAACAGACACCTTTTTCTCAGTTAAAACAAATACATAGATTCTTGCACAGATACTCTAGAGCATCAATGGAGAAGCAAGTACGTACTATTTAGAGTTGAAGTAATTATTATTTTAAAATATTTAAAGCATGCCAGTTGACAAACTGGATGATTAGTAATGTTTTGTACCTTTCTGTAAACTTATGGGTCATCCTTGTATCCTGTTTTGAGAAGTCATTGTTTCAATCTTTATCTAGCTTATTTTTTATTGAGATATTATTTCTTTTGCTAAAGATTTGCAGTTCTTTACATATTCTGAGTACAATCCTTTTTTAGACGTTTACCTGATATTTGCATTTTTGCCAGTTAATTATATGTCTTCTCTCTTTGTTAAGAGTGTTTATGATAAGCAGAAGTTTTTAATTTGGGGGAAGTCTAATTTATCATTTTCTTGGCTTGTGTGCCTTCTGTGTCCTACCTAAGGAATATTTTCCTACCCTAATTTTGCAAGTATTTTCTCCTTTTTAAAAAAATAAATTTTACAGTTTTGGTTTTTATGTTTAGACCTAGGATCTATTTCAAGTTAATTTTTATATATTTTGCATAGTGAGAGTTAAGATAGTTCATTGTTGCATGTGAATATACCCTCACTATTGCATAAAAATAAATTGGCCCTGTATGTTCAGGTCTATTTCTAAACTCTGTTTTGTTCCATTACGCTAAAATTCCACACAGTCTTGTTAAGTGAAGCTTTACATGAGCTTTAAAAATTAAATAATATAAGATTCTAGTTTTTTCTTTCCTTTCTTCTTCTTCTTCTTCTTTTTTTTTTTTGATATTCTAGGTCATATCTTTTCCATATACATTTTGTGACTAGCTTGTCAATTTCTACAAAAATTTTGTATAATTGATTGGTACCAAATCTGAGAAGACCAATTCAAAAAAAATGACATTTAAAAAGTAATTAGTAGCAATCTACCAGTATGATCTATTTCCTTTAATTAGTCTTTTAAAATTTCTCTTGACTTTGGTCTCACAATGCTTCAGTGGCATCCATTCACATGCCTTTCTAGTCTACTGTCCACATCACAACTAGAGTTGCCTTTTCAAAATGTAAATCCAATGATGCTTAAAATATTTCAGTTCAGTTCAGATCAGTTCAGTTCAGTCCAGTTCAGTTCAGTTCAGTTGCTCAGTCGTGTCCGACTCTCCGCGACCCCATGAATCGCAGCACGCCAGGCCTCCCTGTTCATCACCATCTCTCGGAGTTCACTCAGACTCATGTCCATCGAGTCCATGATGCCATCCAGCCATCTCATCCTCGGTCGCCCCTTTCTCCTCCTGCCCCCAATCCCTCCCAGCATCAAAGTCTTTTCCAATGAGTCAACTCTTCGCATAAGGTGGCCTAAGTACTGGAGTTTCAGCTTTAGCATCATTCCCTCCAAAGAAATCCCAGGGTTGATCTCCTTCAGAATGGGCTGGTTGGATCTCCTTGCAGTCCAAGGGACTCTCAAGAGTCTTCTCCAACACCACAGTACAAAAGCATCAATTCTTTGGTGCTCAGCCTTCTTCACAGTCCAACTCTCACATCCATACATGACCACTGGAAAAACCAGAGCCTTGACTAGATGGACCTTAGTCGGCAAAGTAATGTCCCTGCTTTTGAATATACTGTCTAGGTTGGTCATAACTTTTCTTCCAAGGAGTAAGCGTCTTTTAATTTCATGGCTGCAGTCACCATCTGCAGTGATTTTGGAGCCCAGAAAAATAAAGTCTGACACTGTTTCCACTGTTTCCCCATCTATTTCCTATGAAGTGATGGGACCGGAGGCCATGATCTTAGTTTTCTGAATGTTGAGCTTTAAGCCAACTTTTTCATTCTCCTCTTTCACTTTCATCAAGAGGCTTTTTAGCTCCTCTTCACTTTCTGCCGTAAGGGTGGTGTCATCTGCATATCTGAGGTGATTGATATTTCTCCCGGCAATCTTGATTCCAGCTTGTGTTTCTTCCAGTCCAGTGTTTCTCATGATGTACTCTGCATAGAAGTTAAATAAGCAGGGTGACAATATACAGCCTTGACGTACTCCTTTTCCTATTTGGAACGAGTCTGTTGTTCCATGTCCAGTGCTAACTGTTGCTTCCTGACCTGCATACAGATTTCTCAAGAGGCATGTCAGGTGGTCTGGTATTCCCATCTCTTTCAGAATTTTCCACAGTTTATTGTGATTTTGGGGTATTAATAACACCATTCTTAAAATGCCAACAGAGCTCTGGAAAATTTGGATATGATATTTGGGTAATAACTTAGTTATTACCTTCTCTTAGAAATCTTGTAGATCACACTGAAAAAATCAAATTACCTTCTTATAAATTTACATACTACCCTGTACCTATTCTGTACCAGACTAATGCTGTCATTTTATATTTAGTTTTGCTTTTTTGAGTAATATCTATCCACCAATTGCAGAAAGAGTCTGAGTTTGCTCATCATTTTCAACAGTTATTACATTACCTAGAACACATGATGCACTCAATACATATTTCATGAATGATTATACAATGTAATCAATTATCAGTGAATTTATTGGCAAGTAAGGTAAAATAGTTACAACCCCATGGACTGTAGCCCACCAGGCTCCTCTGTCCATGCAAGTCTCCAAGCAAGTATACTAGAGTGGGTAGCCATTCCCTTCTCCAGGGGATCTTCCAGACCCAGGGACTGAAAACCAGGGCTCACTCTGGAGGCAGATTCTTTACCATCTGAGCCACCAGGAAAGCCCAATATAGTTAAAGGGATATTAACCATGAAAAATGCCTATTTCCAAAAAAAAAAATTAAGAATTGCCTAAAAAAATAAAATAAAATATCTTAAAACTATATTTAAATTATTTTTTCATGGAGAATCACAGCTAAATCACCACAACAGAACAAGAATTTTAAAATATAAAATATTTGTGCTAACACATTCAACATTAAAATGTAATCTAATTACAAGAATATTTACAAGGTGCTGAAATTATCTCTAAGAATAAAATTCTTATTATTTCCTAGAAAATATCATGGTGACTCCAGAGACTCAGAAACCAAACAAAATCATCTTTCTGTGACTCAGTATTGGATGGGTTATTGGAATCTGTGACTAAAATACATCTGTGGAGACAAACACAAGCTCAGCCTTATTCTTTTCCTTGAGCCAGCCAATCATTGCTAATAAATCACCAGAAGCAGCAATAATGGGGTATGTCTGTTCTGAGGATCTGCTGTTCATAATGAATTTTCTTAGCCTTTAAAATATCTATGAAGCAACCTGCTGTATTTTTCTCTTTAAAATGAGGTAACTGCCATTTTTATTATTCTGAAGTAGACACACAGCTTAAATAAGGTATGTAAAGCATCATTGACCAAAATATCTTCTGCAGAACATAAATAACAAGTAAGATGTTAACTGCTGTTCTTTATAAAGAAACAAAATTAAGTTTCAATCCCTGATAAAATAAGTTAAAAAAAAGAAGTCTGTGTAAAAATGTTAAATTAGTTTATTGTTGGACTTCTCAGAGATGAGTTTAATATTTTAATATGCATTGTATTCTTCCCTAAAGAGTTAAATAGCACACAAAAGTCCCTTTATTTATTTGACCTCTTGAAATATTAATATATTTCAAGAAACTCTCATGGTTTGTGGAATATAGTTTGAGAAATTGTGATATTATAATGTTGTGCTTTTAAACCATATAAACAAAATATCAGTATTTTCTTTCACCCCAAGTGTCACCTCCCTTGAACATGTTTGGAAAAGGTGTTGAGGGAGAGGGGCTTGTTTAAATACTGGGTTTTTAAACAGACTCTGGATGCTCTCAGTTTGATCCCTGAGTTGGGAAGATCCTCTGGAGAAGGGAATGGCTACCTGCTCCAGTATTCTTGCCTGGAGAATCCCACGGACAGAGGAGCTTGGTGGGATACAGTCCATGAGACCATGAAGAGTCAGACACAACTGGGCGACTAATCACATACAATGTTTCAGGTTCACCAGATGAATAAGTTTTAGAGATCAACTGTACAACATTGTTCCTACAGCCAGCAATACTGTATTGTACACTTAGAATTTTGTCAGGACCATAGCCATCATGTGAAGTGTTCTTGTGCCAAAGAACAAAACAAAATAAAATCAATAAGATAAAATATTTGTGAGCTCAAGGTACACACAATTTGGAATCAAAATAAGGCTCATCTGACACCAAATACTGTGTTCCTTCTACTAAAGCTTAGTTTTATTCATGTCACTGTCTTTTGCTGCTGCTAAGTTGCTTCAGTCGTGTCCGACTCTGTGCGACCCCATAGATGGCAGCCCACCAGGCTCCGCCGTCCCTGGGATTCTCCAGGCAAGAACACTGGAGGGGGTGCCACTGTCTAGAAGGCAATTCCACTTAACAGTTAAGACCATGGATTCTAGATAGAGGTGGCTCAGAAATAGAGCTTTATTCCAACAGTGATGGAATGTGTGAACTTGCAGTTTACATAACCTATCTAAACTTTACCATCTCCATCTATACAAGAGAAAATATATTAGGATCACCATGAGAATTAAATAAGAGGAAGAATGTAAAAAGACACAGTGAGTGCCCCCAAATAGTTACTACCACTATGCAGCTTGGCTGCAGTTGGAAAAACTGTCTTATAAAGACAGTTTTCAGTTAAGCCTATTTAACTTTATTTATTTATTTATTTTGGGCCATGTCACATGTGATCTTAGTTCCCTGACCAGGGATCAAACTCTCGCCCCTGCAGTGGAGGCGCAGGGTCCTATCTACTGGACCTCCAGAGAAGTCCCTATATATCGTTTGTTTTTTTTATATATATAGTTTAAATTGTATTTCACTTTTTAAATTATATTAATCATAATACACTTCAGTTGCTATCAGTTCAGCACAGTCGCTCAGTCGTGTCTGACTCTTTACGACCCCGTGGACTGCAGCATGCCAGGCCTCCCTGTCCATCACCAACTCCTGAAGTTTGCTCAGGCTCAAGTCCACTGAGTCAGTGATGCCATCCAACCATCTCATCCTCTGTCTTCCCCTTCTCCTCCCACCTTCAATCTTTCCCAGCATCAGGGTCTTTTCAAATCAGTCAGCTCTTCGCATTAGGTGGCCAAAGTGTTGGAGTTTCAGCTTCAGCATCAGTCCTTCCAATGAATATCAGGACTGATTTCCTTTAGGATGGACTGGTTGAATGTCCTTGCAGTCCAAGGAACTCTCAAGAGTCTACTCCAACACTAAAGTTCAAAAGCGTCATTTCTTCGGTGCTCAGCTTTCTTTATAGTTTTTATACATAAATAAAATATAGAGAATTGAGTTTTTTATTCCAAAAAGTCAAGCAATATATTTTTATATGAAATATTTAGAAAAAAACATGTTAAATAATTTTATTTGTAATTTATCTTGATCATTGTTTTTAATTATGTTACCAGGGTTTATTAACCTGTTAAAGAAATTCATGACTAGATACATTTTAGAAAATTCACAACCCTTAAATCATAAGCAAATTTTTATCTGTATGTAGCTAACTTCCTTGCTGAGAAAAGATTTACAACTTTTTCCAGACTTTTTTACCCATTAAATTTAGTAATCTATTTATCTGTTCACTCTGTTTTGACATAAGTTGTATGGCAAGAATATGTTTGTTCTATATAAATGAAATTATTTTGTGGTTATAATAGTGTCAAAATTCCCAGGTTTCTTTGTCTAGACATATATGCTTCTAGGTACCACCTTTCAGTAATTACTAGCTTTACAGAAAAAGTCAGGTATTTTTAAATGTTTCGGTACTTCAATCTCAATTTCAGTCTCAACTATAACCTCTTTTAGAAAGCTCCGTGGGCTTCCCAGGTGTCGCTATGGTAAAGAATCCACCTGCCAATGCAGGAGATGTGGTCAGATCTCTGGGTTGGGAAGATCCCCTGGAGTAGGAAGTGGTAACCCACTCCAGTATTCTGGCCTGGAAAATTCCATGGACAGAGAAGCCTGGTGGGCTACAGTCCGTGGGGTCACAAAGAGTTGGATATCACTGAGCACACACACACACACGCAGAAAGCTATATACTTTTTTCCTTCTCCCAGGTAGAATTTATTCACTTTCCTTTGCATTCTTCTGGTATCCTAACAAAACTTCTATCATAAATTCTGTGATACTTCACTGTATTCTCTTGCCCTTCATGCATCAGCTTAACTGCTCTTCCTTAGGGAAACTTCTCAGGCTCCTATAATAAGATTAAGTCTTCAGTGTGTGCTGCTATAGCTTCCTAGGCTTTGCTTGCATAGCAGTTATACTGGTGCATTTATGTACATCATTTTCTATCTCTTCCCAATCAGCATATAAAGTAGGGAAAAGACTTTTGTCATTACTTTTGATGGTTTTTGTTCGTTTGAAGTGAGCCCAGTGCCTGTCACACAGCACACATTCAAAAAATGTTTGACCAGGAGAAGAAGGCGGTGGGGTGGGGTGGGGGAAGGAAGGGAAGAAAGGAGGAAGGAAGAAAAGGAGGGACAGCTCTGAATGAAATTTTCCAGCAAAAGGATAAGTTGAGTGTTCTTGGGGTGGGAGATGGGGGAGAGAAAGAGGACAAAAGTCTTGCAGACTATCTCTGCTGCTGCTGCCGCTGCTAAGGCGCTTCAGTCGTGTCCGACTCTGTGCGACCCCATAGACGGCAGCCCACCAGGCTCTGCCGTCCCTGGGATTCTCCAGGCAAGAACACTGGAGTGGGTTGCCATTCCTTCTCCAATGCATGAAAGTGAAAACTGAAAGTGAAGTCACTGAGTCGTGTGCAACTCTCAGCGATCCCATGGACTGCAGCCCACCAGGCTCCTCCGTCCATGGGATTTTCCAGGCAAGAGTACTGGAGTGGGGTGCCATTGCCTTCTCCACACTATCTCTAGATGGGAAAAAAAAAAAAAAAAAACAGCCAGACAAGTAACAAAACCAAGTACCTAGATTATCAACAGTATAAAATAATCCTGCACTCCTTTCCAATTCAAAAAAAAAAAAAAAAAATGCATCAGAGCTGCTTCTCGAAGGTATTGGCAGTACATGCATACATCCCCTGATGACTGGGGGTGTTTTGCCTGCCCATCCCCCCCACAACGCCACACACACATCTCAATCTATCTTTGTGCAAAATATTAGCTCTTTTCTTACAATTGGTCACTCATGTTTACAAAGTTGGCCATGCTTATTATTATTATTATTTTATTTAAATGTTTGGGATCTAATCTACTTACTGGCATGTCCCCGAGGGCTGGGCGAGGCTGTGGGCAGACTAGACTGAACAGCTGCTGGGAATTCTAAGCTCCAGAGGCAAAAACATAAGGCCATCTGGGGAAGGAAGAAGTATAGATTTCACATACCTAGAGGAAAAAACAGCAATATTAGTGTTTCTTTTTGCTTGTAAAATGAAGGATACAAAGGTGGTGAAAAAAATAGTTTTGCTGGTCTATCTTGCACATGGGTAATTGGGAGGCTGCTAGGAATTTTCAAACATAATATAACAAAATCAAGAAACAAAAAAGTTCCTTTTCATATGCACAGAGGCTCTGTTGAAGCTGAAATACTTGTGGGATATTAGGAATGAAAAATGTCAGCATGCACACTGCCCAGGCTCGCCTGGTTTATGGCTCCCACCTCGTGGCCGTCGTGACTGACCAGTCAAAGAGCTTCTTTGTCCCTGGAGCATTGCTTTGCAAAGACAAGAAACATCCCCAAGCATCCTCTCACTTTGACATATAGGTCATGGCATTCAGAGAATAATGCGAAGGATTGCCCAAGGGCCAGTTCCTTGAATCTTCGGGACATGAGGCTATTTAGTATGGGGTCAGCTAAGCCTTTTTGTTCCTACGGATTTCCTTCCTGAATGGAAAGTCCCTTTTCAAGTGAAAAAGACCTGAGTTATTGAGTGGCTTGAAATTCAAGGCTTGTAAACAAATAGAAGGCCAAGAAGTGAGTGTGCTGGAGTGGGGAAAGAGAGGGACCTGTCATTTGAAAGCCTTGACCAAAAATATGTACAAGTGATGTATGTGTGTGTGTACGTGTGTTTGAAATCCACAAGACAAATGCCAGTCCTTTAATTCAAAGCTGAAATGATCCAGACTTTGAAATGCGCACACATTTTCCTGATGTTTTGGTAGATTGAGAAACTTGATTTAGAGAGAAAGACGAGACTGACATGGGCATTCTGCCCTCTGCCATAAATTCCTCTGCATCTCCAGCCTCAAGTCAGACCCTAGAGAGGAAAGATGAGTTCCTGGCATGGGTGTGGAATGCAGAGGTCTAGTTCTTAGAGGTAAGGGTACTGCAACCACAGCTCTTTCAAAGTAAATCATTTCTAAACCCAACTTATTGGTTTACGTTTGTTAAAATCTTGGCACTGTATAAAGACAGTTGCTTCTTCCTGGCTACCTGGTATGAATGGCAGCCAAGCCACTTTGTTGAAGTCAGACCTAACCAGTCTCCCTGCACATACTGTGCCTAAAACCCACGGAAAATAAGAAGGGTTGATGATTTTGCATGAGATTAAGTCATGATTGAATAGCATGGCAGATGCTTAGGTGGCATGAACATGTGACATGTGGCAGAGGCTATGGCTACTGTCAAACCTGAAAACTTCAAAATCAACTAAAGGGCTAATAAAGAGACAGAGTTAGAATAAACAAGGACACTTGAAGCCCAAGCAGTGAGCAGCACTAGTCTTCATCTTCATCTGAGTACCTTTAAATAGTGATCTAATTTTTCTGTGACTGAGCTTTCTGCCTTATCTGTCCAAATATCTTCTTTTTGGCTAGAAAATAGAGTCTAAGTCCTACATTCTATCCCTCAAAAAAATGCAGGTACTGCTCTAAAATATTTGATCCTCTCCCAGACCTCATAAGGTGAAGAACTCTTGTTTTAGCTTTTTAATAAGTTCACATGACTTGTTAGTGGCAAAGCAAGTAGAGCACTCTGTCTTCACAGCCTCCTCAACAAAAAACAATCATAAAGCTTGCCATTTTGTTCTACTTTATTTTTCCCTTACTTATGTCATGATAATGACTCTTGAAATTACAATGTGTCTTGCTATGCACAGGCAAAGGGTATAGATGTTGAAATAACTCATCACCTATTTCACCTGTGGTCTTAACTTGTAAAGAACTCATTCATTTCTGCATGCATGTATCATTGGTTGATTGACTTATATACCAGAAGTCTTTTTTTTTTTTTAATATGTGTCTTTAAAAACACTTTATTTATTTTGGTTGCACTGGGTTTTCATTGCTGTGCATGGGCTTTCTCTAGCTGCAGTGGGCAGAGGCTGCTCTCTAGTTGCGGTGCAGAGGCTTCTCATTGTAGTGGCTTGTCTTGTTGCAGAGTACAGGCTCTAGGGTATGCCAGCCTCAGCAACTGTGACACATGGGCTCAGTACTTGCAGGTGCTAGAGCACGGGCAGTAGTTGTGGTGCACAGGCTTACTTGCTCTGTGGCATGTGGGATCTTCCTAGACCAGGAATCAGACCCGTGTCTCCTGCATTGGCATCAGGGAAGCCCCAGTTATCCTTTTGTGAAGGAAGTTTGACTACATGTTTTTCAAGGTAAGATATTATTGACTTGAGAAGTGGGGAAAAGGGAGAAGGCAATGGCACCCCACTCCAGTACTCTTGCCTGGAAAATCCCATGGATGGAGGAGCCTGGTAGGCTGCAGTCCATGGGGTCACTAGGAGTCGGACATGACTGAGCGACTTCACTTTCACTTTTCACTTTCATGCACTGGAGAAGGAAATGGCAACCCACTCCAGTGTTCTTGCCTGAAGAGTCCCAGGGACAGGGTAGCCTGGTGGGCTGCCATCTGTGGGGTTGCACAGAGTCGGACACGACTGAAGTGTCTTAGCAGTAGCAGTAGTAGTGGGGAAAAGAATAGAAATAGGTTTAAATTTTTTTTTTTTTTAAGTTTTCAATGGATTCTGCTTGGAGGAGAGAACTAGGTGGAAGGTCTGAGATAGTATAAGACATTCTGGGCTTAAATAAATAGGCTTCTGTCTCTAATATTGATCAGCCTTCCAGTGGTGGTTTCCATGGAACCAGTGAGGGTAGAGAAGAGTAATATTGTTGGAGAAATTGTATTCTTATTTTCCTTAATCCCACAGGCAGGGAGAGGGTGGTATCTGGTGCTTGGAAACTCCCTTCCATCATAGCAAGCACTAAGCACAGTAATTGGTGGTGTCTGGTGTGATTTTGTGTGACTGGGGGCTCTTTCATTCCTTGAAAAATGCAGACACTTCCATATAAAAGGAAGACCACACTGCATGGTCAGTATGCATAGATTTATATCTTGCCCACTGTTCAATTAATTAATTTTCCCTAAGCCATTACCTCACAGGCCTCATAGGCTATTCCCTTCCTGTCATTTCACTTCTCTGTTTTCTCTTGGCCCTCTTCCATCTAAATTCAGCAATCTTCTCAGGGCTTTTTACTGTCTTTTCTCAGCTCTGTGTTTTTACTCATAACTATAGACAGAACCTCTCCTGGGCTCAATCTGATCCATAGTCTCTTTCCTGACTGTAATAACTCCAAGATATCCTTGATTTTACAGGTGGCATTCAGGCAGTAAAAATCTGGATAAGTATTTACAAATATCTAAATCTCTACTTTTCTAAATTTATAATTTTCAGTATTTATAAATCTCTGTGCATGCATGTTAAGTCACCTCAGTCATGTCTGACTGTTTGCAACCCTATGGACCATAGATCACCAGGCTCCTCTGTCCACGGAATTCTCCAGGAAAAAATACTGGAGTGAGTTGCCATGCCCTCTTCCAGGAGATCTTCCTGACCCAGGAATAGAACCAGCGTCTCCTACATCTCTTGCACTGGCAAGCTTTCTCTGCCACTAGTGCCACCTGGGAAGCTCTTATAAGTCTCTACCTTCTTAAAAATATAAGACAATACTCTTTTACATACTTCTTCATTGAAAATAGTTAACAAACATTATGCAACTGCTATGTCCCAGGTACTGTGCAAAACCCTAGGAATAGAACAGTTAAATGTAATCCCAACTGATGGAAAGTTTAAATACTAACGTATTTGATCACTAGCGTTAGCTGGTTACTAGAAATAACATTTTAAAAGTGATTTTTAAAAAGGATTGTTGCTGTATAAATGGTAGCACATTTAATAGATAAAACTTATGGCAGTTTTGAATTCTTCTAGTCATTGTAGAAAAATATCATAAAGTTCTTAAAAGTCTTTGAAATCTCAAATCAATACATTGCTTTCTCCTACACCCAATGTGTCAATACCTTACATTAAAACATTTTTTAAATGTCTAATAATTTTTTTCTATTTGCAGTTGGTTTAGTAAAGTTTAATTTTAACCAAATCTAATTTTTTAAACCTAACTGAACACTGAGGAGAAATATCAATAACCTCAGATATGCAGATGACACCACCCTTATGGCAGAAAGTGAAGAGGAACTAAAAAGCCTCTTGATGAAAGTAAAAGAGGAGAGTGAAAAAGTTGGCTTAAAGCTCAACATTCAGAAAACGAAGATCATGGCATCTGGTCCCATCACTTCATGGCAAATAGATGGGGAAACAGTAGAAACAGTGCCAGACTTTATTTTGGGGGGCTCCAAAATCACTACAGATGGTGACTGCAGCCATGAAATTAAAAGACGCTTACTCCTTGGAAGAAAAGTTATGTCCAACCTAGATAGCATATTCAAAAGGAGAGACATTACTTTGCCAACAAAGGTCCATCTAGTCAAGGCTATGGTTTTTCCAGTGGTCATGTATGGATGTGAGAGATGGACTGTGAAGAATGCTGAGCGCCAAAGAATTGATGCTTTTGAACTGTGCTGTTGGAGAAGACTCTTGAGAGTCCCTTGGACTGCAAGGAGATCCAACCAGTCCATTCTGAAGGAGATCAGCCCTGGGATTTCTTTGGAGGGAATGATGCTAAAGCTGAAACTCCAGTACTTTGACCACCTCATGCAAAGAGCTGACTCACTGGAAAAGACTCTGACGCTGGAAGGGATTGGGTGCAGGAGGAGAAGGGGACGACAGAGGATGAGTTGGCTGGATGGCATCATGGACTCGATGGACATGAGTCTGAGTGAACTCTGGGAGTTGGTGATGGACAGGGAGGCCTGGTGTGCTGTAATTCATGGGGTCAGAGAGTTGGACACGACTGAGCGTCTGAACTGAACTGATGATATTGGTATTTAAAGTGAGGTCTGCGTACCTATATGTTTCCTTGGGATATACACAGACAGATTTGGACAAGACTTAGCAACTGAACAACAATACAAGGACAAAACTATTTTTCTGCATTATTAAGTCATCATTTGCCTTTTCCGTTATCATTATCCCATGAGTATATCAAGTTCAAAAAATTCATTAGTCTAGTTTCACTTTGAAATTGATCTCTAAGAAAATAACACATATAGAGTTTTTATGCAGTATCAAAGAAGAACATCCACCATTATCTGAACAGGCTCTTAAGAAAATGTTTTCCTCTTCTAACTATATATCTGTAAAGGACCAGATTTTTTCGTGTACTTTAACCAAAATAACACATTGCAAGAGTTTGAAACCAGCAGATATGAGAACCCAGCTCTCTTCTATTAGTCTAGGAATTAAAGAGATTTACAAAAATGTAAAACAATGCCACTCTTTTCAGTAAAACTTTAAAAACTTATTTTAGAAAATATATTGATTATTGATAAAGGTAGGTTATTTTTGTTCATGTATAATAGATTTATTATTTTTAAAAATAAATTGATAAATAGTAATTTTTAAAAATCTTTAAAATTTTTTGAATATAGTTAATATCAATAATCATAATAGATATAAATGAAATATCTTTAGTACCTTTAATTTTGCTTAAGAATGTAACAGAGTCCTAAATAAAAACTTTGAGGACCACTGATATATGGAATGTTGACACATAATTTATATCATACTCACATGCTATAAACAAACATGAAAATTCTGAGCTCATATTTTGCTTTAGAGAGTGAAAGGAAAGTTAACTTCTTCTTTCCTTTCTTTCTCTTCCTTTTGTCCTTGTATCTTTCCATCTTTTGATTATCTGCCATCATTTAATATCTTTCTATTTTTCTCGTACATTGTCATATGTATTAAATTTAAAATGTATCAGTGTAAATGAACATAAAAGGACTTTGCCTTATTTAAATCTGTATATGTAAAAAAGAAGTCTAGTATAAAGAATTCAAATTTATTGACAAGAATAGGTCACTCAGGTGTGTCTAAAAATTAATTTGAGAAAATTCAGAATATTACATATTTATCAGTCAGATATATGGTATATAATATCACTGAGACATTAACGAGATGACATTGCAATACGTCTGGAGGAGCAGGAAAAATGAATCACTTCTTTGTTAAAGGGAAACTCTCACATGGAAAATTCACTGGGAGAAAGCGATAAACTAGTTTCTCCACTCTGCTGATGCTGCTAAGTCACTTCAGTCGTGTCTGACTCTGTGCGACCCCATAGACGGCAGCCCACCAGGCTCTGCTGTCCCTGGGATTCTCCAGGCAAGAACACTGGAGTGGGTTGCCATTTCCTTCTCCAGTGCATGAAAGTGAAAGGTAAAAGTGAAGTCATTCAGTTGTGTCTGACTCTTCGCGACCCAGTGGACTGAAGCCTACCAGGCTCCTCTGTCCATGGGATTTTCCAAGCAAGAGTACTGGAGTGGGTTGCCATTGCCTTCTCCAATGAAATGTCTTGCCATTGCCTTCTCCAATGCCTTCTCCAAGAAAGCTGTAAAATTTAGAAAAGAAGAACTTGGAAAAGGGAGATTTAAATGGACTGGAATTCCAATAGAGGAAACATAAAGAATTGTAAAACCAACTGATAAAATTTGCTCAAAAATCCTATTTTGTCATATAAACTCAGCCTGGAATGTGAATAATTATCAATTGTGATAAATTCCCCAAGTTGCCAGTCTTGGTTTTCATGTCTATTCATGAAAGGTGATGATGGTACTTACACATTTCTTTGAGAGAATTGGATGGGAAAATACAAATAAATTGCTCAACACACCACTAGATATAGAGTGAGTGAACACTACCTTTTGTCCACTAACAGCAGCGACGCTCAGTTCTATCAGTGTCACGTAGTGTCCAGATGAAGTTGTCTCTCCCGTTCCCACTCTGGTTCTGATTCCTAAAACCAAATCCCAATGTCTACTTCTACTTCTTTGTTGGTAACTTGAGGAATTTATCACAGTTGACAAGATTCTAGGACAGCTAGATTCCAGGCTGTCTAAATCTAGCATCCATGTCCTTAGCCATGTTGGCATTCATCTTTTTTAACAATGGCAATCTTTTGTATGGCCTCTTCTTCCCTTGTCTACCTCTCTACCTTGTCTACCTCTCTGTCAAAGCTCAGCTGCCAGATCTCATCACCAGGCAAATGGAATCTCCAGGCAGGCACCACCCCAGGAAGCCCCAGTTCCCTCCTCTTGCTGACACTACTTGATTTTGACATAGGAGTTACATTTCCTCGTGGCTTCTGCAGTGCTAGCATGGAAGTGAGGATCAGGGTACCCCGGTGATAGCGGGAGCAGAGCTGTTTTGTAATTGGAAGCCAAACAAGTCACTTAGCTTTGAAGGCACAAGAAAGGCTTCATTTAGATACCAGGCGACAAAGATCAAAGCTGAGGAGGACAAACATGCCTGTTGTCTGCGACTGGCGGCAAGTCACCAGAAGGGAGCCCCACATCCTTTACTGCAAAGCAGATGCAGTGCATCTGAGAGGTTACCATAAACCAAATAAATACCACTGCAGAGCCTTCCCTTGAAGTCTCATGGAAACAAAAGAGGGGGCTTTCACCTGAAACAGAGTGGCTTGTTCTCGCTGCAGCTTGCACATGGCCTTCTGCCCCATTCTACTTGTCACGTCTTGGATGAACACCGAACATCTCCTAATAAACTCCCCCAAAGACACAAAACCTCTTTATGTAGGTCCAAAATAACACAACAATGGATATAAAAATATTCTCTGGGAAGTGGCATATCATGACTTCTTGGCAAATCACAAAGGTTTCAGGAATTAACTGCTGGTAGGCAGTTAAGAGAGATGCTCCGCTCTATTTAAATGAAGCCATGGCAAATGAACACAGGGAACTTCCTGATTCAAAAGAGAAACATGAGCACATTGGGCATCTACTCTATAGCAAACACTATTTTAGGTCTTTGATGCACATGGTTGTATCCAATTGCTACCACAGTCCCATGAATTTGGAACTCTTCTCCAAGGAGAATGAATTTTTTTCCCCAAGGTCATATAGTAAGTGGCAGAACTGGAGTAGGAACTCCTTCCTTCAACAAAATACTTGATTTTATTTAAAAAGCTACTTTGTAATGAATTCTACCAGCTAGGAAACTGAAAGCCCAGTTACGAAAATTAATGAAAATTACACAAAAGCAATTAACTTTAGGAGCAAAATATTTCATCTGTTAAATCTGAAGGGAAAAGAGGTAGATTTAGGATCTTAATAAGTTAGAGGTTGGTAATAACAAACAAACAGCAAATTGAGAAAAACAGCCTTCCTCTAAAACTTTAATTTTAAACCCATTTTTGAGTACATTTGAGAGTGGCTTGGCTCTGTCCCAATCAGACCCTGTATTTCATCCTGGAGACAATGTACATGGTAAGTAGGGATAGTTGGATTCCCACCAATTGCTGCCTATGATAATTGCTAGAGGGAACAGATATTAATGGAATGAAATCCAGTGGTAATTAGAGTTACTAAGTTACTTATGTGAGTGCATTAACAAAGGGATTTGAATTGTCTTGGGTGTTTAAAAGTATCACTCTCTGTGGAAGTGACAGATGAGTGGGAATATAAAGGATAAATAGATATTAGCCAGATACAAAGGGGGTTGAGTGGGGATATTCTAGGCAGAGGGAGAAGACTGTGTAAAAACTGGAAGGCTGAAGGGAAGAGATCTTGGTACTTTGGAGCAACTGGAAAAAATAAGGGTTGCTTGAGGGCAGAATGAGGAAAGCAAAGTGCAGGTAAGACTCAGGTAGATGAGCAGACAATTCAAAGGTTTGTAAATTGAGTTAAAGCTTTTTATTTCTATCTGAGGAAGAGAGATCTAAGACTTTGGCTCAGATGGTAAAGAATCTTCCTGCAATGCAGGAGACCCAGGTTTGATCTCTGGGTCAGGAAGATGCCCTGGGGGATGGGGGATGGCAACCCACTCCAGTATTTTTACCTGGAGAATCCATGGACAGAGGAGCCTGGTGGGCTACAGTCCATGTTATGGCAAAGAGTCAGATACAACTGAGCAACTAAAGCTAGGAAGAAAGAGAAGCTTTTAAAGGGCTTAAGGATGGTGAAGGGAAGGAGTGGAGGTTGCAGTTGACATATTCACATTTCCATCGTGAAAAGATCACTTGCACTAAGGGGAACAGAGTAGATGAGACATCTAGCTCCTGCTAGATGACTACTGGGACCAGATGAGAGGCAATGACGACCAGGGTTAGGTGTTCAGAGCAAAGACTGAAAGAGGATGGATCGTGCATGTTTCCAGACAGACAAATTGACTGCTCTTGGCAGTCAGTTCAACACTGAAGTGAAAGTAAAGTGTCAAAGGCGATGTCTAGTTTTCAGGCTCTTGTAGATCGATGGACAAAAGAAACTTTGGTCATCAGTTCAGTCATTCAGTCATGTCCGACTCTTTGCAACCCCATGGACTGCAGCACTCCAGGCTTCCCTGTCCATCACCAGCTCCTGGAGCTTGCTCAGACTCATGTCCATTGAGTTGGTGATCCCATCCAATCATCAGTTTTACTCTCCAACAATTTCTGTTAGCTATTTTTAATAAAGGTGTTCTTGTTTTTGAAATAACATTGGAACATGCATGGGTCTATGGTCCCCTGCTGCCGTTTTTTGAAGCTGTCCCTTACTGGCGGAGAGACAACCTGGGAGGGGGAGAGAACTTCATAAAGACTCAAACACCAGGTCTGTACATTACAGCTCACATTACACGTGAATGAGTGCACCAGAATAATTGATTCAAAGTTCCCTCACGCTGAAGATGCACCGATAGGCAGATCACACGAATGAAAAAAACTGTAGAACTCATTCATTTAACCCATCTTCATGACAATGAGAGATAGGAATTATTTAATACTTAAGAGTAGGGTTTTTTTAAAATAGCATTACTTTTTGGAGCAGTTTTGACAAGAACCAACAAAATAATTCTACAAATCTCTCTGCTCACTCAATTCTGCCACCATGAGTAAAATTATTCCTTTCATACAGCTTCCAAAACTATTAACACATATTTTATTATGCTAACCCTCTAGATTTTTCTCTTATCAACAATATGATTATTTAAAAGGTAAAAGCTACTGTATAATTATTTTTGCCTTATCCAATGATCAGATTGTACTTAGCTTACAATAATAAGAAGAAAAAGAAGAAATTATGCATAAATACTGCAACCTGGTATATAACATAGAATATAGTATATGGATGTTATATATTAATGTAATATAATATACAATTAATTACATGTATTCAGAATGAACCATATTCTGGGCTATATAACAACTCTCAAAACATTTAAGAGGTTAATATAAAACATGATTTTATAAATATATAAATCATGTATAAAACATGATTTTAATCACAATGGAATTAAATTTTTAAGTAGATTTTAAGAATTTTTAAAACGGTAATTATAAATAGTATACTAGGGTGATAGGTGAGAGAAACCAGAAACAAATTCGCTTCAAGTCAAAACAAACTACATTATCTGTTAATATATATTATTATATAACACAGGATATAATAATTATATTATATATATATTATATAACACAGTATATAATAATACCTTGCATATATTATATAATGTGAGTATATAATATAAAAGTACACTATTATGCTTTAAAATATCAAAGTGATACATAAAACTCATAATATATGTCATATTTTATAATTCACAAAGCTGTTTCATACACATTCTTGCACTGAGTCTTCACTGTGATCTAAGTGTTACTATGTTTCTAACAAAAGACAGGAAACAATGACTGTTATTACCAGGTTGTAGTGAGTTTGAGAATAGAGGATGGATGGCGTAATATCTCTGTAAGGTGCAATACATAGTATATAATACAGAATGCATCACCTATGACATATGACAAAATATACTTCCCCATGTATATTCTCACTGCCCTGGGATAGGAGTATTATCAGGCCTTCTAACAGGGAAGGAAACAAAGTGATTCAATAACCTACTTCAGTTCACTTCAGTTCAGTCGCTCAGTTGTGTCCGACTCTTTGCGACCCCATGAATAGCGGCACGCCAGGCCTCCCTGTCCATCACTATCTCCCGGAGTTCACTCATTCTCACGTCCATCGAGTCTGTGATGCCATCCAGCCATCTCATCCTCTGTCATCCCCTTCTCCTCCTGCCCCCAATCTCTCCCAGCATCAGAGTCTTTTCCAATGAGTCAACTCTCCGCATGAGGTGGCCAAAGTACTGGAGCTTCAGCTTTAGCATCATTCCTTCCAAAGAAATCCCAGGGCTGATCTCCTTCAGAATGGACTGGTTGGATCTCCTTGCAGTCCAAGTGACCCTCAAGAGTCTTCTCCAACACCACAGTTCAAAAGCATCAATTCTTCGGTGCTCAGCCTTCTTCACAGTCCAACTCTCACATCCATACATGACCACAGGAAAAACCATAGCCTTGACTAGATGGACCTTTGTTGGCAAAGTAATGTCTCTGCCTTTGAATATACTATCCAGCTTGGTCTTAACTTTTCTTCCAAGGAGTAAGCGTCTTTTAATTTCATGGCTTCAGTCACCATCTGCAGTGATTTTGGAGCCCAAAAAAGGAAAGTCTGACACTGTTTCTACTGTTTCCCCATCCATTTCCCATGAAGTGAGGGGACCAGATGCCATGGTCTTCGTTTTCTGAATGTTGAGCTTTAAGCCAACTTTTTCACTCTCCTCTTTCACTTTCATCAAGAGGCTTTTTAGCTCCTCTTCACTTTCTGCCATAAGGGTGGTGTCATCTGCATATCTGAGGTTATTGATATTTCTCCCGGCAATCTTGATTCCAGCTTGTGCTTCTTCCAGTCCAGCGTTTCTCATGATGTGCTCTGCATAGAAGTTAAATAAGCAGGGTGACAATATACAGCCTTGACGTACTCCTTTTCCTATTTGGAACCAGTCTGTTGTTCCATGTCCATTTCTAACTGTTGCTTCCTGACCTGCATACAGATTTCTCAAGAGGCAGGTCAGGTGGTCTGGTATTCCCATCTCTCTCAGAATTTTCCACAGTTTATTGTGATCCACGCAGTCAAAGGCTTTGGCATAGTCAATAAAGCAGAAATAGATGTTTTTCTGGAACTCTCTTGCTTTTTCCATGATCCAGTGGATGTTGGCAATTTGATCTCTGGTTCCTCTGCCCTTTCTGAAACAGCTTGAACATCAGGGAGTTCACGGTTCATGTATTGCTGAAGCCTGGCTTGGAGAATTTTGAGCATTACTTTACTAGCGTGTGAGATGAGTGCAATTGTGCAGTAGTTTGAGCATTCTTTGGCCTTGCCTTTCTTTGGAATTGGAATGAAAACTGACCTTTTCCAGTCCTGTGGCCACTGCTGAGTTTTCCAAATTTGCTGGCATATTGAGTGCAGCACTTTCACAGCATCATCTTTCAGGATTTGAAACAGCTCAACTGGAATTCCATCACCTCCCCTAGCTTTGTTCATAGTGATGCTTTCTAAGGTCCACTTGACTTCACATTCCAGGATGTCTAGCTCTAGATTAATGATCACATCATCATGATTATCTGGGTCGTGAAGATCTTTTTTATACAGTTCTTCTGTGTATTCTTGCCACCTCTTCTTAATATCTTCTGCTTCTGTTAGGTCCAGACCATTTCTGTCCTTTATTGAGCCCATCTTTGCATGAAATGTTCCCTTGGTATCTCTAATTTTCTTGAAGAGATCTCTAGTCTTTCCCATTGTGTTGTTTTCCTTAAGCTCCCTCAACTATATTATTGAGAAGATTTAGGACTCAAAGCCAGCTTTCAAAAAATGCAATTTTGGTGTTATTTCTACCATATCACAGCTGCTCTGGATAATGGACTGACTTTTGATTTATAGCTTCTAACCAGCTCCTAATTGGCAGTTACATACAGGAATATTCATGATATTATCTGCATAGAGATGACTCAACTGATGACATCCGGAAGCAGTCAAGAAAATATTGAATGAGGCTCACATTCACATTCTGAATAGGAATATTAAAATGTCCAGTAAACATTTGTGTGAAGTGTTTCCTTGGCAAGAACCAGACTCTCAGGACTGAACTGTGTTGTGTGCAAGTGGTTTTCATCGTTCTTTCCCTTTCAGGGGATGCAGGGAGCAGCCTTGCTCTCCAGGTTCACAGGACCAGGACTGTCTTTGCATACAAGTGACGGAGCAAGTATCCTGGCCTGATGGCCAGGCAGTGTATACTGCCTGCTAGAGGCAAAGGTCATCAGGCTTAATGACCTCCAAGAAGCCCACCCACCAAGAAGAACAAAGACTCCTCTGGGTTCCCGGGACACATGAGAGCAGAGGGATGGTGTAAGTGTGTTTGAGGGGGTTCCTGTGTGGGGGCTGGGGTTGACATCATTCTCTGACTTCATGGTTTAAGCACAGTTAACCCCAAGAAAGCTAAGAGGTAAGTCAAAACATATAGGGAATTCACGGACAGGGTAGGAGAAAAAACAATATTTTAACCCTGTTCCTTCCTTTCCCCTAGCTGGTACTCATTCCCAATAGTACCGAAAAAAAAAGAAAAGCAAACTGAAAACTCACACATGTACTTATATTTATATACTTACATAGATTATATAATACATACATGTTTATATATACACATACATATATATACATACACACATATGTTTTTCCTTATGTTTTCTTTTTCCTGACCTCTAAAAATTCAGGTAATGTATTTCTTTGGGAAAAGAACTGTAAGCTAAAGAACTGTCACTGATGGCAAAGATTAACTTTTTT
Source organism: Capricornis sumatraensis (assembly GCF_032405125.1). Taxonomy (NCBI): domain Eukaryota; kingdom Metazoa; phylum Chordata; class Mammalia; order Artiodactyla; family Bovidae; genus Capricornis; species Capricornis sumatraensis. The sequence goes on from NC_091079.1 coordinate 37,689,693, forward strand.
AAAGGCCACAGAGAAGATGGAATAAAAATCATCCATAAAAAAGAGAAATTACATCAATCATGGCCCTATCTTTAGGTCTGCTGACTGGAATCTATCTTCTGCTCCAGTATGTGTACACACACACTTTTATTTAGGTTAAGAAAAAGTGAGTGAGTGTCAGTTGCTCAGTCATGTCTGACTCTTTGCAACACCATGGACCATACGTAGCCTGCCAGGCTCCACTGTCCATGGAATTCTCCAGGCAAGAATACTGGTGTGGATTGCCATTACCTTCTCTAGGGGATCTTCCTGACCCAGGGATCAAACCCAGGTCTCCGGCATTGCAGGCAGATTCTTTACGGTCTGATCCAGAGGGGAACCAATATAATCTGCCTGCCTAATTTATATCTGCATTATATATATACAGTCTCATTAAACCTGAAAAACACTCACTGATGGGAAATAGTGAAGATTAGCTTT